>NC_139227.1:100869926-101211193 GCF_055691185.1 Crinia signifera
TGTCACTGTGTATGTATGGTGCATTATTAGGAAATACAAGATGGGAGGCATTGTGAATATACCATAATGCTAGGACACGGTGCTGTCACTGTGTATGTATGGTGCATTATTAGGAAATACAAGATGGACGGGATCATGAATATACCATAATGCTAGGACACGGTGCTGTCACTGTGTATGTATGGTGCATTATTAGGAAATACAAGGTGGGAGGCATCATGAATATACCATAATGCTAGGACACGGTGCTGTCACTGTGTATGTATGGTGCATTATTAGGAAATACAAGGTGGGAGGCATCATGAATATACAATAATGCTAGGACACGGTGCTGTCACTGTGTATGTATGGTGCATTATTAGGAAATACAAGGTGGGAGGCATTGTGAATAGATCATGATGCTGGCACCCAGTGCTGTCACTGTGTGAGGATGATATTGTATATAAAAGGTGTTACTGAATAGATAGCATAGTATTAGAATATACAAGGTAATGCTGGGACATGGTGTCTGCTTTTTATCACCGGCCAATCAGCTCCTAACTGTGAAGTTACAGGTTTGGTTTGAAAAATGACAGGTAGGAACTGGTGATAAAAAACCAGACACTATCACTTCACCAAGCTTAATAAATCTGCCCCAAAGGGCTGTGTTCAGTGTACAAACTGAGAAGCTAGGACATGGCGCTGTCAGTGTGTATGGGCGGCACAGTATTAGGATATATAAAAGGTAGCAGGCAATGTGTACAGGTGACAGAGAAATGGACATGTTGCTGTCAGTGTGTACGGGCGCACAGTATTAGGATACATAAGGTAGCAGACAATGTGTACAGATGGTACAGCAGTGACATGGTGCTGTCAGTGTGTATGGTTGGCACAGTATTAGGATATATAAGGTAGCAGGCAATGTGTACAGGTGACAGAAATGGACATGTTGCTGTCAGTGTGTACATACGGTAGAGCAGGGACATGGTGCTGTCAATGTGTATGGGTGGCACAGTATTAGGATTTATAGCAGGGGTGGGGGAACCTTTTTTGTGCCAAGTGCCAATTGTATGGTGGAAAAATCCTTCGGGGGCCATATGTAAAACATTCTCTTACAAATTGTCCTGCTGCAGCCGTCCCACGCTCCGGCGGCTGCCGCTGAATAGGACTGACAGTCTCTGGTTGCTGTTAATTAAGAGGAATCTCGCAAGAACTACCGACCTCTCGCAAAATCTCCACTGTAGTTGTCTCCCGGCAAAGTTGCCGAGTGGGTAGGAGGGCCACTCAGACCGGCTACGGGGGCCGCATACGGCCCCAGGGCCTGAGGTTCCCCACCACTGATTTATAGGGTAGCAGGCACTGTGTACAGACGGTAGAGCAGGGACATGGCGCTGTCAGTGTATTACGGGTGGCACAGTATTAGGATATATAGGGTAGCAGGCACTGTGTACAGACGGTAGAGCAGGGACATGGCGCTGTCAGTGTATACGGGTGGCACAGTATTAGGATATATAGGGTAGCAGGCACTGTGTACAGACGGTAGAGCAGGGACATGGCGCTGTCAGTGTATACGGGTGGCACAGTATTAGGCTATATAGGATGGCAGGCACTGTGTACAGATAGTAGAGCAGGGACATGGCGCTGTCAGTGTATACGGGTGGCACAGTATTAGGATATATAGGGTAGCAGGCACTGTGTACAGACGGTAGAGCAGGGACATGGCGCTGTCAGTGTGTACGGGTGGCACAGTATTAGGATATATAGGGTAGCAGGCATTGTGTACAGACGGTAGAGCAGGGACATGGCGCTGTCAGTGTGTACGGGTGGCACAGTATTAGGATATATAGGGTAGCAGGCATTGTGTACAGACGGTAGAGCAGGGACATGGCGCTGTCAGTGTGTACGGGTGGCACAGTATTAGGATATATAGGGTGGCAGGCACTGCGTACAGACGGTAGAGCAGGGACATGGCGCTGTCAGTGTGTACGGGTGGCACAGTATTAGGATATATAGGGTAACAGGCACTGTGAGGGGGCAGCAGTGTGTCATTATGCCCCGGATGGGGGTGACGGGGCACGGGGACACATACCGCTCCGGTTAGGCACACACAGACAGCGGCTCCATGCTCCCAGACTGCCCCGCTCGCCGCTTCCTCTTTCCTTCCACTGGGTCTATGTACGGAACCCCGGACAGCACAAACCACCTCAGCTTCACATCATATCTAACAACGCCGCCCATTGGCTCATCAGGGTCACGCGATCCCAGTAACATCCACGGCTCTACCTGACATGTTATTGGCTGGCAGTGGTCAGCTGGTAGTAGAAAGCAATGGCTGTAATATAAACCTTACCATTTGTTAGTTATGATCACATGGTTAGGTGCAGCGTTCAGTCTATTGCTTGTTTCAAGTCACATGATATGTGGGTGGGGATATAAACTGCCAGTAATAATGACGCTTTTCATACTCCTGACACCCACCAACAAAATGGCCGCGCTGACTCAAAGTAACCTTAAATAACCCCATTAAATGCCATCAGGGTTCCACTCTCCATAGCTAGGAATAATGTCACACATCCCATATTATTTTATTAAACAGTATATATATATATATATCACAACAAAAGAGTGACCCCACGTGCGCCCTTAGAGAATTATAAGCAGCTACTCTATGTCCCCCCCTGTTAGTGGGAGGCGGAGTTTTAGAAATAGGAGGAATAGAGGTATAGAGAGCGCTTTCAACCACCAAATGGAGATTCAACCAATAATTTGTTAAAATACAAAACAGTACAAATCTTAATAAAACCAGTGTGCTTTTTATTGAAAGATTTTTTCAGAGTCACATCTGGAAGTAGTATCCTTTTCGGAAATGCAAGTAACCCGACGCGTTTCGTCTTGAAAAAGACTTCATCAGGGGTTTAGTACATTGTAATATTAGAACGCTTATACCAGCGTATATTTCCTCAAATATGCGTAAATGGTGTAAAACTCCCTCAAAGGGGCGGACTTCAAAATCAGTAGCAATTTAGCGGTGTTTGAACCGGCTTATTAAGCTCCAAAATTACGTGGGTCGTGATGACCTCCCTCACAGGAGTAAAGTTCAGATATCTAAAAGGTTATTTAAATATGTCTATTGACATATAGATTCCATAGTGGTCGCTTTCACTTCGAAAGGACGATACCCAGGTTGTCTCTTTATAGGGTCAACGTAGTCTCAGAGTATCCCCAATTTATGTGGGTCTTAAGGTGGTAGTGGTGTTCAAATTATTATAGGTGGGACCATACAATAATAAAGGAGGTTATTCACCCGGTGCACTCAATTATAAGCCTAGTCCACTGATTAGGCTCCACAATATCTACTTGTCCGATAGTAAATAAAACGCACGTAGACGGTAGAACAGAACATCCAGTTTCTGGTCTCAGAGTGAAGTTCTACAAAGGTCTGTCTGCCAATCATTCAATTCACTCAAAGTAACCTTAAATAACCCCATTAAATGCCATCAGGGTTCCACTCTCCATAGCTAGGAATAATGTCACACATCCCATATTATTTTATTAAACAGTATATATATATATATATATATATATATATATATATATATATATATATATATATAACAGACGGTAGATCCGGCACTCGTCTGGGTCATATAGTGAAATGCTCCGGTGCCTACTTTGGATGTCAGACTCCCAAATAAAGTTCGAATTGAAGAGGCACTCGTCAGACTTCATAAGATGCAATCAAAAGATTTTTAAGAAATCTTTTGATTGCATCTTATGAAGTCTGACGAGTGCCTCTTCAATTCGAACTTTATATATATATATATATATATATATAGTATTTGTTCGGTGGCGGCACTCAGCCAATAACAGGAGTCCCACAGAGGTCTTGTAACCAATGTTTCAATGCTTTCGTCAGGGTGCTGTAACAAACCTCTGTGGGACTCCTGTTATTGGCTGAGTGCCGCCACCGAACAAATACCGTATAAGTTTGTGGATCCCAAACCATAAACTTTTAAAGGAAGGCACCGCCACTGTATCTTTATATGTTACCCCAGGACTGGAGATGAGTGCCGCTGACTACAGTTTCTTTTATATATATATATATATATATATATATATATATATATATTAATAAAAAAAAATATATATATATATAATATTTGCCCCAGGGCATCCGCATCCGTCTGAATGAGGCGGAATAAATAGCAGGATGAAATAACGATAACCACACGGCTATGTCCACATCAACGTTTCATTTCATTTACAAATATCGTCAGGATGTACATCCTGACGATATTTGTAAATGTAATGAAACAATGATGTGGACATAGCCGTGTGGTGATCATTATTTCATTGATCTTAGTCCGCCGAATGCCTGAAGACAGGGTCGTCGTACCCCGAAACGTTGATGGGCTTATTGGATTAAAGAGTCCACACTTTTTTCACTGACTTCTTGAAGTGCCACTTCTGTATTTGATTATGAAAGGGTTAAACATCCTGAAACGTTGGCTATCAGTTCACTGTCGTGCTGTTGCTTTATTTGACATACTCCGAGTGACATCCATCCTGGTTCTCTGTATATATATATATATATATATATATATATATATATATATAATTGTATATATAAAGGTTGGTTGGAGTCTCTTCTTACTGTTAGATGCCCAGGTGCCTTCCTCAGTTACTCCAGTCCAGGAGTAGGGTAGATAGTGATGTGTAGAGGCGGCACTCATCAGGTCTTTGTAGAAATATTTCAGACGTGGAACATTATATGAGTTATATTTGATATAACTTATGGTGTTCCACGCCTGAAATATTTCTACAAAGACCTGATGAGTGCCGCCTCTACACATCACTATATATATATATATATATATACAGAAAAGATCAGGGTGCGCTAAGGTAAATTATACAACTTTGTAATTAAAATATAAATATTTAATAAAAAAGCCTCAATTGATCTTAGAACAAATCAGACAGAGTTACACAGCCATTTCATAAAATAATTTTACAATCCATAGTATGGAACAGGTCCAACGCGTTTCGTCACCCACGTGACTTCATCAGGGGCGTTTTGGATGTTGATTGTAATAGGTGCGATAGCACTTCTAGGGTTGTCTTCAATTGATCAAACCAAAGGCAGTGTATTCAAGCAATTGATCAAACCAAAGGCAGTGTATTCAAGCAAGAATCATACAGATATATATCTTCTCGGAGCGTCTCTAAATGACCAAATAAATAGCTGTGTATTCCAGCTAGGGTTGCACGGGTGTAAATATGTCGCCAGACATCAGAACACAAAAGCAATAGCCCAGGCGTGTATCACCAGTTATCCTGTTTCGCACACCTTTTATACAGGTGTTAACATCGAGGATCAGTGGGTAACTTCAAAAAGTATAAGGCTGGGTGACCAGAAGTTCACTCTAGTGAATCCAGAAGCTTCTGGATTCACTCTTAGAGACTTCATCAGGGGTTCATGATCTTTAGGTTATACTGTAACACTTCTGGGTCCAGAGATGGAAAAATCACAATTCAATAAATGGAACCGTGTTTAGGGTCTTATTGGAGCACCTCTGGTGGATGGTTGGTATAGAAGAAGCCTTCTTATGGTCTCAAAATTGTGACACTTATAGACCCTGGTAAGGGAGTGTATTTATATTAGGCTTGAGTTGGAAACCTAGTAGGGTAGTATCTGTTGATAATCCACAGTTTAGTGGTATTAGGCACCCAGAAGAACAAGATTTTTTCCCTGTAACTGAGGGAGATGTGTTCACCTTGGGATCCAATCTGCAATATATATATATATATATATATATATATATATATATATAGTCCTGCAATATGCCGGCACTCCACTGAAAAACATCAACTAGGTCAGGTGCACTACAAGTCATTGTATACCAATCCCAAAAGTAGGCACTCCACAACCATTTTTTTAAAACATGTCTTCAGGGTACAAATCAATAACAAATGCACACAAATGGCTCACAGTGTTGCATCAGGGTTGCCGACTTCTCCTGGAGAGGAGACTTCCAGCTGCATTTTGGGGGGCGGGGCTCAATAAGCCCCACCCCCAGGATGTAAAATACCCCAATTCACAGATCTCTGTGGGGTGGGGGTGGGGGCAGGGCCAAAATGACATGATTGTGGACATTTTAGCTCCGCCCCCTCCTCTGAGACCCGCGGATTGCTGCATTTAAATGCAGAGGTCAGGGGGAAGATGCCGCAATTAGGGGGTGGCATGAGGTTCCCCCAGAATCCAGGAGGGTTGCCCACCTTTCCAGGGGGCCGGGAGGAGGACCCGATTTTCGGGATCCCCCGGCCATTCTGGGAGGGTAGGCAACCCTGATATATATATATATATATATATATATATATATATATATATTTATATATATATATATATAAATATAAATAAACACAGGGAGGGCAGCACTCACTACAACAAACTGACTTACCTTAACATTCAAAAAATCAATTAAATAAATAATGGGGTTTTAGTTCATGAATTCATCAATGCATTTAAGCTTGAAGCCCATCGCCAAGGGACCCCATTTCACTGCAAGTCCTACACTAACAACTGGTTTTCATGGGAACCTGGCAACTGATTGCACATCATAGCTAAAATGAACATGTGTTTTTTTTTTTCTTGGGTTAAAGCTCAACTGCCAAGTACCTTATGGCTTTTAAAGGTGAGACCATCCCAAACACAGCACCTGAATTAGTATTAAAGGGGCAGCTGTCACAGGTTTCAGGTAAATGAGCTTATCTAGGGTGCATGAGAAAGCTATGATCACAGTGACAGAGGTTAATTAAAAATCAACCCAAATATATAGTTACAGAAGTACCAACACACTCGCCATATATATATATATAGACACCAAGATATAGAGAGCGCTAAGTTATATTCCACCACCTGGTTGAAGTGTGATTTTACACCGCATATAACAATGTATACAAATTTGTATTAAAAAAATATTTTATTAAAAAGTTTTTCCTTTTAAAATTTCATAGAAGTATTCTTTCATTTCAAAATGCCAAAAACAACCCAGTGCGTTTCGCCTTTCACAAAGGCTTCATCAGGGTTTTTTTTTATATACGTGCACGGAAAGAACAGTATAAAATCAATGACTGATGGAAGTGACGGTTTTTGTAAGACTTCCCACAATACTGGTAAAAGAGGTCCAGTGGCTGGGCCCGGGAGGGGATGGAAGATGCAGTTGTAGTCTCCTTAGACGCAGCCCGTGCTTTTGATTCAGTTCAGTGGTGCTATTTGTGGGAGGTGTTGAGTAGGTTTGGAATAGGCCCAAATTTCCTTTCATGGGTCAGGTTGTTGTACTCTGGACCAACCGCCCGGGTGATGGTTAACGGTTTTACCACAGCCTCCTTTAGGCTGGGCAGGGGAACCAGACAGGGGTGTCCCCTTTCCCCCCTGCTTTTTGCACTTGCGGTGGAGCCGCTGGCCTGCTATATCAGGGCATGCCCCGTAATTAAAGGGTTTCGGGTAGGCGACACCGAAGAAAAAATTGGGTTATACGCAGACGATATGATCTTGTACCTATCTGACATGACCTCTTCCCTCCCAGCATTACTCGCCCTGATGACAGAATATGCCCGATTTTCGGGGGTAGGAATAAACTGGGATAAGTCATTGGTATTTCCCCTGCTTCCTACCACACAGCAGCCCCTGTCTTATAGTGGCCCCCTACGCTGGTGCACACAATTTAAATACCTAGGTATCCAAATTTTCCATTCCCCCACCGAATTTATATCCCTGAACCTGACCCCACAGATTGACCACCTACGTCAGAGAGCTCGCACATGGCAGACGCTCCCTTTGTCGGTGACGGGCAGGGTGAACCTCATTAAAATGACGGTCCAGCCCAAATTTCTATACGTACTGCAGAACTCACCCACATATATACCTGTCTCCTACTTTAAGCTCATTACTAGACACATAGTCTCCTTTATATGGGGGAGCAAACGTTCCCGGGTGGCAGCTAGAACTCTATGCCGATCTAGATGTGATGGAGGCTTGGCACTCCCAGATCTAAGGCTGTATTACTTGGCGGCACAACTGGCCCAATTAGTTGAATGGATTACACCAGCGCACCACGGGAATTTGCCTACTGCTCTATTAAACAGGGCAAATCTGTTTTTTACACCCTTGCAATTTCTCCTGGCAAAAACCACGCTAAAGACGCTTCCCCCCCTTTTACAGCAGGCTCATAGAGTGTGGGAGACGGCGGGGACCATACGGGGAGACCCAGTAGTAGACTCCTACGCTCCCATATGGAGGAATAGAAAATTCCCTGAGCTTTACAAATTAAGGGCAGGCCCAGACTGGAAGTCATTTGGTGTCTCTGAGATAGGCCACCTCTTTCAAGACGGGACATTTCACTCCTTTGACCAAATGGTGGCCAAATATGCAGTACCAAGACAGTACTTCTATAAGTACCTCCAGCTCAGACACGCAGTGAATGCACAATGGAGAGGGAATATGCCCGACCTTGCTACATCCCCGGTGCATACACTGATCAGTAAGCTTCCAGATCGAGGGAGGGTTTCCGCTCTGTATTCCCCTCTTCTCACCTTCTCGGGAATAGATCGGTTGGAGGGTCTACGGGCTAGATGGGTGTTGGACTTGGGGCCCATTGAGGACGAGGAATGGTCTCATATGCTGTGCTCACCCAGGGAGGCCACGGCATTTGCACGGTTCCAGCAGATTCCGTTATATATCCTACACCGGGTTTACTGGACCCCTCATAGATTGATGCGGATGGGTGGTATCGGATCTGACATGTGTCCCAAGTGCAAGAGCCCTGATGCAGATTTCTGGCACCTACTATGGCAATGTCCACAGGTACACTCCTTTTGGGAGGCTGTCTTGGCTGGTATCCAGGACACGGGTATACAGGCCCCGCTTACTGACCCTCATGTCTGTATCTTCGGCCTGGAATTGGAGGAACTACTCCCTAAATATCACAGAGTCTATGTCAATGCCCTTTTCACTCTGGCCCGTGTGTGTATCGCTAGGACTTGGATGGGTCCCTCCCCCCCATCGCATGCTATGTGGGTAGCCCTGGTTAACACCACCATATCCCATGAACGTTTAATGTATACTAAAAGGAACTGCCTGGGGAAATACAATAAAATTTGGAGCCTATGGCAAGCATCCAACCTATATTTACAAGACCCATGCCAGTGATTCACTGAACCCCCCTTACACCTACAGAGCTGATGAGCCCTTGACTCGGTTTGTAGCTCGGTTGAGACCCTTTGAAACCTTGTTTTATCCTTCCCATTGATGCCATTGTATACACCACCTGTAATAACTGCTGATTAATGAAAAAATGCAGATGTATATGTTTGAACACACCAAGTATGCTTTCCCAATTTGGAATAATGTAACACACAAGTAATGTTTAAGATTAATACTTTTATTGTTTTATTTTTTTTTGTTTTGTATGGTTAGTTAAGTAAATGTAATGTAATACATGCAATTTGAAAAAACTCAATAAAAACACTTGATTCAAAAAAAAAAAAGAGGTCCAGTGGCAAAAAAGCCTTTTAAAAAATAATCAGGGATGGCGAAAGCCGTACATAGAAATAAACCTATCGCACAATCTGGTGGGATGGTCTTTCCTACTATTTGCAGAGAACCGATATCAGGATATCAAGTAACCAATACCTTGTACTGGAGTCAGGCTACTGGGACTCAGGGCCAGGTGCAGTGTGCCCATTTACATCCAGGGTCACAGTGTTGCATCAGGGTTGCCGACTTTATCAGTCTCCTCTCCAGGAGAAGCCTGGATAGGAGACTTCCAGCTGCAGTTCAGGGGCGGGGCTCATTAAGCCCCACCCCCAGGATGTAAAATACCCCAATTCACAGATCTCCGTGGGGGGGCCGGGCCAAAATGACACGATTGTGGACATTTTAGCTCCGCCCCCTCCTCTCAGACATGCTGATTGCTGCATTTAAATGCAGAGGTCAGGGGGAAGACGCCGCAATTAGGGGGTGGCGTGGGGTTCCCCCAGAATCCAGGAGGATTGCTCAGCTTTCCAGGGGGCTGAGAGGAGGACCCGATTTTCGGGATCCTCCCGGCCATTCTGGGAGGGTAGGCAACCCTGATTTATATATATATATATATATATATATATATATATATATATGGATAGCAGTTGTGGGTTGGCGCCCCTTAGTGAGATCTTTGGTAATTAGATCTATAAAGCCTTTAGTCAGAATTCCATAAACAAGCAAGTAAAGTCCAATGATTCGTATAAATTTATTAAAATGTCTCTGGTTCCACACTACAATGGTGGTTTGATCAGACCATAAAAAGTTCAGTGGTAAATTTCACAATAGCAATATAGACGATCCCAACGCGTTTCGTCCCCACACGGGACTTCATCAGGGGTTCGCTAAAAGTATAGGGACAATTTCCAATATTTTCTTGGTAAAAAGGTGTCTTCAGATTGTATTTATATGCTAGGTTCTTATAACTCCCAAGGTACCCTCAATATTTCATTGGACCAGATGAACAAGCGCTTCTTTGCTCTGGTGTTTGAGCTCTCAAAAAGTTTGATACAGATAATCAATTAGGTCCGTATATGTGTAGAGTTTTGAAATAACTTGAGATTTCAGGGTTCGAGGGTATTCTCCCTGCTAATATGCCCACAATCTGTTCACTTCTTAGGGATATTGAGATATAAGAGCCATTAGGATAAGCATTCGATATATCGGTTGTTGCTGCTCCAATTAGCCCTGTCTGGTGGACACTCTCATTCAGGGGCCGCTTTAGATCAATGTATACTCGAGAATAGGTGCATTCAGTATGCAGTCACAAATTGATCGGCTATACGGTTATCACTGTCCTTTAGGAGATGTGTGCCAGTGTACAGGTTCAGTGGGAATGAAATACTCATCACGTGGCAGTAGCTGAAGACAGCGATACACTCATGTCCACAGTATAGCCCTGACGGGCCGTTTTGGTGGTCATCCACCATCCAAAGGTGGATCACCGAAACGGCCCGTCAGGGCTATACTGTGGACATGAGTGTATCGCTGTCTTCAGCTACTGCCACGTGATGAGTATTTTGAATCAATGTATCTTACTCGATTAAATTGATTTTATTTTATTGCATTTTATTTGCAAGGGTGTGCTGGCCCCGTCTATCTAAGGAATGGGTTACCTCTCCGGTGATTGATATACAATATTGGATACTTGGATACTATGAGTGTGCGTCTCCCCTCTACACCCTATATATATATATATATATATATATATATATAAATACACACACACAAGGCACACTTGCCTACCTGACCCTCTCCTTCAGGGAGAAAATGCTCTGTTCCTGGGCTTCCCTGGTAATGAGCTAGGTCATTGATAAGAAAGGTGTCACCACAGGTGATGGCAATCACACATTACCAGGGAAGTCCAGGAACAGAGCATTTTCTCCCTCATGGAGAGGGTCAGGTAGGCTAGTATGATACGAGGGTGGATCAATAAGTACCTGTGTTTGAAGACAGGTGGCGTTGCTGAGGAAAGTTTGTATTACTATCGTGTTCTACCATCTTTCAAACAACACCATACCAAATTTCAGATTGGTTTATAGGTACTTTTTTTTTTCCACCACGGCAATGCACCAGCTCTCGGTACTTGTTTCCTAGCACGGCCACAATCGCGTCCATCGTGTACCTTAAAGTTAAGGTACACGATGGACGCGATGGACCCGATTTCCTTTGAAATCAGGTCCATTTTGCCGGCAAAGGCAAAATCGGGGGCATCGCGTCGGTCGCGAGCATTCACATGGCCCCCGACGCGACCGACGCGATGCCCCCGATTTTGCCATAGGCTTCAATGTTAAAATATTTTTAACATTGAAATCAGAAAACATCGCGTCGGTCTTGTGCCATTATAATGGCACAAGATGAGATGGACTTGATTAAGTCCATTTTACATAGGAAACAATGTGAAATGGGCCAATATGACCCATTTCACATTGTATATGGCCCCGTCATGGGTTACGCAACCCCATTGTGAGCGGCACCCCACGATTGACGCCAACCCGAAGAGTGTTGAGCGCAGCGAGCCCGCGAGGCGCGGTGGTGCGCGTCCTCCGACCTTTTCATACCCCTACTATCTACGTCGGCGTGGAGTTGAGAATATAAAGTGTGGAGAGCGCAGCGAGCCACCGAGCCCGAAGCGTGGCGAGCGCAGCGAGCCCCGGAAGGGGACGCGTATACCTGTGAAGTTATACGTGTCCCCTCGCGGGGCTCGCTGCGCTCGCCACGCTTCGGGCTCGCCACACTTTATATTCTCAACTCCACGCCGACGTGGATAGTAGGGGTATGAAAAGGTCGGAGGACGCGCACCGCCACCGCTCGCCACGCTTCCGCGACCGACGCAATTTTTCCGACACGATCACCCCGATGCAAATCAGTGTGGCCGTGCTAGGAAACAAGTACCCAGCTCTCTCATCCGGAATTGTTGCAGCCAAATTGCTTGAATTGCGCTATGAATATGTTTATTTTTTCCCCGCGAGCCACTTTTTCCAGTTAGGTAACGGAACAAAGTCACAGGGAACCAAGTCAGGCGTATGGAAGTACATTTATTTATATATGCAAAGTCTATCTAATTTATTCATTTTCGCACGCAACCAATAATTGAATGTCCAGATTTATAATCAATGAATATTATTTATAAGTGTAAACTGATGAAACTGTATCATGGATTACAAAATATAACAATACAGGTATTTATACATGATAACGATTATTATTCCAGCATCCTTAAATAAAGCTAACCTCAGTGTTATATAATGTGTATGTGAATTACAGTGCTGGGAGGGGGCGTGGCTATGAAGAAGCAGCCATTTTGTGATACCAAGTCTTTGTGTCCGCCATTTTAGATACCGCCGCATGGCATTCAGCCATCTTATGGTAACTGTCGGCCATCTTAGATTCCACTACATGGCACACAATGGAAACCTTAACAAAAGACTAATAACTTCCGCCTGGCAATCACACATAAACTGACTGTACGTTCATAATTTCTTTCCACAACATTTATTCCAAATTACCTCTAGCTTGCATCATACGATACTCTCAATCCTTACAATAACTCGCACATTCAGCAAACACACTTTACCTGCAGCATACACAATTGAATATCATTTAAGCTACAATGTACTTCTCTGTACAGAACACCAAACTGGCACATACAATCTATGGCCTTGCTATATCATACTCACATCCCATGCCGTTACACACACACCATCCGAGCATCATGCTATTAACATTTGTTACATATAAGTTGTTTCCATCCGATAGTCTATCCAGACACTCTTACTGGACACCACACAAAGCACTCGCACCCTGTTCTTGCATAGCCTTACACATGCATTCAAATACCAAGAATCCAGACAATAGGGACTACCCTCACAGCACATGTTTCTTACAGTCACATCCGAATATCTAGATAATCTAGCCGGACAACACACTCCAAAAGCTTTCAGTTCTACACCCACACATGGACACAACAGTGGCTAGTTTAAATATCCAGACACATAGCAGACAAAAGGAATCTATTTACTCCTTGCATACAAAAGATCCAGGAACTAGGCCTCTGCTTTGCCACATGGCAGCAGCTGGCTTAGGCCTCACTTTGTCCACATGTAAACGTACACGGCTATATCTACCAATTTAAGCCTATCCTTACTCACATTCATAACATCTACACATACCCATATATATGTATATATATATATATATATATCAGATTCCAATCATTACTTTATCTCTTACAGTCACGTTTCACATACCTTCCAATCATTTGACCTTCTCAGACCTTCAACACTCTATACCTGAATCATACTCTCATGATTAAGCTCTATCCATTATCAATATTCCGAGCCATGCCTGATACACAGTAATATAAACATTTGATACTTATCCCTCACTCATGTCCTGGCGAGTCCAGTCCCATAGCTCCTTCCGTCTCCTGCTAAAATCACACACTAACCTATTTGATTTTCTCTGGCTTTCAAGAGAACTCTCGGGGGAGGAGTTGATCCTATTGTCTTCCCCTGGTATCACTTAGCTTATGTTTACAGTATCTTGTGACTGGCTTAGCTGGATCCTTTTGCACATTCTATCCATTAGCTTATAGACACGCCCCTCTGATTGCTGTATCTTAATATAGTGTGAGCTTATGATTTGTAATAACATGTGAGTGCAATATGATATGGAATTTTAATAACTGTCATCTGATAGCTAGTGTAATTTTGCACATGTAGAGTCCAAACATGACATTTATGGGATAAAAGATTATTTATCCCTGACTATATTAATTTAGTGGGCATGATTATAATTATGATTATGGAAATTATATGCTGGGAAAAATTAGGCATTGACAGTCGCCCATTTGACAGATTATAATAACTGTCACATTAATAATGCATAATTTCCGCATTAATTTTCATAATTCATAAAATTTCAATATTTTTCATAAAAATATTTTTTCATTGATAAAAAAGATTTTTTAAAGGGTGGAACTTATGTGTATGTATAAAGAAGGGGATGTATCATTTTTGCGCAATGGCTTAATCCGAGATTAATAATAAATGGGGGAGTGCATTTACTTAACGCCGGCATGTCCAGACTATGACCTCACAATAGTTGTAGGGCCACAGCCCAGACACACACGACTGAATGATACATTTGGGGAGTGTATGTGTAGTCTATGTGGGTGTAGTGTTCCTGCATAGGTGTTGTGTAACCTACCGCAGGGTGTACAGGGTTGTACAACCTTCATATGTCCTACAAAGGATGCTGGGTAAACATGGATGAACAACATAACAAAAAACAATTTAACAGAGTATTATAAAGATTTCCTGAAAGAGTGGAGAACAGTCATTTCTCCTTGGGCAGTAGGGGATTAAAAAACCTGAATAGGGTCCCAGGGTAAAAAACCTTCTACGCCCTTTTGGGTCATTCCTAGTGTCTCTTGACATTAAAACTATGGGCCAAAGAAAAAAATCTCTAGTGGGTCTTCTGCTCATCACGACGTGGGGTCGTCTAGGGGTCATCATTCTCTTGGTCGGCTTGTGTATTTCGTCGGCTCTTGGGGCTTTCTAGCTGGGTTCCTGTCTAGTCATCTGTCGGTATCCAAGTCGTCATTTCGAGGACCATCATCTGTCTACTGCTGGGCTCGTCTCTCCCTCTCCATTGCATCTGTAGGAAAAAGAAGTATCAATATTTTTGCATTTCTACCTATTTTCCCTACCATCCTTGGCTTCTTGTATTCCATCCGATCCACTTGTAGACTTCCGATAGTTCTGTCGTCGACTTGTTTCCCTGCAAAGACATAAACAGAAAGAACTTCCCACGCGTTAAAAGTATCCCGCCTCCCACATCAGTGAAGCTTCTACACTCTAGAGTGCTATAGTTTAACCCTCACCTTACTGTCTTTTGACACTAGGTGGCGCTCTAATTTATTTAAGGGTATTTTTACCCTGTACTACCAAACCTCTTTCAATTTAACCTCTATACCACTCCATATATTACAAATACAGTTGTCTGAGCCAAATAATCTGTGTTCTTCTTCGGAAAAATGTGACTAGAGGAAATCTGAGATATTCAGAATATTCAATCTCTCATTTTCCTCTTCTCTGTCTAATCACTAGGGACTATCAGTTACTTGACATCTGGACCTAACACTATCAATATCTTGAGATTTTTAAATCTCATTTAAAAACACTAATATATATCTCGTTGTCTAGGGGATGAAACTTTTTCAATGTTAGGTCCATACGCTCTCCATGCAATTAGGAGCAACAGGGGTTTCCAAATCCAATGCGTCACATTTGACCGGGTCCAATCACAGCTCTTTCCGGTTTACTAAACCAACAAACAGAAAAACAAATCCTTAGACACCTTACACGACATATGTCTGATTCTGAGAACCATCAAAACAAACAATGACAATCAAACAAACAAAAGAGAGTACGTATAAACTAACTTCCATTTCTCCTTATCTCCTTACCTGATTCCTAAGAACCTGGACTGACAATTACACCACATACAAGTCACCACTAGGTGGCTATTAACCTTTTAACCACTTCCCTATGCCTATGTGTTCACATACATATGTGTCATGGGAACTATATGTCATGTAATGAACAAGCATGTTTCAAAAACAAATTTCCTTATACGTCATTACCCTGGTACCAAGGGCGGATCGTATGCAGTACTCCTTTGAGTAGAACATGTTATCTTGTTCTCTACCTTTCCTCGTGTTCTATACCTGTATGTCTTACCATCTTCTAAACCTTCATGTGTTCGCTGTAATATTGTGTTCTATTCTTAAATCTTTAATCTACTTGCTGAAAGGGGGGAAAGAAAGTTTAGGAGTCTTTCTAGTTACCGTTCTTCATTTGGGCGTCATCTCTGCTTCTCTATACCTACAGCAGTTATTAACCTGGGGATGTAATTAATTTCAAATACAATTTGGCATTCTCAATTTATCTTGTTACCTTAATACTTATTACCTGAGTCAGTGTGAAACCAGTATACCTACTTCTCCAGCTGTGTCAATTTGGCGTCAACTGTACCTTCTCTTACCACTTGAGAAAAACAAACAGCATCCTCTCTGGCTGTTTGACTCCGCCTTACATTTGACTTCTCTCGTCTCGGAGATGACAGCTGTCTGGAACATTACGTTGACACTTACTAATCCTTAACAAGGAGTTGACACGGTATAGGTTAGTCAGTTTCACAATTACATCAGACACTTTAGAATAACTGGTCCCATTATATACGAATGGGGGGGGTATTGCTATTCCGCATTAACAGTCTAATTGCACTTTTATTATCACTCTTCCCATTGCCTTTTTCCTATACCACAGTTTTAAACAAACACTATGCCTCTTCTTACCTCGCGTTGATGAGAGCAGACATTATTTTTCAATTCTTATTGTGTAATTCATCCAGTTCGAAGCTATCAACACTGGGAAATTCTAACTTGCTGCCTGTGTATTCCTTTTTCATTTCTTTTGGTAAACAACTGCTCGTTCACCGTGCTCACAGCACATAATAAAAGCAGCCGATCCTTTTGGCTGGCTTGCTTCCTCCCTAACATGCACGTTATCACAGCGTGACCCGTTATTACCCATAATTACAGGAATAAACGTTCACGCTTAATAGATACCGGTGGGTTATTTAAGTTGAGAGCTCCCCAACCACTCACTTCTCCACACAGCGACACTACAACGCAATCAAGCGAAGAGCCCACAATGCGAGGTAACGTACTCAATCACCAAGTCTTTCAACTAGCAGCGAACTTCTAGCCAACTTGCTTGGTGCGGCACAATTTTTCCAGGGTATAACAAACTTGTTTTCCTATACCCCCAAAAATCGGATTTCTAAAGTAGCTAATCGGAAACAAGTGCGTTCCGATATATCTTCTTGTACCCTCCTAGCGGAATCAATTCCACTGGAGGGGCAGTTCCTATGTGTACGTCGGCACGTACACCCTGTCCTACCCTGGACTGTCCTACACTGGACTACACTGCGCTGAGTCGTGCCGTCACACACCCGTTCGCCTCAGTTATGTTTCACACTGGGCGCTATACATCTTACGGTCTTATGCTTAAACTTGAAATATTTCTGTACAGAAAATCTTCCTAGGCTGTAGCTCTCTTACTGGATGTCACACGAGTGTTCCCTTGACTATCAATGGGAATTTAATCAATACTATTTGAATTTCTTGAATTTTGAACAATAATAAAAGAATCCTGTTTGTAACTCAACAGGAGTCTTACTCAATATGTATGAATTTATAATTATCACTCAATTAAGTATCACTATCCATCCTTGGGCATTTACCTGTACAGCGTACCTAGGCAATCACATGCGCCCGCACATGTGTCCATCACGCAAACAGTGTCTCACTGAGCGGCAGACGTTGACACCCATGTGTCCGAGTCCCGCCTTCTTTTGTATACTTTGCAAACCTATTTGCACTTCTATTTAACTTAACTCTTCAAGAAATCCCAATAGCACACTCTTTCTATAACATTTGTGGTTAGCAAGGATATGGCACTATGAATTTAACACCTCTTACAATACTGTAGATATCTCATTTTCACAGGGGAAAACAAATGCAATTTTACTCTTAACAGGTACAAACTCCACACAGTACAATACCTCTTACCAATTTTCATGCCCTTATGTATTTGGGATAACAGATCATAACAGAAAAAAAAACTTTTGTTTCTATTGTGAACTATTGAAACTACAGTTGCTGTTGAGAGAGAAAGCAAATAAATCAATCCTATTCAAATGCCCCCTTTCTAAGAGAAGTTGCTTTGTCTAAGTTTCAAGGTTAAATCTATTGTCTCAACACCTTAATTTACATCTAAATACCCGCTGGCTGGTTCTTTTAAATTTAACAAATCTTTCTTTGCATGTTGTTATACAGTATGCTTAGGGGAAATCTGTCTTTTAGCCTGAAATAAAAAAAAGAAAAATGTTATATATCATACTTGATAACCATTAGTTTCAGTTTCAACTTTAATACCTCAGAGTAACATTCAAATTTCATACTGCTTGGAATTTGTTGATTTTTAACTGTACTTGATTTTTTTTTATTGACTGGTATTTTATCTCTCTCTGCTTTTATCTTTCTAAAGTTAAAATACTTATGACTCAATCCTATCAATTATGGGAATGAAAGTTTACCATTCTCATTACCACATGTTGAAAGGTATACTAGAAATAAAATAAATTTATTTAGTAGAAATAGCATTTTTACCCAGAGTTCTTTGTAACATACAATTATACATATGGCTTTCTCAGGTTGAGATGGTCTGCAGTAAAATACCTGCAATTTATGGCTATACATTATTCCCTTATAATCCGCTTCTGCTGCAATTATAAAAAAAATGTGCATTTATTTAAAATTTGCACTGCTTATAAAACAATTCAAATTTAAAAAAAACAATTCAACCTGAAACAGCCCTTGCCAATCATATCTGACTATTATTTAAAAGATAAACATCAAAAGGAGATACCATCACATGAGAAAAAAAAACAAATTATTAAAACATATTTACTTATAGAATTGCATCTTGATATTTAAATATAAATAAATGTTTTTCCTTTTGTCCCAAAGTCCAAAATTAGTATCTTACAGATTATGCATATGCAGGCCTGGACTATCAGCATTAGAAAAGCCCAAAACAAAACCGAAAAATTTAAAATAATTATTTCTATTCTATATGTGATCCCTCCCTTGCTGATCGGCTCAAATCTGCATAATATTGCATATCTTTAAGTATATAATATCCCACGACGAGCACGCATCTATGGAAGTACATTTATTTATATATGCAAAGTCTATCTAATTTATTCATTTTCGCACGCAACCAATAATTGAATGTCCAGATTTATAATCAATGAATATTATTTATAAGTGTAAACTGATGAAACTGTATCATGGATTACAAAATATAACAATACAGGTATTTATACATGATAACGATTATTATTCCAGCATCCTTAAATAAAGCTAACCTCAGTGTTATATAATGTGTATGTGAATTACAGTGCTGGGAGGGGGCGTGGCTATGAAGAAGCAGCCATTTTGTGATACCAAGTCTTTGTGTCCGCCATTTTAGATACCGCCGCATGGCATTCAGCCATCTTATGGTAACTGTCGGCCATCTTAGATTCCACTACATGGCACACAATGGAAACCTTAACAAAAGACTAATAACTTCCGCCTGGCAATCACACATAAACTGACTGTACGTTCATAATTTCTTTCCACAACATTTATTCCAAATTACCTCTAGCTTGCATCATACGATACTCTCAATCCTTACAATAACTCGCACATTCAGCAAACACACTTTACCTGCAGCATACACAATTGAATATCATTTAAGCTACAATGTACTTCTCTGTACAGAACACCAAACTGGCACATACAATCTATGGCCTTGCTATATCATACTCACATCCCATGCCGTTACACACACACCATCCGAGCATCATGCTATCAACATTTGTTACATATAAGTTGTTTCCATCCGATAGTCTATCCAGACACTCTTACTGGACACCACACAAAGCACTCGCACCCTGTTCTTGCATAGCCTTACACATGCATTCAAATACCAAGAATCCAGACAATAGGGACTACCCTCACAGCACATGTTTCTTACAGTCACATCCGAATATCTAGATAATCTAGCCGGACAACACACTCCAAAAGCTTTCAGTTCTACACCCACACATGGACACAACAGTGGCTAGTTTAAATATCCAGACACATAGCAGACAAAAGGAATCTATTTACTCCTTGCATACAAAAGATCCAGGAACTAGGCCTCTGCTTTGCCACATGGCAGCAGCTGGCTTAGGCCTCACTTTGTCCACATGTAAACGTACACGGCTATATCTACCAATTTAAGCCTATCCTTACTCACATTCATAACATCTACACATACCCATATATATGTATATATATATATATATATATCAGATTCCAATCATTACTTTATCTCTTACAGTCACGTTTCACATACCTTCCAATCATTTGACCTTCTCAGACCTTCAACACTCTATACCTGAATCATACTCTCATGATTAAGCTCTATCCATTATCAATATTCCGAGCCATGCCTGATACACAGTAATATAAACATTTGATACTTATCCCTCACTCATGTCCTGGCGAGTCCAGTCCCATAGCTCCTTCCGTCTCCTGCTAAAATCACACACTAACCTATTTGATTTTCTCTGGCTTTCAAGAGAACTCTCGGGGGAGGAGTTGATCCTATTGTCTTCCCCTGGTATCACTTAGCTTATGTTTACAGTATCTTGTGACTGGCTTAGCTGGATCCTTTTGCACATTCTATCCATTAGCTTATAGACACGCCCCTCTGATTGCTGTATCTTAATATAGTGTGAGCTTATGATTTGTAATAACATGTGAGTGCAATATGATATGGAATTCTAATAACTGTCATCTGATAGCTAGTGTAATTTTGCACATGTAGAGTCCAAACATGACATTTATGGGATAAAAGATTATTTATCCCTGACTATATTAATTTAGTGGGCATGATTATAATTATGATTATGGAAATTATATGCTGGGAAAAATTAGGCATTGACAGGCGAGTACAGTCAGTAGCGCACGCAGGGGGGGGGGGTTTCTGAGGACCCAGAAACTCCCCCAGGAGTCTAAGGGCTCTAGGCAGAAAGCTGAGGGTCTCCTCTTTCCATGGGTACAAGAATTTTAAAAATCGGCCCTTGGGAACCGAAGATATCTGACTTCAAAACAGTGGTCCCCATCCAAGCCTGTTAATTGCTTTTCCCAGTCAGATATTTCAGGTTCTGTCTAACTGAGGGTATATTCCAAAAGCTGGGACTCTCCCCCTTTGAGGGACACTAGTAGCTTGTCTCTACTGTTCCCAGAACCAGAGATATCAGCCATCCAGCAGCTGGTTACTGCTCTAGCTACACACACCTGGTATGTAGTTTTATATGCTCGTTGGCAGATTGCTCTGCCTCCTGAACTCTGATACCCTAGTCCCCAATTCCATTAAAATCTAAGAAATCTATTTCTGGGAACTGGAGATATCTGCAGTCAAGCAAGCTGTCCTCCCACCAGAAAATTATGAATAATAAGCCCACTCCACTATACACCCCTCCTCTGCATATTAAACATCCTCTACCACCCTGGAAGTTATGTATTAGGGCCCCTTCATTCAGCCCAATGCCCCCTTTTCCCACCCCATCTCCCAACACCTGTGCAGTAAAGGGGTAATTAGTGGAAATTACTGATCCAGGCCCTACATGCTGAGCGGTTGATATAATACACCCTACCACATGCGGGACATCAAAGATTCCCCCACCCCTACCGCTGGAGGATCGATAGGGACCCCAATACATTGCTATGCCCAGGGGTCTACACTGCTGTTATGTATGTAAATATATGTGTGTGTGTGTGTGTGTTATTATTATTATTATTTATATACAATTGGTCTATATATAATACTTTAACTGACCCGGCATATACTGGGTCACCTAAGTGTCCATCTCCGTGCTTTGCTCCGCCCCTCTGGAAACCCCCTTCTGAAAATCCTGCGTTTGCCACTGACAGTGGATGCGGCAACAATTCACAGCGCAATTCATGCAATTTGGACAGTTTTATTTTTACTCTGGTAGGACACACCCCACCCAACTAGCACCACCATCGATGATGAATTGCTTAAAAGCATCGGTCAGAAGCCACTGATTTTTTTATTCTTGCACACTTGCTTATGTGCAAATGCAGCCACGATTTGCCATCTGGATGACCATAGGTCATCGCGTTACCCTCAGGTTACTTAGGATAGGCGATATTATCATGCAGCTGGGGCCAGTGAAGCTAGGTCTAATTAACTAGCCACTGGGCTCTGCACACCAACACAAATCTCTAAGCGGTGTACACACGGGGGGGATTTCAGCACATATCACTGGCAATATGGTCGCTGAGCAACCATGTTGCCAGTGATTTCATGTGTTGTGGGAGATAAATATCCTGGTGCGTGCTACAGCTGCCAGCCCTTCATGGCCGCTGGTCGCAGGAGCCTGCTCCTCCGATTATATCGCTGGTTGCTGGTGCACAATGCACTGTGCAGCACCTGACTACACCTGTGCACCAGCGATTTCTAGTCAAAATGAGGTAGAAACAGAATGAGACAGAATAGCTTGCAATTTTCAGCCAAAATCGCTCAGCGACCAAATCGCACCATGTGTACACAGCTTTAGACCAGTTACAAGGCTCTGAGTGTTCTGTTCTGTTCATTATTAAACCTGTACTGATCATGTATAGATGTATTGCTGCTGAATCCATACTGCCCATACTTGCCTACTTCTGAAAACTAGTTTCAGGGAGATTATAGTTGGTAATAGAATTGTGCACAGAGCCCCATTGAGGGGGCGTGTCATGCTCCACCCAGGGGCGGATCCAGGATAAAATGACAGGGGGGGCACCATGATAAAAGAGGGTTTAAGTGGGGGAGGGGCGGTGTTAGTGGTGCCAGTGTACATGCTAAGAGAGTGGCAGAGAGAGGGTGGGAATGGGATTAAAAATAGGCCCTGGCATTTAAAGTACGCAGGCCCACCATGGTGACAAAAGTGAAGGATGTAGTTGTGCGTGCTCCAGAAAATGGGGTGTGGCCACTCAACAGGGGCGTGTCCTTGCGTGTAGGGGGCGTGTCCTTGAGTGTAGTATACAACACCATATACAACTTCTACATATGCAACAAAATACTAGACCCCATTATACTTGCCCCTTACACATGATGCCAAATGGAATGAGCCAAAATTCACATAATGCCACACGGATTGAGCCAAAATTCAAATAATGCCACATGGATTGTGTCAAAATTCACATCAAGCCACACGGATTGTGTCAAAATTCACATAATGCCACACAGATTGAGCCAAAATTTACATAATAACACACGGATTGAGCCAAAATTCACATAATGCCAAATGGATTGTGTCAAAATTCACATAATGCCACACGGATTGAGCCAAAATTCACATAATGCCACACGTATTGAGCCAAAATTCACATAATGCCACACGGATTGTGACAAAATTCACATAATGCTACACGGATTGAGCCAAAATTCAAATAATGCCACACGGATTCAGCCAGAATTCACATAACGCCACACAGATTAAGCCAAAATTCACAATACGTTTCATAAACAGGAACATTGTCCACCAAAGGCGCGCATTAAACATTTACACCATAATGTCCATTACACGTTAAGTTACACGCCATTATGTCCATTATATATTATGTCAAACACCATAATGCCTATTAAAAATTATGCTACATAAGTGCTGCTTATCTACATGCTCATTGCCAAGGGTTCCATGCTCATTGCCAGAGGTTCCATGCTCATTGCCATGTGGGATTACATGCTCATTGCCAAGGGGAATACATGCTCGCGGTAAATGGGGGACTGCCGCCAGGCAGAAGTGATAGCCACTGACAGTGGCAGAGCCTGGCTGTATTCAGAGCACTGCAGGTCCCGGCTATTTGAAATAATACCCCTTTCACACCAGAAAATGCATTCCCAGGTTGGCCTTTTACACCAGCCTAGTCCCTGCATTTTCTGGTGTGAGGGGGAGAGAAAACCACCTTCCCCCCCTTTAACCAGTTATCTTATTTAACCGGCTATATCTTCGGAACCAACTGATCCATTTACATGAGACAAGTATCATATTGAAGAACTTTTGAGTGGGCTTTGAATGATTTTGGTCCAGTGAAACTGGAACGTTTGGTTCTAGAGTAATCTGCCCTCAAAGAACATGAACAGCCATTAAATTACATTTCAAAAATAAAAAAAATTAGTTTACACGTAATATCTCTGGAACCGATTGACCGATATGGACCAGTGTGGCAGTCCACCACTGGTGTACTCTTGTGCCCCCAAAGAGATTTTAATTGTCAAAGCTGTTCAGAAGAAAACCTCCTTTGCTTGTGGAAGCTGCAGGGCTATGAGGGGTTAACAGACTCAGCTAGTATCCCAGCTCGCTACGTGTGACAGGAAGCTGGGAGGTCAGAGGTGACCCCAGCAGCAGTGTGAGAGAGACAAGTGTGCAGAGAGGAGAGAAGAGAAAGCCCTGTGAAATACAGCATCAGTGTGGAGCTGCAGAACCTAGTGTCAGAGAGTAAAGGAGTGTAAGAGGAAGGTGAAGAAGGCTGCTGTCCCAAGTGTGAGAAGAAACCGGAAGACAGAGAGAGAGAGAGAGAGAGAGAGAGAGAGAGAGAGAGAGAGAGAGCACACTGGAGCACCCAGCCAGCAGAGGAACCAGCAACACCCAAGGTACTGATTCAGTCTCCCTGTGGCAGCATCTGCAGTGCACCCTTGTAATACCCAGGAGGGTCATCCCATATCACCTGTTTACAACCCACATACAGAGAGGGGTTGTTGCTTCAAGCCACAGCATTAGCTGCTTGTCAAGAATAGGGGAACCCCTAGAGCCAGAGCGGGGACAGCACCTGTGAGACTCTCACTGTAAAAGCCAGCCATGTACTGAGGCTATGTCTGCAGCCTGTTTTGCAGTTACCAACAGGAGGTTGCCCCAAGGTAATCTGCCTGCCCATGTGTTCAGAGGACTGTTTTACATTAGTGTGCACACTATTATAGGGACTGTATACATGTGAGGACCTGTCGACGAGGGACCATTGTTTTGAGCAGTGACTGGTTATCCGTGACAGAGTATATTGTTTATTGCTAATAATTTGCATTAAGTTCTGTGAAGTGTTGAAATTGATTGCCGATTAGAGAGTGAAGATAGATAGAAATAAGAAGCATCACCTGGCGGATGTCAGTTAGAACCGCCATAGACTATTTGAGGTTAGCATACTGAGTGATTGTTGTTTTATTTGATGCTTTATGGTGAATGTTATTATGCTGAGTATTTCTTATTGTTATTTGCTATTGAAACTTTACAGCGACCAATGAGTGTGTTTTTAGTAAAATAAATTACTGTCGCTGCTAACTGTTAGTGGTATTACTTTTGTGGGTCATCTTGGGTTGTGCCATTCCCTGCCACAAATTCTTCCAGAGAAGAGGTCCGAAGCTGCCGAAGCCGTCAAGTCCAGAATCAGGTACGCCATCTTGCACCACACTGTTACAGGGGCACTGTCACACCAGCCTGGTATCATATTGAAGGCCCAGCGATTTGGAATTGAATGAGATCAACCACAAACTTCTGTGATGCCAGGGGGGGGGGGGAACTGGCAGCTGTTCGGAACCGGCTGGGGGTCGGAATTGACGGGTCCCATATTATCCTATGGGGAAAAAACGTTACAGCTTTGCCAGGCGATATCTCTGGTTCCCGGGGGGCTAGAGACACGGGGCTGGGCTCGTTGGAAAGCCCTGGTCCTCAGCTACAAAGAAAATGACAGGGGGGGCACGTGCCCGGGTGCCCCCCTCCTGAATCCGCCACTGGCTCCACCCAAAGGGCGTGTCTAGTTCCATATATGGAGAGATCGTGAAAAGAGATTGTGAATGTGGCACCTAGAAGCGTGGGTGTGTACTGCTACATCTGAGAGGAATCTATTAAAATAACTTATATCCAAATCTATATGAGAACCAAAGCAGTTAGTAAGAGATACTATACTTGGTAAAGTGCTGGGAAATGGTGCTGGTGATTCAATGTAAATGTATCTGTCTCTCATTCCTTTTTTCCCAAAAATGTAACAGTGTAATGTGGGCTAGGTGACATGAGGGAGATTGGTAGACTAATGAGGGAGAGAGGAAGATTGCTGTTATGTCAGGGAGTCTCCTGCAGAATGCAGTATGGTAGGTAACTATGATGTAACAGTGTAATGTGGGCTAGGTGAAATGTGGGAGATTGCTAAACTAATGAGGGAGAGAGGGAGATTGCTGTTATTTCAGGGAGTCTCCTGCAGAATGCAGGAGGGTAGGCAACTATGATACTGCCTCACTCGATCACTGCGATCTGTAAATGTCCTGTTATCAGTATCTAGAATCTCCCCAAATGTATCTGTGGCTCCATCTGTATGGTACACCAGGCACGCAGAGTGCGGGAGGCCTGTACTCTAGCATCCATCCAAAATAGACTCAAACTGACCTGTTACCTCACGCATTTCACTAATGTACTTTAGTTCCCCAAGAGAGAAAAAATGCTTAGTTCTCTTTTCTGTTAGGCTTACTTCGTATGTTGTTCTTGTGTTAATAAATGCATATCTAAAGTATGACGAGTCCTCTTGGAAGAAAAGTGCTATATAAATAACAAATATTATTATTATTGTTATTATTATTAATATATGCTAATGAAAAACAGAAACTTGAATGTGGGAACTTGGTTGATGTACATCTCCAATGGTGGAGCGCCTGTGCAGGACCCTTTCGCTGCTTATGCAGAACGAGTGGAACATGATCACACGTATTGCCACCAAGCTATGTCATGGTTGCCGACTTTATTATTCTACTCTCCAGGAGAAGCCCCGGGGAGGAGAGTTTCTGCAGCCGCTCAGGGGGCGGGGCTTAAGAGTGACATCACTAATCACCGCCCCCATGATGGTAAAACACCAAATTCACGGATCTCAGTGGAGGGGGCGGGGCTAAAATGACGCGATTGTGCCGTTTTAGCTCCGCCCCCTCATCTGAGACCGAGGATTTCGGCATTTTAATGCCACGATCCGGGGGACAGCGGGGGTCCCCCCTGAATCCGGGAGGGTTGCCCACCCTTCCGAGGGTCCAGGAGGGGAACCCGATTTTCGGGAGACTCCCGGAAATTCCGGGAGGGTCGGCAACCCTGAGCTATGTTCTGAATCTGTGGGTGGGGAGTAGGCGTAGCTGTCCAGGCTTCCAGAAAATGTGGGCGTGTGGTGAGGCCAGGATCACTAACACATCATTCATCTCCTAATATACTCTGTGCTGCTGGGGACCCTGCTCATCCCACTATATACATTTCAGTCTGTGGCTTCCTGCTGCCTCCATTCCCCAGCTCTCTAAACAATGGGTACAGGATAACTGCTCACTGTTGACACATTAGGTTACTCTGCAAAACCTATTTAAGTTCAGCTCAGCATCACCCCTTGGGTTGGAAAAGTGATAAACTGGAGAGTAAGAAACCACCAGCCAATCAGTTCCTATCTGCCATGTCACAAGCTGTGTTTGAAAAATGACAGGTAGGAGCTGATTGGCTGGTGCGTTATCACTCTCCATGTGATCACTTTTTAAGCTTAGCTTAGTACATCTGGCCCCTTGTGAGTACCTGCTGCAATTCTAGGTAGAGACGACAGGTGGCAGTGCACCACCAACACTGGTAACTTCACAACTACTATATGACATGAAGTCAGTATTAGGACTATGGGGCAAATTTATTATGTAATATTTGTGGCTAATTTCCCTAAAATACCCGTTTTCGGGGGTTAGCTGCAAATATTAAGTATCCCTTGATTGTATCTAGGAGGGACCGCAGCAGGAATCTCCAATCCCTCCTGCCCAGCCACCAGCCGCATCAAAACATCGGGCAGCACCACATTGGGTCCCGGGTACCGCCACATTTTTTGCGTATTTTTAATTTTTTTTTCCATCTTCTAGTTGGTTTAAACATGGACTAAATGTGGGTGGATAGGTGATCGGGCAGTGTGGACTATTGTGTCATCATTGCTCCGCCCCCGCTATACAAAGAATCATTGTACAGTGAGGACACAGCTACGATGATTCGATTCAGGGCCAATCCCGTCATCAAGCGTCCCTGTGGGCGGGTCTATGGGGGGCACGGGACACTTGCCCACTTCTCCAGGGCCAGGGAGGGCCACCCAATTGTTGTGAGCCTCCTAGTAGTGAAGAGATACGGCAACTATCTAGATAAGTGACTGTGTAGCTCACAGGTCTTCAACCTGTGGCCCTCAAGATGTTTTGGAACTACATGTCCCAGCATGCCCTGAGGTTTTTTGGCATCCTCTTATAGGAAAAATGTGGCAATGCATGTTGGAACATGTAGTTTCACAACATCTGGAGGGCCACAGGTTGAAGACCCATGGGTAGCTCATCTCCCTGTATAATATTCATAATTTCCACATCCCCATATACCGGTGTGCTGTATACAGCAGCCGTGCGAATATATGGGGGCCAGTCATGGACTGCAAGCTACCCCTCCACTTGTTATCTTTCTCCTTTACTGAAGAATAAACCTGACATTCCTGCCTTACAGCAGGGAGTAACAGAGATGTGAGGAGGGTAAGAAATGTCATCTACGTGACCTGCACTATACATAGGCTGACACTGACTTGGCTTTAGTGGTATATTGAGGGAATGACAACGTGTTAATGCTCCTGCAGGTGTGAGAACATTGAGAACCCTGGAAGGACTTTTGAACCTGTATGTTCCTATAATGTTGTCATTTGCAGATAGGAGCCATGAAGATAAAATCATTTGTTCGGAGTTAACTCAACGGTGGCAGGATGGGCTGAATCTGTGTTGGTTATGAAATCCTGGCATTCAGTATACAAACGGTCAGGATGCGGACAGCGGCATCCCGACAGCTAAAATACAGACGGATCCTGGTAAGCATTTAAAACCTAGCCCTATTTACTAGTGGAGGTGGGTTGTGAAAGCACCACAGTTTATAACCCAGGTCAGCCAACTCCGCAATTCGACCTGGGTTATAAGAAAGGTTAAACCCGGTCACCCTCTGTATTATGGGCAACCTGTGTTTAGTGTGAAAGCACCACAGATTATAACCGGGGCGATCAACCCAATTCGACCCTGGTCTGACCCGTGTTTGCAAGGGGTTAAATGTGCATGATTCCAGATAAGGCCTGTAAGTGTGCTTGACTCCAGAATCGGCCCATGAGTGTGCTCAACTCCAGGGAAGACCCCCTGAGTGTGCTTGACTACAGATACGGCGCATGGGTGTGCTCAACTCCAGATATGGCCCCTGAGTGTGCTCGACTCCAGATATGGCCCCTGAGTGTCCCCGACTCCAGGGAAGGCCCCTGAGTGTGCCCGACTCCAGGGAAGGCCCCCTGAGTGTGCTTAACTCCAGGGAAGGCCCCCTGAGCGTGCCCGACTCCAGGGAAGGTCCCGAGTGTGCCCGACTCCAGGGAAGGCCCCCTGAGCGTGCCCGACTCCAGGGAAGGCCCCCTGAGCGTGCCCGACTCCAGGGAAGGCCCCCTGAGCGTGCCCGACTCCAGGGACGGCCCCCTGAGCGTTCCCGACTCCAGGGAAGGCCCCCTGAGCGTGCCCGACTCCAGGGAAGGCCCCCTGAGCGTGCCCGACTCCAGGGAAGGCCCCCTGAGCGTGCCCGACTCCAGGGAAGGCCCCCTGAGCGTGCCAGACTCCAGGGAAGGCCCCCTTAACGTGCCCGACTCCAGGGAAGGCCCCCTGAGCGTGCCCGACTCCAGGGAAGGCCCCCTGAGCGTGCCCGACTCCAGGGAAGGCCCCCTGAGCGTGCCCGACTCCAGGGAAGGCCCCCTGAGCGTGCCAGACTCCAGGGAAGGCCCCCTTAGCGTGCCCGGCTCTAGGGAAGAACCCCTGAGCGTGTCCGACTTCAGGGAAGAACCCCTGAGTGTGCTCTGTTGGAGATCATCTCCCATATGTTGTCTGTCAGAATAAAATGAAATACTTTAGTTATTTTGGCTGCATTAATCATCTCAGATATACTGATGTATAAGGAAATGGTGCCTTTAGGTAAGGAGAACAGGACAAAGGGCTGGCCAGCCAAAAGGGCAAGAAGCCAACCCAACAATGAGTAAGAAGTATAGCGGCAGATTACACTATCACTATCAGAAAGCGGTCACTCAGTTTCCCATCTGCCACCGTCTGGCCATACATGTGCCATGCACACAATCCTGTGATGGGCATCACAATGAGCTCGAGCCCGCCGGCCAGGCACCGTCACTGACCTGAAGTAACAGCAAAACAATAGCGTGTACAGTGTACTACTCTGTGTGTGTGGATATTAATGATTAAGGTGCAGCCTTACACACAGCTTGGCACAGGCTCTGCTTGGTTGTGATAAAACTGTGACCTTTGAGTCTGTTGCTCTGGTTTGCAGCGGGGACCGTGAAGTTCACGCCAACATGCTCAGTAAAGGCTCGTAACTGTCAGTGTCCTGTAACATTATTCCCACTTGTACCCTAAGCCGACACAGCTGTGAATTCTCAGTCTACACACTTGGAAAACACTGAAACGCTGCCCAAAACTGGACAGAGGCGCCCACCAGATCCATTGAGAATTATCCGCAACTGCGCACATATGTGGCATTAACACAAATCTGAGGAACATCGACCCCCTGAGTTAGTCCATTGTGTAACAGAGGGGATGCAGTCAATTTCCCGGCGGTCAAAATCCCGACGCCGGAATCCCGACCGCCGAAACTTTCTCCCTCCTTGGGTGTCCACAACACCCATAGAGTGAGAATAAATTTGCGTGCCGAGCGTAGAGAGGCACCGAGCTCGCTACGTGGCGAACACAGCGAGCACGCAGGAGGGGGGGGGGCAATCCACGTCCCCCCCTTGTTGGGATTTCCACGTCAGGATTTTGACCGCCGGGATTCCATACCGAATCCGTTACAGAGTGGGAATGAGTGGAGGGTTCCAACATCCCAAGAGCATCCCCAGAGAGTCTGTTATAGGAGGAGAGGACCTATCATGCGGGGCTGAAGTGGCAGAGGCTACTGGGCTGCAACGGCAGAGGCTACTATGTGACATTACACTGGGCTACAGTGGCAGATGCTACTGTTGGACTTCCCACTGGGCTGCAGCGGCAGAGGCTACTGTGTGACATCACACTGGGCTGCAGCGGCAGAGGCTACTGTGTGACATCACATTGGGCTGCAAAGGCTACTGTATGACATCACATTGGGTTGCAAAGGCTACTGTGTGACATCTCACTGGGCTGCAGCACAGAGGTTACTGTGTGACATCACACTGGGCTGCAGCAGCAAAGGCTACTGTGTGACATCACACTGGGCTGCAGCAGCAGAGGCTACTGTGTGACATCACCCTGGGCTGCAGCAGCAGAGGCTACTGTGTGACATCACACTGGGCTGCAGCGGCAGAGGCTACTGTGTGACATCACACTGGGCTGCAGCGGCAGAGGCTACTGTGTGACATCATACTGGGCTGCAGTGGCAGAGGTTACTGTGTGCCATCACACTGGGCTGCAGTGGCAGAGGCTACTGTGTGCCATCACACTAGGCTGCAGTGGCAGAGGCTACTGTGTGACATCACACTGGGCTGCAGAGGCTACTGTGTGACATCACACTCGGCTGCAGAGGCTACTGTGTGACATCACACTGGGCTTCAGCAGCAGAGGTTACTGTGTGACATCACACTGGGCTGCAGCGGCAGAGGCTACTGTATGAAATCACACTGGGCTGCAGCGCCTACTGTGTGACATCACACTGGGCTGCAGCGGCAGAGGTTACTGTGTGACATTACACTGGGCTGCAGCGGCAGAGGCTACTGTGTGATATCACACTGGGCTGCAGATGCTACTGTGTGACATCACACTGGGCTGCAGAGGCAGAAGCTACTGTGTGACATCACACTGGGCTGCATCGGCAGAAGCTTCTGTGTGACATCACACTGGGTTGCCGCGGCAGAAGCTACTGTGTGACATCACACTGGGCTGCAGAGGCTACTGTGTGACATCACACTGGGCTACAGTGGCAGAGGTCACTGTGGGACATCACACTGGGCTGCAGCGGCAGAGGCTACTGTGTGATATCACACTGGCCGGCAGAGGCTACTGTGTGAAATCACACTGGGCTGCAGTGGCAGTGGCGACTGTGTGACATCACACTGGGCTGCAGCGCCTACTGTGTGACATCAAACTGGGCTGCAGCGGCAGAGGTTACTGTGTGACATCACACTGGTCTACAGCGGCAGAGGCTACTGTGTGACCTCACATTAGGCTGCAGCGGCAGAGGCTACTGTGTGACATCACACTGGGCTGCAGCGACAGAGGCTACTGTGTGACATCACACTGGGCTGCAGAGGCTACTGTGTGACATCACACTGGGCTGCAGTGGCAGAGGCTACTGTGTGACATCACACTGGGCTGCAGCGGCTACTGTGTGACATCACACTCGGCTGCAGCGGCAGAGGCTACTGTGTGACATCACACTGGGCTGCAGAGGCTACTGTGTGACATTTCACTGGGCAGCAGCGGCAGAAGCTACTGTGTGACATCACACTGGGCTGCAGCGCCTACCGTGTGACATCAAACTGGGCTGCAGCGGCAGAGGTTACTGTGTGACATCACACTGGTCTACAGCGGCAGAGGCTACTGTGTGACATCACACTGGGCAGCAGCGCCAAAGGCTAATGTGTGACATCGCACTGGGCTGCAGTGGCAGAGGCTAATGTGTGATATTACACTGGGCTGCAATGGCAGAGGCTACTGTGTGACATCACACTGGGCTGCAGAGGCTACTGTGTGACATTTCACTGGGCTGCAGCGGCAGAAGCTACTGTGTGACATCACACTGGGCTGCAGCGCCTACTGTGTGACATCAAACTGGGCTGCAGCGGCAGAGGTTACTGTGTGACATCACACTGGTCTACAGCGGCAGAGGCTACTGTGTGACATCTCACTGGGCTGCAGCGGCTACTGTGTGACATCACACTGGGCTGCAGCGGCAGAGGCTAATGTGTGATATTACACTGGGCTGCAGCGGCTACTGTGTGACATCACACTGGGCTGCAGAGGCTACTGTGTGACATCACACTGGGCTGCAGTGGCAGAGGCTACTGTGTGACATCACACTGGGCTGCAGAGGCTACTGTGTGACATTTCACTGGGCTGCAGCGGCAGAAGCTACTGTGTGACATCACACTGGGCTGCAGCACCTACTGTGTGACATCAAACTGGGCTGCAGCGGCAGAGGTTACTGTGTGACATCACACTGGTCTACAGCGGCAGAGGCTACTGTGTGACATCACACTGGGCTGCAGTGGCTACTGTGTGACATCACACTGGGCTGCAGCGGCAGAGGCTAATGTGTGATATTACACTGGGCTGCAGCGGCTACTGTGTGACATCACACTGGGCTGCAGAGGCTACTGTGTGACATCACACTGGGCTGCAGAGGCTACTGTGTGACATCACACGGGGCTGCAGAGGCTACTGTGTGACATTTCACTGGGCTGCAGCGGCAGAAGCTACTGTGTGACATCACACTGGGCTGCAGTGGCAGAGGCTACTGTGTGACATCACACGGGGCTGCAGAGGCTACTGTGTGACATTTCACTGGGCTGCAGCGGCAGAAGCTACTGTGTGACATCACACTGGGCTGCAGCGTCTACTGTGTGACATCAAACTGGGCTGCAGCGGCAGAGGTTACTGTGTGACAGCACACAGGGCTGCAGCGAGAGAGGCTAATGTGTGACATCACACTGGGTTGCAGCGAGAGAGGCTAATATGTGACATCACACTGGGCTGCAGTGGTAAAGGCTAATGTGTGACATCACACTGGGCTGCAGAGGCTACTGTGTGACATCATACTGGGCTGCAGTGGCAGAGGCTACTGTGTGACATCACACTGGGCTGCAGCGGCAGAGGCTACTGTGTGACATCACACTGGGCTGCAGAGGCTACTGTGTGACATCACACTGGGCTGCAGGGGCTAATGTGTGACATCACACTTGGCTGCAGCGAGAGAGGCTAATGTGTGACATCACACTGGGCTGCAGCGGCAGAGGCTACTGTGTGACATCACACTGGGCTGCAGCGAGAGAGGCTAATGTGTGACATCACACTGGGCTGCAGCAAGAGAGGCTAATGTGTGACATCACACTGGGCTGCAGCGAGAGAGGCTAATGTGTGACATCACACTGGGCTGCAGCGGGAGAGGCTACTGTGTGACATCACACTGGGATGCAGAGGCTAATGTGTGACATCACACTGGGCTGCAGCGGCAGAAGCTACTGTGTGACATCACACTGGGCTGCAGCGAGAGAGGCTAATGTGTGACATCACACTGGGCTGCAGAGGCTACTGTTTGACATCACACTGGGCTGCAGCGGCAGAGGCTACTGTGTGACATCATAATGGGCTGCAGAGTCTACTGTGTGACATCACACTGGGCTGCAGCGGCAGAGGCTACTGTGTGACATCACTCTGGGCTACAGCAGCAGAGGATACTCTGTGACATCACACTGGGCTGTAGCAGCAGAGGCTACTGTGTGACATCACACTGGGCTGCAGCGGCAGAGGCTACTGTGTGACATCACACTGGGCTGCAGCACAGAGGTTACTGTGTGCCATCACACTGGGCTGCAGTGGCAGAAGCTACTGTGTGCCATCACACTGGGCTGCAGCGGCAGAGGCTACTGTGTGACAGCACACTGGGCTGCAGTGGCAGAGGCTACTGTGTGACATCACACTGGGCTGCCGCGCCTACTGTGTGACATCACACTGGGCTGCAGTGGCAGAGGCTACTGTGTGACATCACACTGGGTTGCAGCAGCAGAAGCTACTGTGTGACATCACACTGGGCTGCAGCGCCTACTGTGTGACATCAAACTGGGCTGCAGTGGCAGAGGTTACTGTGTGACATCACACTGGTCTACAGCGGCAGAGGCTACTGTGTGACATCACACTGGGCTGCAGCGGCAAAGGCTAATGTGTGACATCGCACTGGGCTGCAGCGGCTACTGTGTGACATCACACTGGGCTGCAGAGGCTACTGTGTGACATCACACTGGGCTGCAGTGGCAGAGGCTACTGTGTGACATCACACTGGGCTGCAGCGGCAGAGGCTACTGTGTGACATCACACTGGGCTGCAGAGGCTACTGTGTGACATCACACTGGGCTGCAGAGGCTAATGTGTGACATCACACTGGGCTGCAGCGAGAGAGGCTAATGTGTGACATCACACTGGGCTGCAGCGGCAGAGGCTACTGTGTGACATCACACTGGGCTGCAGCGAGAGAGGCTAATGTGTGACATCACACTGGGCTGCAGCGAGAGAGGCTAATGTGTGACATCACACTGGGCTGCAGCGAGAGAGGCTAATGTGTGACATCAGACTGGGCTGTAGCGGCAGAGGCTAGTGTGTGACATCGCACTGGGCTGCAGAGGCTACTGTGTGACATTTCACTGGGCTGCAGCGGCAGAAGCTACTGTGTGACATAACACTGGGCTGCAGAGGCTACTGTGTGACATCACACTGGGCTGCAGCGAGAGAGGCTAATGTGTGACATCACACTGGGCTGCAGCGAGAGAGGCTAATGTGTGACATCACACTGGGCTGCAGCGAGAGAGGCTACTGTGTGACATCACACTGGGCTGCAGCGGCTACTGTGTGACATCACACTGGGCTGCAGCGGCAGAGGCTAATGTGTGACATTACACTGGGCTGCAGCGGCTACTGTGTGACATCACACTGGGCTGCAGAGGCTACTGTGTGACATCACACTGGGCTGCAGTGGCAGAGGCTACTAAGTGACATCACACTGGGCTGCAGAGGCTACTGTGTGACATTTCACTGGGCTGCAGCGGCAGAAGCTACTGTGTGACATCACACTGGGCTGCAGCGCCTACTGTGTGACATCACACTGGGCTGCAGTGGCAGAGGCTACTGTGTGACATCACACTGGGTTGCAGCGGCAGAAGCTACTGTGTGACATCACACTAGGCTGCAGCGCCTACTGTGTGACATCAAACTAGGCTGCAGCGGCAGAGGTTACTGTGTGACATCACACTGGTCTACAGCGGCAAAGGCTACTGTGTGACAACACACTGGGCTGCAGCGGCAAAGGCTAATGTGTGACATCACACTGGGCTGCAGCGGCTACTGTGTGACATCACAATGGGCTGCAGTGGTAAAGGCTAATGTGTGACATCACACTGGGCTGCAGAGGCTACTGTGTGACATCACACTGGGCTGCAGTGGCAGAGGCTACTGTGTGACATCACACTGGGCTGCAGCGGCAGAGGCTACTGTGTGACATCACACTGGGCTGCAGCGAGAGAGGCTAATGTGTGACATCACACTGGGCTGCAGCGAGAGAGGCTAATGTGTGACATCACACTGGGCTGCAGCGGCAGAGGCTACTGTGTGACATCACACTGGGCTGCAGAGGCTAATGTGTGACATCACACTGGGCTGCAGCGGCAGAAGCTACTGTGTGACATCACACTGGGCTGCAGCGAGAGAGGCAAATGTGTGACATCACACTGGGCTGCAGAGGCTACTGTTTGACATCACACTGGGCTGCAGCGGCAGAGGCTACTGTGTGACATCATACTGGGCTGCAGAGTCTACTGTGCGACATCACACTGGGCTGCAGAGGCTAATGTGTGACATCACACTGGGCTGCAGCAGCAGAAGCTACTGTGTGACATCAGACTGGGCTGCAGTGGCAGAGGCTACTGTGTGACATCACTCTGGGCTACAGCAGCAGAGGATACTCCGTAACATCACACTGGGCTATAGCGGCAGAGGCTACTGTGTGACATCACACTGGGCTGCAGCGGCAGAGGCTACTGTGTGACATCACACTGGGCTGCAGCACAGAGGTTACTGTGTGCCATCACACTGGGCTGCAGTGGCAGAAGCAACTGTGTGCCATCACAATTGACTGCAGCGGCAGAGGCTACTGTGTGACAGCACACTGGGCTGCAGTGGCAGAGGCTACTGTGTGACATCACACTGGGCTGCAGAGGCTAATGTGTGACATCACACTGGGCTGCAGCGAGAGAGGATAATGTGTGACATCACACTGGGCTGCAGCTGCAGGGGCTACTGTGACATCACACTGGGCTGCAGCGAGAGAGGCTAATGTGTGACATCACACTGGGCTGCAGCGAAAGAGGCTAATGTGTGACATCACACTGGGCTGCAGAAGCTACTGTGTGACATCAGACTGGGCTGCAGCGGCAGAGGCTACCGTGTGACATCACTCTGGGCTACAGCAGCAGAGGCTACTGTGTGACAACAGACTGGGCTGTAGCGGCAGAGGCTACTTTGAGACATCACACTGGGCTGCAGCACAGAGGTTACTGTGTGCCATCACACTGGGCTGCAGTGGCAGAGGCTACTGTGTGCCATCACACTGGGCTGCAGTGGCAGAGGCTACTGTGTGACATCACACTGGGCTGCAGAGGCTACTGTGTGACATCACACTCGGCTGCAGAGGCAACTGTGTGACATCACACTGGGCTTCAGCAGCAGAGGTTACTGTGTGACATCACACTGGGCTGCAGCAGCAGCAGAGGCTACTGTAGGAAATCATACTGGGCTGCAGCGCCTACTGTGTGACATCACACTGGGCTGCAGCGGCAGAGGTTACTGTGTGACATCACACTGGGCTGCAGTGGCAGAGGCTACTGTGTGACATCACACTGGGTTGCAGCGGCAGAGGCTATGTGTGACATCACACTGGGCTGCAGCGGCAGAGGCTACTGTGTGATATCACACTGGGCTGCAGAGGCTACTGTGTGACATCACACTGGGCTGCAGCGGCAGAAGCTACTGTGTGACATCACACTGGGCTGCAGCGGCAGAGGCTACTGTGTGACATCACACTGGTCTGCAGCGAGAGAGGCTACTGTGTGACATCACACTGGGCTACAGCGGCAGAGGCTACTGTGTGACATCACACTGGGCTGCAGAGGCTATTGTGTGACATCACACTGGGCTGCAGCGGCAGAAGCTACTGTGTGACATCACATTGGGCTGCAGAGGCTAAAGTGTGACATCACACTGGGCTGCAGCGGCTACTGTTTGACATCACACTGGGCTGCAGCGGCAGAGGCTACTGTGTGACATCATAATGGGCTGCAGAGTCTACTGTGTGACATCACACTGGGCTGCAGCGGCAGAGGCTACTGTGTGACATCACTCTGGGCTACAGCAGCAGAGGATACTCTGTGACATCACACTGGGCTGTAGCAGCAGAGGCTACTGTGTGACATCACACTGGGCTGCAGCGGCAGAGGCTACTGTGTGACATCACACTGGGCTGCAGCACAGAGGTTACTGTGTGCCATCACACTGGGCTGCAGTGGCAGAAGCTACTGTGTGCCATCACACTGGGCTGCAGCGGCAGAGGCTACTGTGTGACAGCACACTGGGCTGCAGTGGCAGAGGCTACTGTGTGACATCACACTGGGCTGCCGCGCCTACTGTGTGACATCAAACTGGGCTGCAGTGGCAGAGGTTACTGTGTGACATCACACTGGTCTACAGCGGCAGAGGCTACTGTGTGACATCACACTGGGCTGCAGCGGCAAAGGCTAATGTGTGACATCGCACTGGGCTGCAGCGGCTACTGTGTGACATCACACTGGGCTGCAGAGGCTACTGTGTGACATCACACTGGGCTGCAGTGGCAGAGGCTACTGTGTGACATCACACTGGGCTGCAGCGGCAGAGGCTACTGTGTGACATCACACTGGGCTGCAGAGGCTACTGTGTGACATCACACTGGGCTGCAGAGGCTAATGTGTGACATCACACTGGGCTGCAGAGGCTAATGTGTGACATCACACTGGGCTGCAGCGAGAGAGGCTAATGTGTGACATCACACTGGGCTGCAGCGGCAGAGGCTACTGTGTGACATCACACTGGGCTGCAGCGAGAGAGGCTAATGTGTGACATCACACTGGGCTGCAGCGAGAGAGGCTAATGTGTGACATCACACTGGGCTGCAGCGAGAGAGGCTAATGTGTGACATCAGACTGGGCTGTAGCGGCAGAGGCTAGTGTGTGACATCGCACTGGGCTGCAGAGGCTACTGTGTGACATTTCACTGGGCTGCAGCGGCAGAAGCTACTGTGTGACATAACACTGGGCTGCAGAGGCTACTGTGTGACATCACACTGGGCTGCAGCGAGAGAGGCTAATGTGTGACATCACACTGGGCTGCAGCGAGAGAGGCTAATGTGTGACATCACACTGGGCTGCAGCGAGAGAGGCTACTGTGTGACATCACACTGGGCTGCAGCGGCTAATGTGTGACATCACACTGGGCTGCAGCGGCTACTGTGTGACATCACACTGGGCTGCAGCGGCAGAGGCTAATGTGTGACATTACACTGGGCTGCAGCGGCTACTGTGTGACATCAAACTGGGCTGCAGAGGCTACTGTGTGACATCACACTGGGCTGCAGTGGCAGAGGCTACTAAGTGACATCACACTGGGCTGCAGAGGCTACTGTGTGACATTTCACTGGGCTGCAGCGGCAGAAGCTACTGTGTGATATCACACTGGGCTGCAGCGCCTACTGTGTGACATCACACTGGGCTGCAGTGGCAGAGGATACTGTGTGACATCACACTGGGTTGCAGTGGCAGAAGCTACTGTGTGACATCACACTAGGCTGCAGCGCCTACTGTGTGACATCAAACTAGGCTGCAGCGGCAGAGGTTACTGTGTGACATCACACTGGTCTACAGCGGCAAAGGCTACTGTGTGACAATACACTGGGCTGCAGCGGCAAAGGCTAATGTGTGACATCACACTGGGCTGCAGCGGCTACTGTGTGACATCACAATGGGCTGCAGTGGTAAAGGCTAATGTGTGACATCACACTGGGCTGCAGAGGCTACTGTGTGACATCACACTGGGCTGCAGTGGCAGAGGCTACTGTGTGACATCACACTGGGCTGCAGCGGCAGAGGCTACTGTGTGACATCACACTGGGCTGCAGCGAGAGAGGCTAATGTGTGACATCACACTGGGCTGCAGCGAGAGAGGCTAATGTGTGACATCACACTGGGCTGCAGCGGCAGAGGCTACTGTGTGACATCACACTGGGCTGCAGAGGCTAATGTGTGACATCACACTGGGCTGCAGCGGCAGAAGCTACTGTGTGACATCACACTGGGCTGCAGCGAGAGAGGCAAATGTGTGACATCACACTGGGCTGCAGAGGCTACTGTTTGACATCACACTGGGCTGCAGCGGCAGAGGCTACTGTGTGACATCATACTGGGCTGCAGAGTCTACTGTGCGACATCACACTGGGCTGCAGAGGCTAATGTGTGACATCACACTGGGCTGCAGCAGCAGAAGCTACTGTGTGACATCAGACTGGGCTGCAGTGGCAGAGGCTACTGTGTGACATCACTCTGGGCTACAGCAGCAGAGGATACTCCGTAACATCACACTGGGCTATAGCGGCAGAGGCTACTGTGTGACATCACACTGGGCTGCAGCGGCAGAGGCTACTGTGTGACATCACACTGGGCTGCAGCACAGAGGTTACTGTGTGCCATCACACTGGGCTGCAGTGGCAGAAGCAACTGTGTGCCATCACAATTGACTGCAGCGGCAGAGGCTACTGTGTGACATCACACTGGGCTGCAGTGGCAGAGGCTACTGTGTGACATCACACTGGGCTGCAGAGGCTAATGTGTGACATCACACTGGGCTGCAGCGAGAGAGGATAATGTGTGACATCACACTGGGCTGCAGCTGCAGGGGCTACTGTGACATCACACTGGGCTGCAGCGAGAGAGGCTAATGTGTGACATCACACTGGGCTGCAGCGAAAGAGGCTAATGTGTGACATCACACTGGGCTGCAGAAGCTACTGTGTGACATCAGACTGGGCTGCAGCGGCAGAGGCTACCGTGTGACATCACTCTGGGCTACAGCAGCAGAGGCTACTGTGTGACAACAGACTGGGCTGTAGCGGCAGAGGCTACTTTGAGACATCACACTGGGCTGCAGCACAGAGGTTACTGTGTGCCATCACACTGGGCTGCAGTGGCAGAGGCTACTGTGTGCCATCACACTGGGCTGCAGTGGCAGAGGCTACTGTGTGACATCACACTGGGCTGCAGAGGCTACTGTGTGACATCACACTCGGCTGCAGAGGCAACTGTGTGACATCACACTGGGCTTCAGCAGCAGAGGTTACTGTGTGACATCACACTGGGCTGCAGCAGCAGCAGAGGCTACTGTAGGAAATCATACTGGGCTGCAGCGCCTACTGTGTGACATCACACTGGGCTGCAGCGGCAGAGGTTACTGTGTGACATCACACTGGGCTGCAGTGGCAGAGGCTACTGTGTGACATCACACTGGGTTGCAGCGGCAGAGGCTATGTGTGACATCACACTGGGCTGCAGCGGCAGAGGCTACTGTGTGATATCACACTGGGCTGCAGAGGCTACTGTGTGACATCACACTGGGCTGCAGCGGCAGAAGCTACTGTGTGACATCACACTGGGCTGCAGCGGCTACTGTGTGACATCACACTGGTCTGCAGCGAGAGAGGCTACTGTGTGACATCACACTGGGCTGCAGCGGCAGAGGCTACTGTGTGACATCACACTGGGCTGCAGAGGCTATTGTGTGACATCACACTGGGCTGCAGCGGCAGAAGCTACTGTGTGACATCACATTGGGCTGCAGAGGCTAAAGTGTGACATCACACTGGGCTGCAGCGGCAGAGGCTACTGTGTGACATCACACTGGGCTGCAGAGGTTACTGTGTGACATCACACTGGGCTGCAGCGGAAGAGGCTACTGTGTGACATCACATTGAGCTGCAGCGGAAGAGGCTACTGTGTGACATCACATTAAGCTGCAGCGGCAGAGGCTACTGTGTGACATCACACTGGGCTGCAAAAGCTAATGTGTGACATCAGACTGGGCGACAGAGGCTACTGTGTGACATCACACTGGGCTGCAGAGGCTAATGCGTGACATCAGACTGGGCTGCAGCAACAGAAGCTACTGTGTGACATCACACTGTGCTGCAGCGGCAGAGGCTACTGTATGACATCACACTGGGCTGCAGAGGCTACTGTGTGACATCACACTGGGCTGCAGCGGCAGAGGATACTGTGTGACATCACATTGGGCTGCAGCGGCAGAGGCTACTGTGTAACATCACACTGGGCTGCAGCGGCAAAGGCTAATGTGTGACATCGCACTGGGCTGCAGCGGCTAATGTGTGACATCATACTGGGCTGCAGCGGCAGAAGCTACTGTGTGACATCACACTGGGCTGCAGCAGCAGAGGCTACTGTAGGAAATCATACTGGGCTGCAGCGCCTACTGTGTGACATCACACTGGGCTGCAGCGGCAGAGGTTACTGTGTGACATCACACTGGGCTGCAGTGGCAGAGGCTACTGTGTGACATAACACTGGGTTGCAGCGGCAGAGGCTATGTGTGACATCACACTGGGCTGTAGCGGCAGAGGCTACTGTGTGATATAACACTGGGCTGCAGAGGCTACTGTGTGACATCACACTGGGCTGCAGCGGCAGAAGCTACTGTGTGACATCACACTGGGCTGCAGCGGCAGAGGCTACTGTGTGACATCACACTGGGCTGCAGCGAGAGAGGCTACTGTGTGACATCACACTGGGCTGCAGCAGCAGAGGCTACTGTGTGACATCACACTGGGCTGCAGAGGCTATTGTGTGACATCACACTGGGCTGCAGCGGCAGAAGCTACTGTGTGACATCACACTGGGCTGCAGAGGCTAAAGTGTGACATCACACTGGGCTGCAGCGGCAGAGGCTACTGTGTGACATCACACTGGGCTGCAGAGGCTACTGTGTGACATCACACTGGGCTGCAGCGGAAGAGGCTACTGTGTGACATCACATTGAGCTGCAGAGGCTACTGTGTGACATCACACTGGGCTGCAAAGGCTAATGTGTGACATCAGACTGAGCGGCAGAGGCTACTGTGTGACATCACACTGGGCTGCAGAGGCTAATGCGTGACATCAGACTGGGCTGCAGCGACAGAAGCTACTGTGTGACATCACACTGTGCTGCAGCGGCAGAGGCTACTGTGTGACATCACACTGGGCTGCAGAGGCTACTGTGTGACATCACACTGGGCTGCAGCGGCAGAGGCTACTGTGTGACATCACATTGGGCTGCAGCGGCAGAGGCTACTGTGTGACATCACACTGGGCTGCAGCGGCAAAGGCTAATGTGTGACATCGCACTGGGCTGCAGCGGCTAATGTGTGACATCACACTGGGCTGCAGCGGCAGAAGCTACTGTGTGACATCACACTGGGCTGCAGCGAGAGAGGCTAATGTGTGACTTCACACTGGGCTGCAGAGGCTACTGTGTGACATCACACTGGGCTGCAGCGGCAGAGGCTACTGTGTGACATCATACTGGGCTGCAGAGTCTACTGTGTGACATCACACTGGGCTGCAGCGGCAGAGGCTACTGTGTGACATCACACTGGGCTGCAGAGGCTACTGTGTGACATCACACTGGGCTGCAGTGGCAGGGGCTACTGTGTGACATCACACTGGGCTGCAGCGGCAGAGGCTACTGTGTGACATCACACTGGGCTGCAGAGGCTAATGTGTGACATCACACTGGGCTGCAGCGAGAGAGGATAATGTGTGACATCACACTGGGCTGCAGCTGCAGAGGCTACTGTGTGACATCACACTGAGCTGCAGCGAGAGAGGCTAATGTGTGACATCACACTGGGCTGCAGCGAAAGAGGCTAATGTGTGACATCACACTGGGCTGCAGCAGAAGCTACTGTGTGACATCAGACTGGGCTACAGCGGCAGAGGCTACTGTGTTACATCACTCTGGGCTACAGCAGCAGAGGCTACTGTGTGACAACAGACTGGGCTGTAGCGGCAGAGGCTACTTTGTGACATCACACTGGGCTGCAGCACAGAGGTTACTGTGTGCCATCACACTGGGCTGCAGTGGCAGAGGCTACTGTGTGACAGCACACTGGGCTGCAGTGGCAGAGGATACTGTGTGACATCACACTGGGCTGCAGAGGCTACTGTGTGACATCACACTCGGCTGCAGAGGCTACTGTGTGACATCACACTGGGCTTCAGCAGCAGAGGTTACTGTGTGACATCACACTGGGCTGCAGCAGCAGAGCCTACTGTATGAAATCATACTGGGCTGCAGCGCCTACTGTGTGACATCACACTGGGCTGCAGCGGCAGAGATTACTGTGTGACATCACACTGGGCTGCAGTGGCAGAGGCTACTGTGTGACATCACACTGGGTTGCAGCGGCAGAGGCTATGTGTGACATCACACTGGGCTGCAGAGGCTACTGTGTGACATCACACTGGGCTGCAGAGGCTACTGTGTGACATCACACTGGGCTGCAGCGGCAGAAGCTACTGTGTGACATCACACTGGGCTACAGAGGCTAAAGTGTGACATCACACTGGGCTGCAGCGGCAGAGGCTACTGTGTGACATCACACTGGGCTACAGAGGCTACTGTGTGACATCACACTGGGCTGGAGCGGAAGAGGCTACTGTGTGACATCACATTGAGCTGCAGCAGCAGAGGCTAATGTGTGACATCAGACTGGGCGGCAGAGGCTACTGTGTGACATCACACTGGGCTGCAGAGGCTAATGCGTGACATCAGACTGGGCTGCAGTGACAGAAGCTACTGTGTGACATCACACTGTGCTGCAGCGGCAGAGGCTACTGTGTGACATCACACTGGGCTGCAGAGGCTACTGTGTGACATCACACTGGGCTGCAGCGGCAGAGGCTACTGTGTGACATCACACTGGGCTGCAGAGGCAGAGGCTACTGTGTGACATCACACTGGGCTGCAGAGGCTACTGTTTGACATCACACTGGGCTGCAGTGGCAGAGGCTACTGTGTGACATCCATCACATTGGGCTGCAGCGGCAGAGGCTACTGTGTGACATCACACTGGGCTGCAGAGGCTAATGTGTGACATCAGACTGGGCGGCAGAGGCTACTGTGTGACATCACACTGGGCTGCAGAGGCTAATGCGTGACATCAGACTGGGCTGCAGCGACAGAAGCTACTGTGTGACATCACACTGTGCTGCAGCGGCAGAGGCTAATGTGTGACATCACACTGGGCTGCAGAGGCTACTGTGTGACATCACACTGGGCTGCAGAGGCTACTGTGTGACATCACACTGGGCTGCAGCGGCAGAGGCTAATGTGTGACATCACACTGGGCTGCTGCAGCAGAAGCTACTGCATGACATCACACTGGGCTGCAGCGGGAGAGGCTACTGTGCAGCCCAGTGTGATGTCACACAGTAGGCTCTGCCGCTGCAGCCCAGTGTGATGTCACACAGTAGCCTCTGCAGCCCAGTGTGATGTCACACAGTAGCCTCTGCAGCCCAGTGTGATGTCACACAGTAGCCTCTGCCGCTGCAGCCCAGTGTGATGTCACACAGTAGCCTCTGCCGCTCAGTATGAGGTCACACAGTAGCCTCTGCCGCTGCAGCCCAGTGTGATGTCACACAGTAGCCTCTATCGGGATTGTAATGCAGGACGGCCTCGCGCATGCGTACAACCAGCCTATCGATAAACGACCGGCCTGCGAAATCAACATTGAAAAAACATCGACTTGCACAAGGTCGAAACTGACAAAATGTCGGCACAAGCAAAAGGTTGACATGGCGATGGTCACACATGAAAAGGTTGACATGAGTTTTTGACAAATTTGCTTGAAGTTTTTGAATTTTTTCTACTTTACCATCCACATGTATACCGATTGGGAACGGTAATCTGCCTGAAGCATGACGAGCCATGCGAGAATACACGGGACACTAATTGGGGGTCTGTGTGTTCAGGTGTCGTCAAACTCATGTCGACATTCTGCTTGTTTCGACCTTTTGTTAATGTCGACCTTGTGCACGTTGACTTTTTGGTGTCGACATATTGGCTACCCACACACTGTTGACCCTGTAATCCGTGACCTTAATACCGCACAGCCATCTATACAGAGCTGGACCCGTTGCTGCATCGTCCCTAGTCTGGGGGATCCGCAGAGCTCTGAATAATGGATGACGGCAGAATGCAGTTCATGGTGGTGGTTATTATTATATGTGTGCAATAGACAGTGCTCCGAGATTGTGGCGATAATTGCAGTAAGGGGCCGCTGTGAATATCCCGCACCTAAGGTTAATGTGTCAGGGGAAGGGGCTGTCACTTTAAGGGTTACATAAGCCACATCTTGGCAGGATGTCTTGTCCCCGGCCATTGAGGAATCCTGGCTATGCCGCTGGTATTTTTATAACTGACCTACTGTATAGTCTGTGATCACAGATGTGTCCAGGTCCCTCAGTTATACAGGACAGTGCACTCACACAGACTGGGACTGTGGACACTGCTGTCAGGGCAGGCATGGGTCAATGGGTTTACCTACATTTCTGCCATTACCACCAGCGCAAGTATTACTGCCCATTACCACCGCTGAAAGTAATACTGCCCATTACCACGGCTGCAAGTACTACTTCCCATTACCAGCGCTGAAAGTATTACTGCCCATTACCACGGCTGCAAGTATTACTGCCCATTACCATGGCTGCAAGTACTACTGCCCATTACCACGGCTGCAAGTATTAATGCCCATTACCACGGCTGCAAGTATTATTGCCCATTACCAACCAACGTCCAGGTCCCGGAGTTACACAGGACAGTGCACTCACACTTAGCAGACTGGGACTGTGGACCTAAATTTCACTCATGTTGCCCATTACCACCGCTGAAAGTATCACTGCCATTACCACGGGTGCAAGTGCTACTGCCCATTACCACCACTGCAAGTATTACTGCCCATTACCACCGGTGCACGTATTACTGCGCATTACCACCGTTGCAAGTATTACTGCCCTTACCACCGCTGCAACTATTACTGCCCTTACCACCGCTGCAAGTATTACTGCCCATTACCACAGCTGAAAGTATTACTGCCCATTACCACCGCTGCAACTATTACTGCCCTTACCACCGCTGCAAGTATTACTGCCCTTACCACTGCTGCAAGTATTAATGCGCATTACCACCGCTGCAAGTACTACTGCCCATTACCACCGCTGAAAGTATTACTGTCCATTACCACAACAGCAAGTATTACTGCCATTACCAACAGCGCAAGTATTACTGCCCATTACCACCGCTGAAAGTATTACTGCCCATTACCACCGCTACAAGTACTACTGCCCATTACCACCGCTGAAAGTATTACTGCCCATTACCACCGATACAAGTACTACTGCCCATTACCACGGCTGCAAGTATTACTGCCCATTACCACAGCTGCAAGTATTACTGCCCATTACCACCGCTACAAGTACTACTGCCCATTACCACGGCTGCAAGTATTAATGCCCATTACCACGGCTGCAAGTATTACTGCCCATTACCAACCAACGTCCAGGTCTCAGAGTTACACAGGACAGTGCACTCACACTCAGCAGACTGGGACTGTGGACTCATTGGGCATGGGTCATTGGGTCTACCTTAATTTCACTCATGCTGCCCATTACCACCGCTGAAAGTATCACTGCCCATTACCACGGGTGCAAGTGCTACTGCCCATTACCACCGGTGCAAGTATTACCGCTGCATGTATTACTGCCCATTTCCACCGCTGCAAGTACCACTGCCGATTACCACCGCTGCATGTATTACTGCCCATTACCACCGGTGCACATATTACTGCCCATTACCACCGGTGCAAGTATTACAGCTGCATGTATTACTGCCCATTAGCACCGCTGCATGTATTACTGCCCATTACCACCACTGCATGTATTACTGCCCATTACCACCACTGCATGTATTACTGCCCATTACCACCACTGCATGTATTACTGCCCATTACCAACACTGCATGTATTACTGCCCATTACCATGGCTGCAAGTACTACTGCCCATTACCACGGCTGCAAGTATTAATGCCCATTACCACGGCTGCAAGTATTACTGCCCATTACCAACCAACGTCCAGGTCCCGGAGTTACACAGGACAGTGCACTCACACTTAGCAGACTGGGACTGTGGACCTAAATTTCACTCATGTTGCCCATTACCACCGCTGAAAGTATCACTGCCATTACCACGGGTGCAAGTGCTACTGCCCATTACCACCACTGCAAGTATTACTGCCCATTACCACCGGTGCACGTATTACTGCGCATTACCACCGTTGCAAGTATTACTGCCCTTACCACCGCTGCAACTATTACTGCCCTTACCACCGCTGCAAGTATTACTGCCCATTACCACAGCTGAAAGTATTACTGCCCATTACCACTGCTGCAACTATTACTGCCCTTACCACCGCTGCAAGTATTACTGCCCTTACCACTGCTGCAAGTATTAATGCGCATTACCACCGCTGCAAGTACTACTGCCCATTACCATCGCTGAAAGTATTACTGTCCATTACCACAACAGCAAGTATTACTGCCATTACCAACAGCGCAAGTATTACTGCCCATTACCACCGCTGAAAGTATTACTGCCCATTACCACCGCTACAAGTACTACTGCCCATTACCACCGCTGAAAGTATTACTGCCCATTACCACCGATACAAGTACTACTGCCCATTACCACGGCTGCAAGTATTACTGCCCATTACCACAGCTGCAAGTATTACTGCCCATTACCACCGCTACAAGTACTACTGCCCATTACCACGGCTGCAAGTATTAATGCCCATTACCACGGCTGCAAGTATTACTGCCCATTACCAACCAACGTCCAGGTCTCAGAGTTACACAGGACAGTGCACTCACACTCAGCAGACTGGGACTGTGGACTCATTGGGCATGGGTCATTGGGTCTACCTTAAATTCACTCATGCTGCCCATTACCACCGCTGAAAGTATCACTGCCCATTACCACGGGTGCAAGTGCTACTGCCCATTACCACCGGTGCAAGTATTACCGCTGCATGTATTACTGCCCATTTCCACCGCTGCAAGTACCACTGCCGATTACCACCGCTGCATGTATTACTGCCCATTACCACCGGTGCACATATTACTGCCCATTACCACCGGTGCAAGTATTACAGCTGCATGTATTACTGCCCATTAGCACCGCTGCATGTATTACTGCCCATTACCACCACTGCATGTATTACTGCCCATTACCACCACTGCATGTATTACTGCCCATTACCACCACTGCATGTATTACTGCCCATTACCACCACTGCATGTATTACTGCCCATTACCACCGCTGCAAGTACTACTGCCCATTACCACCACTGCATGTATTACTGCCCATTACCACCACTGCATGTATTACTGCCCATTACCACCGCTGCAAGTACTACTGCCCATTACCACCGCTGCAAGTATTACTGCCCATTACCACCGCTGCAAGTATTACTGCCCATTACCACCGCTGCATGTATTACTGCCTATTACCACCACTGCATGTATTACTGCCCATTACCACCACTGCACGTATTACTGCCCATTACCACCGCTGCAAGTACTACTGCCCATTACCACCACTGCATGTATTACTGCCCATTACCACCGCTGCAAGTATTACTGCCCATTACCACCGCTGCAAGTATTACTGCCCATTACCACCGCTGCAAGTATTACTGCCCATTACCAATCCCACGCATATTATTGACCATTACCACCGCTGCAAGTGCTCTCATGAAATGGCGGTTACCACCCACAGATGCCTACTTCCTGTCAATCACCTTGCTAACAGCTAGCAAACACAAAAATTAGCAAGACTTCATCGCTTCCCAAGGTCGCGAACTGCTGCCCATACGCATGCGCAGTTCATTGTGTGAATTCACAGCCGTGCGCTCAGGTCTGAATCGGGCCCTATGTATTGTTACACATTCACTGGTTACTGTTCATACCCACTTTTGATACTTGGATGTTTCATCCTATGGATTTATTTACTAAGATGGGAGTTCTATTAAAGATGGGGTGTTGCCCATAGCGACCAATCAGATTCTATCATCTTCTAAATAAATAAGTAGATTTTGATTGGTTGCCCATAGCACCATCCCATATGAAATAGAAGTCCCCCTTAGAATCTTCTCAAACGTTCCCCTATATATAGTATATAGCTTATAGTACCTGTCCCTGGACAACTGTGGTGACCTCATATAATTGGTGTATACCAGAGGTTCTCAAACTCGGTCCTCAGGACCCCGCACAGTTCACTTTTCCAGGTCACCCGACAGGTGCACTCATTACTCATTGACACATTTGAAAAGATCCACAGGTGGAGCTAATTCTTTCACGTGATTCTGGGAGGAGACCTTCAAAACATGCACTGTGCGGGGTCCTGAGGGCCGAGTTTGAGAACCTGTGGTCTACACCAAGCCACTTACACAAGTTTACATGTTATATATGCAGGCTTACTGCAATTTATGTAACTATCACATAATCCTGGCTGATGAAACAGGCGTTACTGTGGCTGTAACTAGAGGAAATGATGAAGCATTCGGCAATTATACTCTGTCACTTCCTCCCCTACAGTGATACAGTGTCTTATGTACACGGTGAAACAGAAGGTGGGCCCCGTCCTTACAGAAACAGACCTCCGTTTCTGCGCGCACTGAGTGACTTACGGCTTGTCAGAGCTGTACAATGTGTGCATTGTGTTCATATGCCAATTCCACAGGAGGCGTCTAAGGGCAAAGGATGCCCATCGCTGGCACTGCAGACCAGAATGCTGTCAGCTTAGATATTTTTGCTATTTTGGTCGCTATATGGGCTCGCACATGCTTGCTACGATCCATATGGTCCTTCACTAAACAAACAGATTGTGCATTCGCAATCGGGCACCAATGTATGGCCCCTTATCTCTCTCTGTATGTGTAACATCTGTTCCATCTGCAGTGCACATGGTTTTGCCCATTTTGAGACAAATGTCCTGCGATCTGAAGGTCTGAATTAGGCCCAATGTGCCGGTAGCACTGCAGTGTCTAACACAACTTTATCTCCTACCGCCAGACATTACATAAAGCCTTTTCTAACGAGAGAAACCAGCTGCCACTGTGTTCCATGCGATAAAATATTCATAAAGCTTATTACAAAACATGTAGAAGGTAAAACAGGTTCCGCCACACTGAAATCAACTCCACACCGACATGGATAGTGGGGGTATGAAAAGGTCGGAGGACGCGTACCACCGCCCCTCGCGGGCTTGCTGCACTCGCCACGCTTCGGGTTGGCGTTGATAGTGGGGGTGGCGTGGGGGTGCTTTTAACATTGTAAGCACCCCTTACGGTACTTATACAATTAATAATCTTATAGGGGGCCCATTTAACATTGAAAACACCCATTAGGGTGCTTATACAATTTTAAATCGTATACCATTGTATATGGCATACAATGCGATGGTATACGATTTAAAATTGTATAACATCGGCTGCCATCGCATCGCATACCATTGTATGGCTTATGGTATGCGATGCGATGGGCGCCGTGCTAGGAATCAAGTACCCAAGTCTGCTTCAGGAGCTGTACATTTGAAGCTTTATCTGCTGTTTTAATAAATTATTAAACATCAAAAACTGATGGTTGTCAGTCACCAATGTTCCTGGCTTGATGGATAGGTGTTTTTCTTTCAGTTGATGCCACAATGGTGATGGTTGCCCCCATGGTATGCCGGCTTTCTGGTGCTCATCTGATGACGCATTACGCCAATTGATCTGTGGGCACTGGGAGGCAATGCCCTATGTTGCTGATGCTGCATATATGCCATCAAATTACCACCAATGCTGACTTATCCAATGGCCAACTTGTGATAGCTGTAACTATATAGCCATGTTATAATTGCCATCAAAATGCCAGCACTTTATTTGGCCATCCCTACTTCCTATCAGCTCATACCCCATATTATTATCCAAGAGACCCCATATATCAGCTCAGAGACCCCCTATATTATTATCCCATAGACCCCATATATCAGCTCAGAGACCTCCCCCCATATTATTGTCCCAGAAACCCCTTATATCAGCTCAGACACCCCCCCTTATATTATTATCCCAGAGACCCCTTATATAAGCTCAGAGACCCCCCTATATTATTATCCCAGAGACCCCTTATATCAGCTCAGAGACCCCCCTATATTATTATCCCAGAGACCCCTTATATCAGCTCAGACCCCCCCCCCATATTATTGTCCCAGAGACCCCTTATATCAGCTCAGACACCCCCCTTATATTATTATCCCAGAGACCCCTTATATCAGCTCAGAGACCCCCCTATATTATTATCCCAGAGACCCCTTATATCAGCTCAGACACCCCCCTTATATTATTATCCCCGAGACCCATTATGCTCAGAGACCCCACCATATTATTATCTCAAAGACCCCTCATACCCCCCCCATACTATCAGCTTAGGGACCCCTACTATACTATACCCGCGTACTATCAGCTGAAGGACCCCTCTCATATTGGGCCTTATTCTAGTTCACTCTTTCTGACAAAATCCTTCTTAGATGGACAAAACCATGTGCACTGCAGGTGGGGCAGATGTAACTTGTGCAGAGAGAATTAGATTTGGGTGAGTTATTTTGTTTCTGTGCAGGGTAAATACTGGGTGCTTTATTTTGACACTGCAATATAGATCTTACTTTGAAGTAAAACCCCACCCAAATCTAATTCTCTCTGCACAAGTAACATCTGCCCCACCTGCAGTGCACATGGTTTTGTCCATCTAAGAAGGATTTTGTCAGAAAGATTGAACTAGAATAGGGCCCATTATGAGGTGCACCCAGGGCTATTTTTGTGCAGGCTCCAGCAGGAACTGAGGCCCTTATTCTAGTTCACTCTTTCTGACAAAATATTTCTTAGATGGACAAAACCATGTGCACTGCAGGTGAGGCAGGTGTAAAACCCCACCCAAATCTAATTATCTCTGCACAAGTAACACCTGCCTCACCTGCAGTTCACATGGTTTTGTCCATCTAAGAAATATTTTGTCTGAAAGAGTGAACTAGAATAAGGGCCTCAGTTCCTGCTGGAGCCTGCACAAAAATAGCCCTGGGTGCACCCTATGCGGTATCCGCGGGACCCCGCCTACTGCCCCAGGTGACCCAACACCGGCCTCCACGACGTCATCGCTCCCCTCTTCTTCTCCCGTTCCATCGCTCACAGGAGTATATATACTAGTAGAGTGACTCACTCTGAGATCCATCCGCCGCCGCAGCGCCTGCTCCCGGGCACGTCCGCCGCTCTATGCTAATGAGGCAGTGACGTATCTGACAGGGCGCTATATAAGTCTCCCTCCCTGCTCTCTTGGGCACGGGTTATTATTATTGCAACAGCATCGGAGAACGGGCCGGGCATCGGAGACAGGTGAGAGAGCAGCACCACTGCAACCCCGGGGCACCCTGCGCACGCCCCTCAGCACTGACCCCACACCTGTAGCCTCATTATACAGTGCTCCTATATGAACATTACTGCAGTAGCTTACTATGGCAGTGCTGGGTAGGGGCAGCTGGGTGATACATTGCAACATCCAGTAAATGATTAAACCCTATTCAGGATTCCATGTACAGTAAGCTCAGCAAGGATATGCGTGCATCCTGCCCTGGCACATGCATGTTTCCTCTTCCCCCTGGCACAAGCCATATGTGCCCCCTGGTAGAGGCCATGCATGTCCTGCCTCTGAAAGCACATGCCATGGGTTTGCCCCCCCACCACCACCTCTCTCTTTCTCGATCTCCACCCCTTTGGTACACACCATGTGTGTGCCCCCTACCCCCTCACCCCTGGATTGTGACGTCCCTGACACATGCCAATTGTGTGCCCCCAGGTGCTTGACCCAATCCAGGGCGCATGCCATGCATGTGTGTGTCTCAGCTTCCCTGGTGCAGACAGGCATGTAACATGGTAATCACACAAGACAGATGGGACTAGTTTTGCTTGGTGGCAGATGGGACTAGATGTGACTAGTTTTGCTTCTAGCCTGGATTTAGGGTTAATATGATATAAAGTAACGTGTGCGCTCACCCTCCTGCACCCTGAGCATCCCCTGTACCAGGAACTGTGTGCGCCAGGGAGAGAGAGCTAAAGCTGCAGGGTGTGGCTGAGGTGTAATGTGTATACCCATCAAACTACAAGTCTCAGCATGCCCTGACAGTGGTAGGTCATGATTGTTTGAGAAGAGTATGCGGGTGATAAGCTGTCAGCCCCTCTGCCATCCATGTATCTAGGGGCACGGGACACTGTGCCATAGCACCACTTGGTGGACCAGGACCTAAGCCCTTCTCAGCTGATTATTAATGACAGCTGGGACTTGTATAGAGATCCTCCAGGAGAACAACTTCTACTAATACAGAACAGCGATGCTGCTGGTATACCGCAGAGAGATGCTAATACTGTATCTGGCACACATCAAGGTCACGTCACTTGCCCACTGTGTGGTACAAGCCTCTGTGTTGGTGCTATTTACAGAACAACAAGATTGTGCTCCATATTTACCAATCCTGGCTTCAACCTCATTCTTACACGTATCCAGGGGTAGAATCCCAGCATCTAGTGATGAGACTGCCCCAGCTGGTCCTTCTGTCACATACTGGGGAAGAGGTATCAAATCCAGCTTGCAGAGATGAGACGGCCCCAGTTGGTCCTCCTGCCTGCTTGCCTGTATCCACAGACTGCAGGTGGAAAGGTCATTTTAGCATCCTCTGATTGTACCACATCTGCATCACTTTGTCCTTGAGTGCACACTGTAGCTGCCTGCCCCCCCCCCCCCCCCCCCCCCGCACACAGATTATGTCATCGCCTGGCACAGGAGCACCATCTGAGGTTTCATTACATTGGTGTCATGTTTAAATAGTAATAGAGGAAAAACAAGATTTATTTGCATCTATTATTTTTATATTTTAGATTATTGGCCTGATTCAGCTTTGTTAGCAATGAAAAAAAAGAAAGCAAATTTGCAAAACCATGCTGCACTGCAGGTGGGGTAGATGGTACATATGCGGATAGTTAGCTTTACTCCTACCCTGAAATATGGATTTCCCAAAGCTAACATCTGTGAGCTGCATGCAAAAGCAGCCAGTATTTACCCTGCACAAAAACAATAGCTCCCCTTTACAGAATCTGGGCTTATGTTGGCTTGGGTAATTCGACTGCTAGCTTTTATAAGCAGGGCCCTCTACCCTCACCTGTACCCTCCTCTCCTCCCCACTGCCTGCCCTGCTGCTCATGTGGGTACTGTAACGGTTGGCATGCAATACTTATGCCATGTCCTGTAATGCTCTGTGCTGTAAGTCCATTTCCTTCTGTACATGGTTTTGTTTCATTTGCTATATAAGGCGCCTCTGACCCCTTGTGGCGCCCTATAAATAAGGCATCATAATAACTGAGAACAAACAATCTTCCATTCTCAGTGGTAATGACCGCTGTAATAATACATAGTGGTCACTTGATGGTGTGGTACCCATGACCCGTAATGTAAAGTTATAACATTACAATAACAATATAAGGCTTTCCCTGCAGAGACCTGACAGCACTGGCAGTAAGTGGTATATACCCTGCTTAGACAGGCCGCACATACAGCAGCATTCACTGGAGAATGTGGGTCACTGACTGTGGTTTATACTGTATATAGATCTCGAGATATATAGATGGATCTCCTATAGAATTCCTGTCCTTATCACCCCATAAAGCCATCTTCTAACTTTCCATTGCTTGGAATAATGTCACTCTCCCTGGTTACCATAGTGACCACAGCCAGGATTTGGCCTAGCCTACATACTGATGGCTATTTTTGCATGCTGGCGTCCCTCCCATTGCAGAATACTCCCACAGAGGCTGACAGTGTGCTGGAATGAAGCATTCTGTATCTGGTGCTGGATGGTGTATGGTCCTGGTGCAGCCATGACATACAGATATGTCGCTGCCTAGGCCCTGTGACCTGTACAGACGTGCTTTATCTGCTGCCTTAGGAGGAAGCGCAGGTCACTGCCTCTTGTGTCACATGCATTGTGCGGAGAGCAGCTGCAGTGCCTTGTAATGGCCGCTGCAGGAAACCCCAGTCCTGTCTCCAGGGGTGACACATGTTGTTGTGTGCACATAGATCACCCTCTTAAAACTGTTGTGCCCTAGAACGAGCCATCCTATTGATCTATGGCAGGATGTATATCTGCTCATGTCTGTGAAAACAGAGATAAAGTATGAGCCCGTAACTTGTATTTAAAACCCAGCAGGTAACATGGCAGGAGCTGATTGGCTGGTACTTTGGGGTCTAAAGTGGACAGCGATAAAGTGCAAACCAATCGACTCTTAACTGTCACGTTGCGCTGGCTGGTACTTTAGCTCTCTCCAAGGCTCAGTACATTGACTCCTTAGTCCGCTGGATGTATCTAAGCTCGAGGCTGACGTTTCAGCAGTGATGGAGCGGTATATTATTCAGTGTGTACAGCTCCCTTCTGCCCATCCCAAAGGTGCGTACACAAGATAAATAATGATATTGGCTATACTATCGTGCATATCGCCTAGTGTGAACACACTATGGGCCAGATTCTCTAAGCTTCAAAAGTGATAAAAATAGAGAGTGATAAACAGCCAGCCAATCAGCTCCTGTCGACATTTTTCAAACACAGCCTGTGACATGGCAGGTAGGAGCTGATTGGCTGGCTGTTTATCACTCTCCATTTTATCACTTTTGAAGTTTAGAGAATCTGGCCCATTATATCATTAGTCTGATCAGACAGTGTTCCAGGGTGGGAAGCAGTACATGTCTGTATATTCTCTCCTACATAAAGGTATCAACCGACAGTTCACATAGCTTTAATGTTGGCAATCCTTTGGCGCAACAAGTTAATTATTAATTATGTACAGACAGTGTCCCCAGTACATTGTGCTTGGGAGGGTTATTGGCCGCTGTCTGCAGCCCTGTCCCATACATTATTATTGTATTATCCAGTGTCTGTTATAAATATTTGTCTTGGTGTATTGGGGAATAAGGATTTTACAATGACCCCATGGTTGTCCTCTGGTGGTAATGAGATGACGTCTTGGCCCATTGGCAGATTGAACATGATTTTGGAAGCTGTTGGAGTGTTCTGTATTCCATAAAATAGATAATAAATAGTCAAGAGGAGGATCCTTAATATACTTGTTCTAAAAGGAAAACCAGTAACTGCAGATTCCCAGATTGATTGTACTGTACAGTCCTCCTTACCTGCAAGGTATAAGTCATGGGTTGGGATCATTTAGTCTACAGCATGATGGTTGACAGTCATTAGGTCGACATGGGAAAATGTCGACATGGTTCTAGGGCGAAAGGTCGTTGGTTCGACAATGTCTAGGTCAACAGTGAAAGGGTTGACATGTGTGGTTTTTTTTTTTTTTTTACCTGAATGTCGACATGGACACAGTTTAAAGTGCACCGCATCGCTCGCAATGCGACACTATATTTTATTCTCCCACCACACCCTAGTGGATGGTAAGGCATGAAATACTACCTGTCGGCTCAAAAAAACTGTGAAAAACCCCAATGACCTGTCGACCTAGAACCATGTTGACTTTTTCCCATGTCGACCTAAAGACTGTACCATAATGCTGTAGACCAAATGACCGCATCCCTAAGGCCTAGGGTTTCATCACGTCACAGCGGACTTGCAATGCTGTACAAACTCAGGGCAGTTGGGGACTGTGCACCTTATATCCCGGACCAGGGGGACTGTGATCCCTTTATAACCTGGCGGCACTGTGTGCACCTTATACCCCAGCTCAACAGCGACTGTGATCCCTCTATATCCCTGACCGGCGGCGACTGTGTGCAGTTTATATTCCGGCCTTGCCGTGACTTTGTGCTTCTTTCAGCAGAGCAAGATGGCAAGCACCAAAGAGAAGCTGATCAAAAATGTGGTGGCCGAGGCGGCCCCTTCTCAGAACAAGGTCACCATAGTTGGCGTTGGTGCAGTTGGCATGGCCTGCGCCATCAGCGTCCTGCAGAAGGTGAGAATATTCCCTGGATGTCTTGAAATGTTCTATCTCTGCTTAGAGCCTGAATATACCAAATACACAGATAGATTTGGGGCTTGATTTCCGATTATTAACTAGTAGATTGGACTCGGCATTACAGAATAACATGTTTCATCCTATTGCATCAGTATAACTTTATGTTAATGTAAAGTCAGCCATTTTAGATGCAATAATGCCTGTTTTGGATGACTCCTTTAAATATGATGTATCATACCAAATGATGTCATCTCTGATATGACATCACCTATCACATTATGTCCAACGCCAGATATGACGGAATAGTTATGCTTTCATTCTGCTCTATTACAAATATAAGGTGAGCACCAGATAGAGTCTTGGTCCCACACACGAACAATTTATTTTTTTTTTTTTTTTAAATATCGTCCGATGTTTATCGAAAATCGGTCGATTTCGGTCCGATGTGCGCTCCCGTGAATCTTTTGCTAAATCTTCTGATCTTACGTGCTGCATGAAAGATCAGAAGATGTAACAAAAGATCCAAAGGAACGCACATGGTATCTTAAGAAAAATCTTTGGTAAAGACGTGCGCTTGCCTGAAATCTCTAGTCCAGGATGGACAAAAGATTTCAAGGCTAATTTATGCGCACATCTTAAGATCACAGATCTTTCTAGTGTGTGGGCACCAGGCCAGAGAAGAGTAGGCTGCTGGTCTTCTGCATGTTGTGTATAGCAAACTCTCATTCTTGTCCCAATTTTTACGTTTGTTTGTGTAGTTTTATTTGTTAAACATCCAAGAAAATCGATTGTGTTTAATAAATTGGCAACATTTCAATCCGATGAAGTTATTCTATTACTATGTATTTGTTTAGCAATTGCTTTAGTTAAACTTTTTGGGACTTGTGTATTATCACGGCACCCACTACTCCATTTGTGTAGAGGGCTATTCAGGGTGGTGAAATCGCATCGCATGCCATATTGTATGGCATGCGATTTTTCCTATGTAACGTATTCACTGCTCTGTGTCAGTGAATCCATTACAAAGATAGGATGCGATAAAAAAATCGCATGCCGTTATTGTATGGCATGCGATGAGATATCTGTTCTGATGGAACCTAGAATAATGCCATTTAATGGTAAAATGACATATAGGGGGACATTTACTAAGATGGGAGTTCTATTTCACATGTGATGTTGCTGTGGGCAACCAATCAGAACCTACTATTTATTTAGCACCTTGTAGAAGATAATAGATGATTTATGATTGGTTGCCGATAGCAACATCCCATGTGACATAGAACTCTCATCTTAGTAAATTTCCCCCATAATGTCATTTATTTTGCCCCCTCTACTATCCACGTCAGCCTGAAGCGTGGCGAGCGGCGGCGGTACGTGTCTGACCGACCTTTTCATACCCCCACTATCCACGTCGGCGTGGAGTTGATTTTATAAAGTGTGGCGAGCGGACACGTAATACACGTCCCCTCACGGGGCTCGCTCGCCACACTTTATAAAATCAACTCCATGCCGACGTGGATAGTGGGGGTATGAAAAGGTTGGTCGGACGCGTACCACCGCTCGCCACGCTTCGTGATCACGTCGATACTGGGGGGGGGGGGCATTAATAAATTTATATGTCATTTAATGCTATTGTACATTAAATGCCATAATAAGCGTCAAAATCTCATCGCATGCCATACCATAACGGCATGCGATGCGATTTCACTATGTTTGCGTACGTAGTAAATCTGGGTGCCGTGATAATACACAATTACCAACTTTTTTTATACTTGTATTCGCGCCACCCACCTTGTGCCATTTCTCTCAGGCTGGGTATGGAATGCCTGGTTATAAGCACTGCAGGGGAATCAGGTGCCCCCACCTAGATAGCGCCATTCCCCATTATTCTACAGACCCTGCTACATAATCCGCCCTGGGATGTATGAGTTCTGGACAGTAACATCAGCCCTGTGTAAGCGTACATGTCTGCATTGGTTTATAATCTGTACAGGAGTTCTGTGTTGGGGCACACATGCATGTCAGGATAGAATCACCCCAGACTATTGCAGCTGTCAGAACCCACCCTGGGTTCCTGTAACTCCTACGTGGTGCCTGAGACCCCTGGTGGCTCCTTACAGGTTGTCTCTCTACCCACAGGACCTGGCTGATGAGCTTGCTCTGGTTGATGTGATTGAAGACAAACTGAAGGGGGAAATGATGGACCTCCAGCATGGCAGCCTCTTCCTGCGTACCCCAAAGATTGTCTCTGGGAAAGGTGTGTGTGTGTGTGCGCGCATGTGCTCTAAAACTAGACCGAGGTTATTGCCTCCTTTAAATGTTCCACTAGAAGTCCATACTCTGCATTGTGGCATAACCAGTTTACCCACCAGCGGTGCCACCAGTGTACAGTAGGTGATTTATCTGCAGTTTATATCCCCGCAGAAATGGGCTATGCCACAGTCATTGACTTGGAGACCTCTAGATCATAGTAGTGCTGTGTATAGTGTGACTGAGTGTCCAAGGATGTCCCTGGATGGGAATAATGTACCTATGTATGATCCTGGGGTCATGTTATGGGGCCGGGTCAGAGGCAGGATGTGGCTAGTAAAATCAGAACTGTATTTGTATTGCAGATTACAGCGTCACAGCCAACTCCAAGCTGGTGGTTGTGACCGCCGGTGCCCGTCAGCAAGAGGGAGAGAGCCGCCTCAACCTGGTGCAACGCAACGTCAACATCTTCAAATTTATCATTCCTAATATTGTGAAGTACAGTCCCAACTGCATCCTGCTGGTTGTCTCCAACCCCGGTAAGTGTCACCATAAACACCAGGCAGAACTGCAGGGGTTCCACCATTATTAGCGGGATGCCAGGGACTTGCTTGGCCCATTCTGAGACGTATGCTACACAGAATAGAGCCAGTGTTTGGGCTAGTTCATCACATATGGGTAGGAACCTAGCCTACTGTGACGTGACCAGGCAGCTGGTTGGCTTATTAGATGTGCTTACTGGCCAATCAGGCTGTAGAACTTTGGGCCGGACTAAACAATCCGGTCCACAGATCTGATCGCCCGGCAGTGGGACAGACAGCCGGTTGTGTGTGGTTAGCGGTTTATTGGCTTTTGTAATGAGGATTATTCAGTAGCTTGTGGCACAGGTGTTAGAACTATGGTAATGCACATAGTCTGCAGTAGTAATGTACACGCAAGCATGACAGCTGCAGCTATGAGGTAACAAGACTCTGTACACCACTGGTTCTTAACCTTGGTCCTCAGGACCTCCCAACAGTTCACGTTTTCCAGCTCTCCACACAGAGGGCCTTATTCTGGTTCACTCTGAGGCAAATTCCTTCTGAAATGGTCAAAACCATGTGCACTGCAGGTGGGGCAGATATAACATGCGCAGAGAGAATTAGATTTGGGTGGGGTTTTTCTTTAAAGTGAGATCTATATTGCAGTGTAGAAATAAAGCAGCCAGTATTTACCCTGCACAGAAACAAAATAACTCGCCCAAAGCTAAATCTCTCTGCATATGTTACATCTGCCCCCCTGCAGTGCACATGGTTGTGTCCATTCTAGAAGGAATTTGCCTGTAAGAGTGAACCAGAATAAGGCCCAGAATCAAAAGTAAAGTAATTATCCCCACCCGTGGATCTCTTATAATTCACTTTTTAAGTGCACATGCAGGGTGACCTGGCAAACATGAACTTTTGGGGGGTCCTGAGGACCCAGGTTGAGAACCAATGCTGTACACAGTTCACACAACTTACTTGTGTTCTCCATCACACATCCCACTAATCCCAGTGGGATTCCATCTGAAGGAACTATGGGCCCAAATCACACCTGATCGCTGATCTTTGAATTCACAAAGCAGCCGGTTATCGACCGATCGCGTAGGAAACAGATTATCGCTTGCGCAGGCTCAAACGGCGACTAAATCCAGCATCTATTCTGATCGCTGGCTGTTCGCAAGTTGGGTGACGGTAAGCCGTCATTTGTGAGTGTCACCTGGCCATTTACTGGGAGTGTCAGGGAAAACGAAGGTGTGTGAAGTCGCCCTGTTTCTATGGCAGGGAGTAGGGTCTGTGTTCTGCAAACATTGGGAATCCTTTGAGTGGACTTTGCAGCTGTCCGTAGAATTGTACAGGGCAGGGGGTCACTCTGTCAGGGTGGCGGCTATCTGATTGCAGGGCTCTGCCAAATTGCCCAGCAGCGATCCAGTCTGAATAACCCCATGTTATGTACATTCAAAGCTGTATTCCAAAGCGCGCTGCAACAAAGTAAAAACTGCGTGACACATTTACACCCCAATACCTTTACCCATTGCGTCAGTCTGAGGATCTGATTATCTGGCTGCTGTTGTGCGGTCTCTAATGTAGATAATTCAGCTACAAGTTATTCATGCAGTCTTTATTTTTTTTTCTTCTTCCAGTTGATGTTTTGACGTACGTAGCCTGGAAAATCAGCGGCTTCCCCAAGCACCGCGTCATCGGCAGCGGCTGCAACCTGGACTCCGCTCGCTTCCGCTACCTCATGGGGGAGAAGCTGGGCATTCACTCCCTGAGCTGCCACGGCTGGGTCATTGGGGAACACGGAGACTCCAGTGGTGAGAATCTAGTAGTTGTCAGCTTGTCGGGAAGAGGATCTGAAGGCTGAACCTCCGTAACCTTAGAGAGGATCTATATTTAACTGTTTGGAAAGGTCACAATGTAACACAAGTAGGTCAGACGTTATGGCCTTCACCCCAAAGTGCAAATAAAGGGCAACGTGACATTTGCTGCTATGGGTTAAGACTGCAAAGCTCTGCTCCGACAGAACAGCTGGAAACGAACGGCTGTCATTTATATCGGAAGCGAATCATATTGTGTTATGGGCCTAGTTCAGCGTCTGTTGTAGTTTAGCAAGATACAGTAGGTCTTTGGGGAGATAACGTGTAAGAGGAATCTAGATGGGTGCTATTAGATATGACTGCTACTGGAGGTTATTTGGGGGTTCCGGAATAGGTGAGTTTTTAGGGAAACAGAACATAACTGATATATAGTATGTAGTAGATTGGGAAGTTTCCAGAATCTAACTTTAAGGATAACCCCAAATACATTTTAGCAAATATATATGGATTTTTTAATACAAACCTGGTAGCCGGGTACCCTAATTTTCCCCAAAATTACTGAAGGAATAAAGGTTGTTACTCCCAGTATCTGCTGTAACTATCTCTGAGCTGCAAATTAGTATTTTTTTTTTTTTTTTTTTTTTTTATTGCTTTCCTTGAGTTTATCTCCACGTGTGTGTGTGTGTGTGTGTGTGTGTATACGATGTGTTGTGCGCAGTAAATTGTCTGATCTTGCTTAGTTACTGTGCATCAGGCAGCCTACAGATGTGGGGTGCAGGGTGTCCTCCCGACTAGGAAATAATCTGCAGCCTGCTAGTCCCGTTTCTAACCTGCTCCCCCTCTTTCAGTGCCGGTGTGGAGTGGGGTGAATGTAGCTGGAGTGTCTCTGAAGACCCTGAATCCTGACATGGGAACAGACGCGGATAAGGAGAACTGGAAGGAGGTGCACAAGCAGGTAGTGGACAGGTAGGTCATTACTGCAACCCCTCTGGCCTAATGTTTATGCAGGTAAGAGGATAGGACTATGTAACTGGTACAGCGTCACATGTGAAACTGCTGTACCTGAGGTACAGGTAGGGGGTCTCTGCCTGTATTCCAATGCAGCTGTACTTAAGCACAGATGGGGGGGTCTCTGCCTGTATTCTGATTTCAGCTGCACTGCACCGATATGCCCCAGAGTAGCTTTTCCCACTATTGAGAAATCCTGGGTGCAAAGTTCTGTCTGATATAACCGGGTCCTTGTGTATGGTACTTATCTCCAGTGTGATAAACCTGTGCACAGTGCCGGCACCCCAATGCTATCCAGTTACACCTATTTTTATTTCTATTTAGCTGCTGCACAAATCATTGGCTGTTAGTGACTGACTGTTTCATGTTCCGACAGCGCTTATGAAGTTATCAAGCTGAAGGGCTACACTTCCTGGGCTATCGGCCTATCCGTGGCAGATCTCGCTGAGACCACCCTCAAGAACCTCAGGCGTGTCCACCCAATCTCTACAATGGTCAAGGTAAACTTCTCATGAGAAAGCAGGTTCCCTGTCCTGGTGCCCGGGTTATGTCTCCTTCGCCATAACATCTGCTGTTGGAGAAGCCCCCGTGGAGCACTGCTTCCTGGCACGCCCTGCTGTGTACTTCACCTGGGGAACCATTTGCTTTGTTACATTAATTACAGTATTAGCAGGATAATGGTGAGCACCACATTATTACTGGCCAGCCACCCTGTGTTTAGCTGAAGGATGGTTTAGTTGTCCATCTTCATAGCTATCTACAGGGGTCCAATGATGGCGCCATAGTCTGGCTTGTACGACATCAATCTAAGAAGGTGCCGTTTCCATACTAAATGCCACTACAGTATATCCATGTCTGTGATAGGACCCCGGTTTAAGCACTTGGGTGCGGATTGGCTACAAGCGGGCCAGAACCACCCCCCTCCAAACCTTATTGGCCAAAGTATGCATGTGTTCATTGGGTAAATGGCATTATGTCGCTGTGAGCCTTCTACTGCTGATGGTTGAGATTGTATTGTGCCCCCTAACAATTGTATTGCTGTGTTTCAGGGACTGTACGGTGTGAAGGATGAAGTCTTCCTCAGTATCCCATCCGTTCTGGGGAACCAGGGCATCACCGATGTGGTACAGATGACGCTGAAGGCTGACGAAGAGGAGCGTCTGCGGAAGAGTGCGGACACACTCTGGGCCATCCAGAAGGAGCTACAGTTCTAGGCCGTACTGCAATAGTCACGTGTTCATTGTCGTCTTAATGTGTTTTTACGTTGCACTTTTCAAGTAGGTCAAATACCTTTTTGTCCGATAGTCACCTGTGCGTTGCCAGCAGGGCCCCGGTATACTGCAGAAATTACCTGTTGGCATTTGTGATTTGTCTGTTTGTGCCCACTCAACATGTCACAGCCTGACCGAACAAACCATGCACAGTCCGTCGTCTTATGCAGGCGGTCCTTGTGTGGACCTACCCAGCATGAGATTCTAACCATCACTTCTCCAGCTTGGCCGCATATTCATGGTTGTCTGTCCACAACATAAAACAGTCATTCTCTAATGACTAATACATCCGATGACCAAGCTAGACCATCGATAGTGCAATACATTGCTTGTACAACTAAATTAGGGATGTTTGCAGCAATCTGCCATTGAAACGGGGAAGCCTGAGACGTTTCAAAACCAAGTCTCCCCAACATATAAATGTTTCTGACCTGTATTAGGTTTTTTACAATCATTTAATGGTAGCCCTCCCGCAAAATCTGTATGAAGAGTAATCTATATAAATATATATTTTAGCATCCTGTCCACTGTTGTCTTTGGCTCAATGGAGTAAGTGGTGTCATGTGATAAGAGACTGAATCATGTGACTGAGAAACAAGATGTCTGCACTAAATAAAGAAATCTATTCTACTGATTTTTGTCATCCGTCTTCCTTCCAGTCTGTGCGTAAATCAGATCCTTCTCTGCCAGTGAGATCGAAAGCTGAAGTCACAGGTCCTCCATGTATATGCTTGGGCATGCCTGCGGTTTTTCATAACATGCCCAGAAAATGGGTGGCTGACACCCACGAATGCCAGCTTACTGTCGGTCCACTTGGCAAATGGCCAGTGATTAGAAAAGACACTGGATTTGTGTTTTGCTGCTGAATATCCTCACACATGCACAGTTGCAGGGGGGGTGTGTGTATAAGAGTCCTATCTAGTTATACGGTGTCCAATGTGAGAACGCTGGAGGTGAAATGTTCCGATGAACCAAGCGTCTTCTCTCAATGGTGGCTGCAGATGGAATTAGGCCACCGGAAGATCTCCAGAAGGTGCTGGTATTTGGGCACCTTTTGAGAAAGCTACAGTAGATAGTGAACCCCTTCGAGTGTTACTGCCTCACTTCCAGGTTTTACATCTAAGGAGCTGACCACCTTTCACTGTCATCTCTGCTCAGTGCCACGACCATTCTTGGTCACCAATACCGGCACCTGCCCACTCTATCGCCTCCGGTGGCCTAATTCTGTCTGTATCCACCATTGAGAGGATGCTTGGTTTTAACTTTGGGGTCCACCAGGACATTCTCCCTCCAGTGGTCTCGCATTGGACACTATAACTAGAGAGGACTCTGGTACCCCCCTGGGGGCTTTGATTATATTGTTCACAGCAGTGACACAGTACTACATTATGGTAAAGTGCCCTTACCTGTTTACTTGACAGTTTCCAAATTACCTGGACGGTGTCACCTGCAAGTGAGGAATTGTTCATTTTAATGTACATTTATTCTTGTACATTTATTCTTGTATTTATACAAGTACATTTTTATTAGTGGCATGTTTTTGTTAATACAGTAGTTTTCTATATTACATATGCTGCATTTTATTATTATAGTATATTTTCTTTAATTTTCCTTTCTGAATAACCCCCCTAATCCATGATTGGGCAATACACACCAATTCTCTTAAAATGCTGACCCCTTACAGAAAATCTATTCTTGGAAGAATAGAGAATTATATTAATTCTGATAATCAAACTAATATCACAGCCCTCTGTAGGTATTTTTTTTTTTTTTTTTTTTTTTTTTTTTTTTTTTTTTTTTTTTATGCTGGACTGTACAGGGACGGTCTGTCCCCAAAGTACATAGCAACAATTTTCTACCGAGTCGTATGTGATAACATAGGCTTCATCTCCACACCCGGATACACTGTCCCTTATCGTTCTGCCTCCGCCACCAAACGTTACACTAGGCAGGAATAGTTCTGCTAGCACAGTGATTGTTGAATTCTTCTAGCACAATGTTAACCTTGACAATCCAGCTGTTGAACTACACATCTAAGCATGCCCTGCATCAGTTTTAGCATGGCCAAGTAGTAAAACTGTAGCGGGGCATGCTGGGATGTGTAGTTCAACAACAGCTGGAGTGTCAAGGTCAGCCAACACTGCGCTAGCATCTGCCAAAGACACTTGTCCATTGGACCGCCAGATGGTGGTTTGTGATTGGTCTCCAGTGTGCCAGAGACCAATGGCAGGTACTGTACACCGTTCCTGCAGGAGGCAATGGATGTCGCAGGCAGGAAGTGACAGAATGCTACCTGCCTGTCCTCATTGCTTGTTCCTATTACTAACTAATAACATTGCCCAGGAGAAGCCTCTGATGTGACCAGCTCCCTCAGGCACAATCTAAAGACTGCTGTGGAGGGGAAGTAGAAGGGGAGGAGTCAGCCACACTAATTTACATTAAAAGTGCCCATGCTCCCCGTGGTCTCCCTCCTATCCACCACTGTCTACGCTCCAGTGCCACCTAGTGGATGAAGGAGAAATATTTATATGTGAATACTGAATATAATAAAGGGATATATAATCGTGGCAACATGGACCCTGGGATTGAACTTCACTTTTCTTGGCAAAGTTTCTGCTGCGCCCTTATACCTCTATCAGATGAATCTTTGTACCTACCGAATATAAAAGCTAAATAGTGAATAATGAAACCTTTGTGGTGATCGGCATCTGGCGCTGAACACTGCTAAGCAATGCCACATATCTGATGTAGATATCGTGCCACAGGGTAAGAGGCCACGGACCCAGGACACGAATTATACTATTACTCCACACTGTCTGAGCAGTATTACAGGCACAGTAATGCTTATCTATAGGTGGTTCCCATATGGTGTATCTAAAGCCGGGTGCCCATCGGTAGATGTAGCTACCGACAGATTGGGCAGTATGTACATACAGCCTAATCCGTTGTGACTGACATCAAAACTAGGCAAGCCCAGTGAGCTGTCAATCACTGGCGGCTCCTGCAGCAGCTGTACAGGCGGTAGATAAATCGCGCACACGCACAGAATGATGCGCAAATGAAGCTTTAGATGTATTGGGTATCGGCTGTGCTGCGCAGCCGATGCAATATATCTGAATGACGCCGATGGTCTGCTGATGTATTGGCCAGTGTGTATGCACCTTTAGGGTGCGTATACACTAGTCAATATGGTACTTGTTTAGTTTCACGGCGGCACTTCCCAGCAGATCGCATCGCATGCAATTCTATCTGTGATGCGATTTAGCACACCCCCACTATCCACGTCAACCCAAAGCGTGGTGAGTGGATGCGGTACACGTCCTCCCAACCTGTTCATACCCCCACTATCCATGTCAGCGCGGAGTTGATTTTATAAAGTGTGGCGATCGGACGCGGAAAACGAGCCCCAAGAATGGCGAGGGGACATGGATTACTTGACGTGTATTCCGCGGCCGCTCGCCACGCTTCGGGCTCCATGGTTCGCTGCGCTCGCCACACTTTATAAAATCAACTCCACGCCGATGTGGATAGTGGGGGTATGAACAGGTCGGGAGTATGTGTACCGCGGGGCACACTGCGCTCACCATGCTTCGGGCTGACGTGGATAGTGCATGCAATATTGCATGCGATTTGCATACAATCTGCTTGGAAGTGCCGCCGTGAAACTAAACCAGTACCGTCAATATGGTTAATGATTTTTCCTATGCTCCTGGACAAACGATATCTTTCAGATGCCACTGACGATATAGTCAGAATTTGCAGACGGTGGGGTTGTGAAGGACCCTCCGGTCCTTACCGATATAGAGCTGCAGATTATTTGAATTAGAACATTAGTGTGCATATTATTAGCAATGATCATACAGCGTGTGCTATGGGACCATTCCACATTTTATTAATTACTAGCTGACCCGCCTGGCGTTGCCCGGGAAAACCTTGTTTTTTGTTTTTTTTATTTAAAAAAAATTGCTGTAAAATTTCGTCTTATGCTGTACCAAAGGCCCAAGATTGTAATTCGTTAAAGCCTCCATTATAATGTTAAAATGTGTTTGCATTGATGCTCAATGACCGCAATGAAATCAGGTGGAGTTGTTCCTTTGTCATCCTTTTTCCAGATCCTCAATAAAGGCAAATTGAACCTTGATGGGTTTTTTTACATTTCAAAGTGAAATTTCCCAAAAATGGCTTATAGGTGCTGGTTCTAGAGGAACCCACCCCCCCTTATACATCAGCTGGGGTGTAGCGTAGCAAATCAGGGACTAGACCCAGCAGTGTACAGTCATGGACTAAGAATAGGATTCCATGTTACTAGACACTAAGATAGGAGTTATATTAAAGATGGGATGTTTTTATGGGCAACCAATCAGATTCTTTCTATGATTTTCTAGATTCTACTAAATAAATAAGTAGAATATTCTGATTGGTTGCTATGGGCAACATCCCATCTTAGTAAATAAACCCCAGTAGATGTGACAGCATATGCAGCTATTCCCGCAAAACATAACTGCGTGTGGTTACCAAGTTACCCAGCGACCCCGTGCTCGGCACTCTGAAGAGTCACATCTGTACAAATAGATGACCCAGGCTGCACCCCAAGTCCAGAATTCGCCGCCACACATACAACATCCTCAAATGATGAAAACAACAAAACGATAAAGAATTAGTATTTCTTTAATACATATTATTAAAATTATTCACAGACAGGTGGAGTTGGTGCTGTGGCGGCACAGCAGAAGTCCCAGGTACACTGTACAGGTGTCGCACATACAAATATAGACATGGGAAATGCTCAAATTACAGGCAGATGGGAATCACGCAGCAGCCTGAGAAGCCAGCGTTTAATAGAAAGGAAAAAATATTTGTACAAACGGACCTTTAATCGGCCCTCTAACTGGTCTCTAGTAAACTAGACAGAATAAGAGGACATTATTGCACCCGCCTCTGCGCCACCATGCCAGCCCCGCGCCCCCTCGCACAGGGGGCCGCACCAGCCGCAGCGCCACAGTCTCACAGCATACACCAGTAACAGGCTGCAATAGTGTCTGTCGCTGTACTAGTGACCTCTCCTGTGAGTATAATCCAAAGTGCATCAAGCAGAAGCCTCCTCGCCGAAAAACAAACGCAGATTTTATTTTTGTATTTTTTGTTATTTACTATTTTAAATATTTTTTTTTATTTTTTATTACAATAATAACTTAACCCAAATCTCTAGTGATCTGCAAAATTGAGAAAAAATAATAAAAAAAAGATGTCACGGGTATAAATGGGAGGAATCGGATGTTGGCCGTTTAATACAAGTCGCTCAGTCCTGCCGTCTTCCGGGCTTTCTGCATCAATGCTCGGAGCTGGAACTGCTTGCGGGACAAGAGGCGCACGTGCTGGAAGATAAAACGGGCGTCGGTAACCACATGACCCAACCACCGTACACTACAGAGAGGCTCAAACGTGACACCATACACCTGACACACTGTTAGATCCATCTAAAAGGTTAAAAATACCTGACCTAGGGCAAAAAGCTAAAACAAACAAACAAAGCATCCATCCATGGTAACTGTTCTCTCTGCCTCCAACCACCCTCTATGTGCCAGGCTGTAAGCAGGCATCTGATGCCGGTACACACGGCCGCTATGACAGCCTATTAAGTCTGTCGTAGACCAACCGGCTACAGACTACTTGGTATTAGAATATAGACTAAGGGGTCAATTTACTGAGGATGGGAAGACACCAGAACAATTGCCAATCGTCCGGACGGTCGGCCCGAATTCCATTTAGCCAAGACAATGTGAGATTGGCCGTACGTGATGTAATGAATGACGCAATGATACCTCGATCTGCCATTCATTACACTGTGCGGCCAGGTATACAATATCGTCTGATTGACCCTGCAGTATAGACAACCAGATAATATCGCATGCAACCGGCGGGAACGTGCAATTGTGTGTACACAACAGAGGATGTAGGCGTTTACTATTACAGTACGGCAAATCATACCAATATTGTTTTAATGTGTCAGAAGCCTTGGAGAGAGAAAGCACCAGCACCTAACTGTCATGTTACAGGCTGTGTTTGGAAAAGGACAGTGGGGAGCTGGTTGGATGGTACTTTATCTCTCTTCAGGGCTCGATACTTAGTCGTCACTGGCCACCTGGACATACCGATTGCCTAAATGGGAATCATCATGTCAGACAGAAGAGGCAATAACTCAGGTCTGATAATGGTGTATCCAGTTATCATCTGCCTGTATTAGTGCTGCGCTCTATTACAAGCTGCGGCACTGCAGAACGGTCACACACATGGGAATTACAAGCTGCGGTACTGCAGAATGGTCACACACACATGGGAATTACAAGCTGCGGCGCTGCAGGAGAATGGTCACACACATGGGAATTACAAGCTGCGGTACTGCAGAATGGTCACACACACATGGGAATTACAAGCTGCGGTGCTGCAGGAGAACGGTCACACACATGGGAATTACAAGCTGCGGTACTGCAGAATGGTCACACACACATGGGAATTACAAGCTGCGGTACTGCAAAATGGTCACACACACACATGGGAATTACAAGCTGCGGTATTGCAGAACAGTCACACACATGGGAATTGCAAGCTGCAGTACTGCAGGAGAATTGTCACACACATGGGAATTACAGGCAGTAGGGAATTATGTGACAAAGACAAAAACCATGGCAATCTAGTGAACTCACCGTTCATGGTTGCCACCGTTCACTAGATTGCCATGGTTTTTGCTCAGCAGAGCAGCCTTAGTAACAGTGTCATAGAAAATCATCACCGGTAATAAATATGTTTTTATACATTCATGTACAATATGGAGAAGGCCCCGCTCCCTGCACCCCAGCTTATCTATCCTGCCGGCTACCACTGGTAATGAGTGACGCACCTTTAGGAAGACATCCAAGTCTATGACGCCACGCCTGAGGGCTTCTCCCAGATAGAAGATGGTGTCCTCGATAGCATTCTCTTCTGCGTACAGGTTCAGGATCTGCTTGTACAGCGGAGCGGTCGGCACGATGACCTCATCAATGTCTCTGTATTCCGATTGGCTCTCCATTTTCTCCACCACAGCTCCCAGTTCCTCATCTTTGTTCCTCAGGGTTTCTATGTTTTTGTCCACTTCAGTCTGGCAGGAATCAGAATAACAACGTGTTATTAATCGAACACGCACATGGGATAAATCACGTGGAACACTATGCTACACTTCCCAGCTCTCATCATCCTCATCCTCACCCTCACATTGGGGGTTATTCCGATTCACTCGGAAAGGCACAATCACTCTCTAATGGACAAAACCATATCCACTGCAGGTGGGGCTGATGTAACATGTGCAGAGAGAGTTAGAATTGGGTGTTTTTTTTCTATGCAGGGTAAATACTGGCTGCTTTATTTCTTACACTGTAATATAGATATCAGTTTGAAGTACACCCCCACCCAAATCTAACTCTCTCTGCACATGTTACATCAGCCCCACCTGCAGTGCATATGGTTTTGTCCATTAGAGAGTGATTGTGCCTTTCCGAGTGAATCAGAATAACCCCCATTGTGTATTGGTGCTCCTCACAGTGACCGGCCATGTCTGGGTGTATGGCCGAACAGCTGCAATCTTTGACTTCCTGGTGAACGGGGTTCCAGATAAAGCAACTGTAACTCTATATATAATATACATCTAAACCTCATATATGATACTATTACCTAAGCCCGCTGTTACATTATATTATGGCAAATGGCGGTTTCCCTGGTGAGCTGTGGGCAGAAATTAAGCCTGGGAGGGTTGGATCTGGCCCACCAGCTGTACAGCAATTGGGGCTGAGAATTTATATGATTTTATATTCGAGGTTCCCGGGCTGGAGTGGAAGATTTAATCCGGACTTACAGTTCAACAACAGGGACCAGTGAATGCTGGTCCAGCTAACAACATGGCTGCCTCCATTGTGTATAGGCATCATTACCACTCTCTGGTCAGGCCTCAGTGATGTCACTGGTCCCTAGTACATTATACTACAGCCTGATGAGTGCTGGTCTAGCTAACAACATGGTTGCCTCTACTGTATATAGGCATCATTAACACTTCCTGGTCAGGCCTCAGTGACATCACTGGTTCCTAACAACATGGCTGCCTCTACTGTGCATAGGCGTCATTACCACATCCTGTTCAGGCCTCAGTGACATCACTGGTCCCTAGTACATTATACTACTGCCTGATGAGTGCTGGTCCAGCTAACAACATGGCTACCTCCACTGTGCATAGGCGTCATTACCACTTCCTGGTCAGGCGTCAGTGATGTCACTGGTCCCTAGTACATTACGGCCACAGTCTGATGAGTGCTGATCCAGCTAACAACATGGCTGCCTCCATTGTGTAAAGGCATCATTACCACTCCCTGGTTAGGCCTCAGTGACATCACTGGTCCCTAACAACATGGCTGTCTCGACTGTGTATAGGTGTTATTACCACTCCCTGGTCAGGCCTCAGTGACGTCACTGGTCCCTAGTACGTTATACTACAGCCTGATGAGTGCTGTCCAGCTAACAACATGGCTGCCTCGACTGTGTACAGGTGTTATTACCACTCCCTGGTCAGGCCTCAGTGACGTCACTGGTCCCTAGTACATTATACTACAGCCTGATGAGTGCTGGTCCAGCTAACAACATGGCTGCCCACACTGTGTATACGATTAACAAGGTCATTACCACTTCCTGGTCTAGCCGAGTGACCATCTCCTCCAGCTTCTGGTGGCCTTTCTTTAGGTCCTCTTCTGTGCGCTTCAGGGCGTTCAGCTCCGCCTGGGCACGATCCATTTCCTCCTTCATTCTCCATCTTAGCTTGTCACTTACAGCAGAAATAAGAGAGGCACGAATCGTGTCCTCACCGATGGTGCCATCTCTGGCTGGACCTGCAGGATCACACAGATATATTATAATGATTTGTATACAACACGAGGTACATGAACTGTATCAGTGTACACGTGAGTGTGACCAGAAGTATCGGTACAGCCAAGGAGATCTTGTGGTCACTACACTTACGATAGAGGTCGCCTTATGTACAAAACTAGTAACAGAGAGAAGCATATATGTAAAAGTGTCATCTATAATGTGATACTTGGTGGACACAATCTACACAAAAAGAAAAAAAGTTACACCAGTGGTCTCCACATTTTTTTTTTTTTTAAAGAAGGCGCTCTAAAGTAGCAGATTTTTGGGTAATTAAGGTATGCGATGGGACCCGATTTGAGCCTTTCCCCGGGCTGAGTATACATCTTTATTATCGCGTCGCATAGCATGCCATTATAATGGCATGCAATGCGATCATGCCCGGTTTGGGCTTATTCCCATGTTAAATGCCCCCCCAGACCCGATTTTTTATTGTATACCCACCCTGATGGGTAATGAGTATGTTAAATGCCCCCCCCACTGTTAATGCCAGCCCACTATCAACGCAAGCCTGGCGAGCGCAGCGATATACATCCTCCGATCTTTTCATACCCACGTCGGCGTGGAGTTGATTTTACATAGAGTGGCGAGCGCAGCGAGCCCGAAGCGTGGCGAGCGGAATATATGTTAAGTCATCCGTGTCCGCTTGCCAAGCTTCAGGCTAGCTGGCTCGCTGCACTATATAAAATCAACTCCACGCCGACGTGGATAGTGGCGGTATGAAAAGGTCGGAGGACGCGTACCGCCACCGCTCGCCACGCTTCGGGTTGGCGTTGATTGTGGGGTGGCGTTAACAATGGGTTGCATTTAACATAGTCATTACCCATCAGGGTGGGTGTACAATCAAAAATCGGGTCTGGGGGGCATTTAACATAGGAATCAGGCATCTGAGTGCCTGTACAATTAAAAATCGTAGCGTGCGATTGAAAACGATGGAAAACGTGGGCGCCGTGATAATACACAAGTACCGATTTTTTTTGGGCACCCCTAAGCCGGAGATTTGTTACAGAGAAATTCAGACCAAAGTACAGATACACTTAGCTTCACAAAGTGATAAGGTGGAGAGACATAAAGTACCAGCCGATCAACTCCTAACTGTCAATTTTCAATCCCAACATGTAGCGTGGCAGTTAGTAGCTGATTGTTCATCACTTTCCGCATGATCACTTTTTGAATTTTGATGCATCTGGCCCAAAATATTAAATTCGTTTTTAATGGTCATTGTTAGCCATGTGATGAGGGACAGGACTCACTTCTGATTGGCAGTTTGGATAGTTTATGATTGACAGCCACCAGCACTGGTTATGCTGGTTACATTCACCTTAAATCATTTGAATTGTTACTAGAATACCAACCCAGGGCACCCCTGCAAGTGTCCTAATATGGTGCTTATTTGTTGCAGCCTCATATATAACAGGGTTGCCGACTTTCAGAAAATCCTCTCCGGGAGAAGCCCGGAAAGGAATCTTTCATTACGATTTTTTGGGGGCGGGGGCTTAACAGTGACGTCATTAAGCCACGCCCCCATTCAGGGAAATAGACTAAATAACTGATATCCATGGAGGGGGCGGGGCTAAAACGTCACGATTGTGCCGTTTTAGCTCCGCCCCCTCCCCTGAGACCCGCGGATTGCGGCATATAAATGCCGCGATCGGGGGGCTCAGTGGGGGTCCCCCTGATTCCGGGATGGTTGCCCACCCTTCCGGGGGCCGGGAGGAAGGACCCGATTTTCGTGAGACTCCCGCAAATTCCGGGAGGGTCGGCAACCCTGATATATAATAGTCATATTACTACACGAAATATCGGAGTGGTGCAGATTAATCGAAAAATCATGTGGAGGGTTATTAGATCACACTGCCATATTTTAAGTTTTCTACATATATAAAAGGCCAACTACTCCTCACCTCTATGAGGTGAAGTACCTCCACTGACCGCTTGACGGACCAAATTTCTCCTCTATGTGCTAAAAGAAGTCATAACAGAAAGTGGAAGCAATTTTTGCAGGGACACTGACCTGTTTCAAACTTGCTGGATATGGAGAGGGGGGGCTGTGAACACAGAGATTGGAGGTAGGAGCAGATAGGGGCCAGATGCACTCAGCTTCATAAGTGATAAAATGGAGAGTGATAAACAACCAGCCAATTAGCTCCCGCCTGACATATCACAAGCTGTGTTTGAAAAATGTCAGGCAGGAGCTGATTGGCTGGTTGTTTATCACTCTCCATTTTATCACTTATGAAGCTTAGTGCATCTGGCCCATGGACTGGGGGAGGGGTTCAGAGTTTGTGGGCTAAAACGGTCACCGCTCAAAGTGAAAGTAAACACTGTCACAGCTCAAAGTAAAAGTACATGGCAGAAGCGGTCATTTTGATGGGCTTTTAACTACTTTGTAAAGCGCAACGGAATATGCTGCGCTATATAAGAAACTGTTAATAAATAAATAAACTACTTAAGGTTTATTTAATGGGTCACTTTGTATAAATTGAACAGTATCACAAAGCTGCTCACTGGTCATACAGTTACCACCTCTGCAGCTAGAACGATCTTGCAGTGTAAATGTCTCTGAATGGAGCAATATGATGGGGGAAGCAGTGCCACCTAGTGGCAGTAGTGCTCACACACATGCAAAGTCTTTCATCGTCACATTAGCTAATTCCAATATCTCCTTAGGGGCCAGATGTATCAAGCTTCAAAAGTGATGAAGTGGACAGTTATAAACCAACAGCCAATCAGCTCCCAACTGTCATGTCACAGTCTGGGTTTGAAAAATGGCAGTTAGAAGCTGATTGGCTGGTTGTTTATCATAGCCCATTTTATCACTTTTTGAAGCTTGACATATCTAGATCAAGAAGAGAACGACTACAGGACACTAAAAATCCAGATGCACCACAGCAAACGTTCACTAATTACTCACCAGAGCTGGTGACCTGAGTGTGAGGTACAGGGGGCTGAGGAAACATCTGGGGGCCAGATGTTGGGGGATAAGGTCCCCCTTGTGGATAGTAGCCAGGATAGCCGCTGTAAATACAGAAGGGAAATGATGCTTAGTAGGTTATACACCCGGAGAGGATCCCTGTGCGCATTACTAGGTGGGGTTACAGACAGGAAGTCTGGTGTGCTTGGGATAGAGGGTTCCCCAATCCAATCACATCTTCAGGACACCAGGCAGTTACCAGAATTCTCTACTGAATATTGTATTACATTTTGCAGATGTGTCCTCATACGCTATTGCTGCAGTTATGCCAAACAGTGCCGCTCGGTGCGTCAGGTCCCGGAAGACTCTACTAGGGATGTGAATCTGCATATACATACCTCCCAACAGTCCCTATTTTAGCGGGACAGTCCCGATTATTAGGGCCTGTCCCGCCCGCAGGCGGCAGTGTCCCGCGGTGAGGGGGGGCTGTTGGGAGTCCCCCCTGTCGGCTGCTAAGCAGCAGGGAATAGATGATGTGCGCATGCGCACAGCGTCTATTCCTGCAGCCAGGGGGGCTGGGGGCATGGCTAGAGGCTCACAGAGCCTCTGGGTCATGCCCCCATAGCGGCAAAATGGGGGCGTGGTCTTGAGGTGGAGCTGCGAGTATAGGCCACGCCCCCCGGAAATTTTGGCGCGTCTTCGGCGCGCATCAGCAGTGTCCCGGGTCCGGCGACCACAGAGTTGGGAGGTATGCATATGAAGTGCCGCACGGTTTTACACTCCACGTTCTGTTGTGCCACGTATACAGAATCAATGGCACACATATACAAGTGTCTAGTTGCGTCACATCGCCAGTGTCACCTGGGGCCTGGCGGCTCACTTGTGCTGGATGGTGTATTGAGGAAGCATGTATGAGGACACGTATTACTTGCATATTGTTTCAGTAACGAATTAATGTATCAATAAAATCTGAAAATAGCACCACCTAGTGGATGGAGGGCCACAGATCTCAAGACCCAAACCACTGCTATGGTATATACCAGGGGCAGGCAATCTTTGGTACTGCAGCTGCTGTGGAGCTACAAATACAAGCAGATCTTGCCGCAGTGTTGTCATTCGGGCATGCTAAAACTGTGGCAGGGCATGCTGGGATGTGTGGTTCCACTGGTTCCACAATAAGGTGTGGCTTTGTTGACCGCTTATTGATGTATTTGGGCACCTTTAGGTCACATTGCACAGAATACAGACCCCTCACTGTACCTGGAGTTAGTCGGGTGGCTTGCGGCAGGATACGGGGGGTTGGCGCCTGGGATGTACGAGGCTGAAACACAGATCATAAAAATGCGTCAATTTTATTTCTATTAGTGGAAATTAGAATATGCAGAACAGAATCCAGCATCATACATGAGTACATGAGCGCCTGGGGAACATGAAGCAGGACTAGGGGAACATGAAGCAGGACTAGAACAGCATGGCGTTCTATCACACAGACTGAGGAACCCCTCTACCGCTGGGGGGGAACATACTCCTATATATCATTATGGGTTTGTGTATATCGCACATATGGGGCCTCACCAACACAATGTACAGGCTGAACCTGCAACTGGTCTGGCTGCAGGTATGTGAGATATGTTCACAGAGGTAGGCGCAGTAATAACAGAGGTTACGTGTCAGACGTGACGGTGGAAACCCGCAGCAGCCACAAATAATACATACCTGCTGCCTCCATTCCCCTCCTCACATCATGTCACTGCCCCTGTTCTCACTTACACATCAGTCATCTCCTGATATACTCTGTGCTGCTGGGGACCCTGCTCCTCCCACTATATAACTCTCAGTCTGTGGCTTCCTGCTGCCTCCATTTCCCTCCTCACAATATGTCAGTGCCCCTGTCACATGCAGCCCTGTCCTCACGGACACATCCCTCATTTCCTGATATACTCTGTGCTGCTGGGGACCCTGCTCCTCCCACTATATAACTCTCAGTCTGTGGCTTCCTGCTGCATCCATTCCCCTCCTCACATCATGTCACTGCCCCTGTCACATGCAGTCCTCACTGACACATCACTCATCTCCTGATATACACTGTGCTGCTGGGGACCCTGCTCCTCCCACTATATAACTCTCAGTCTGTGGCTTCCTGCTGCCTCCATTCCCCTCCTCACAATATGTCAGTGCCCTATTAATGCTTTTGTATTGTACACTGACGTCACTTTGCTTTTTACCCAAACATTGCAGTATACTATGTCTAATTAACCCTCAATTCATAAATCAGAATCACCTCCTAAACCTTAATCATCAATCTACAAATATAAGAAGAAGCAGACAATATACAGGTCTGAGTATTTTACTCATTGATTTGTTTGTTTTTTCAAACATACAAGAATTTTTTTTGTTTGGTTTTAACATTTAACATATATTATGTTTCCGTATGTTTTAATTAGAAAAAACATAGCGGATCTGTAATTGGCCAGCGCCGTGTCTCCTCCTGCCCTTTTGGGCTGCTACCGCCTGCATCTGAAGGTGCGGTGGATTTCTGGATGCGGGTGTCCGCCTTTGAGGAGAGGTCACCGGTGTTACTTGGGGAGCGCCCCCCCCCCCCCGAGCTGCTTCTATGTTGCCGACTTTGCTGAGCCACCAGGTGCTGCGTGAGCCACCAGGTGCTGCGTTAGCGTGGCAAGGGTGGCATTGAGATCTCTTGTGGCTGCATTATGTGACTCCATGGGACGTACCATGCTCAGTTGTGTGGTGTGATGCATTTCCATCATGTGATGAAAGCGATTATTGTCCTCCCTCATTAAGTCCACACTATTTGCAGGCGTGTGAGTTGTGTACTTTGTCAACCTGAATTTTGGGACATTTTTGGGGTATTACTGCTTTATCGACCACTCGAAGTGGTTTGTTTGCTGGTTGGCCAAGGTGCTTGCTCCTGGTCATGTGCGGATGGTGATGGGCTGAATTGGGCTTCCCTGCATCGGTGGCGCCGAAGTTGTCGGCATTGATGATTGAATTTCAGTGTCGGCCTCCTCTATTTCCGGTTCCTCTTGTTTGGCTGGATCATCATCATCTTCGTTAGGCTTCTCTGGAAGTAAAGTAAAGGGGAATCCTTGTATTCAATGTAGGTGGAAACAAAAGGGGAGCCACCTCCAGTCTCGTGTGCCGCCATCTCCATTTCAGCCCGGACACACCGCTTGATGACTACAGGTGTCATCCTTCCTGCAAACAGGTCCCTCCACATTCAAGGCTGTCAGGACCTTCTGCCAGATGGCGCTCTTCTGACGGGTGGAGACTCAAGGCCAAACAGCTGCTGGAGAGGACTCGTAACCTTCCGCACCAGGGCCGTATTCTCGCAAAACATAAAAATCGACATTGCGCCCCATCCTGGTCCAGGCAAGCTGCTAGAGGAGGTCATCGCTGTCCTCTGATGAAGAGTGTGGTGTCTCAACCGCCACCTACCCCCATCTGACTATCCCCCAAATCAGACACTTACAAAATAAAGAAACACATTGCTCTCCTTCCAACACACACAGGCACAAACACACACAGAAACACAGACAAAAGATGTATTATACTGAATTATAATCACAAATACAGAACAAGACAAACTAATAAGGAACCAACAAGTCAACTTACAAGCACAAAACCCATTCATAAAAACGTACTACTAACCAAATCCTCTCCGCACATCTCCAACCAACTCCTCTTACCAAACCTATACAGTTTGCTTGGATTGTGACATGACATTCCCCCGTGTGACAATATCTACAAATCGCGCACATTCCGAAGTCACTTCTGGGATCGGCCTTATATTTCTCTAATTTGAACCATAGTGAAATACAGCCATGGTCAGCAAATGCATACTGAAAACACGACACTGGAATAGGAACGGCTTCACAATCGGAAAATACGAATTGGCAAAACACGGGAGGTACGTAGATTTCCCAATTTGATCCCAATAAAATAGGTGATATCAACCGATACTGATCTCGGTAACCCACTGTGGAAAAGCGAGAGCTTAGAAAGTTTACTTTAAGGGCAGTATTCAATGTAGAAAATTCTCTGTACATGGCGAGAGATTTTTTCTCTCGCCATGCATTCGCCGTGTTCCGGAGCCTCCTGCTCCCACTATTCAACGTATTTAAGACTCGCCGCCACTCGCGGCGAGTCTTAACCCCTGCAGCGGACGAGCGTCCGCGGCAGGGAGCTGACAGGGAGCCGTGGGACGGTGGCATCCAGGGAGATTAAAGTCTCCCTGGATGCCCCAGAACATATGTGGAGGGTAGGGGGCCCCCCCGGGACCCAGGCAGCACAGGCTGCCCCCCCCCTATAGCCAGCGGGGGACCCAGTATTCACTGCACCCGAACGTGCATCGGGTGCAGTGAATATATGAATATCTAATGAGCGGCTCGAGCGCTCAAGGCCCCCTGCTGGCTGCACTGTGTAAAAATAAAATAAAAAAAAAAAATATTTTTTTTTTTTTTTTATTAAATATATATTCATGTGCATAAGCACATGAATAAAAATAACATGCCCCTTCACAGAAAAAAAAACCTGATTTTTTTACACCAAAATAAAAAAAAAAAACCTTTTAGATTAAAAGTTCACATTCCAGCTCTCCATCAAAAGATGGAGAATTTCTACACGGAGAGAGACGGCGAAAATCACTTAGAAAGACGGCGAATATTTCACATTGAATAGGGTGGTTCACTTTTGGAGAGCAAAATGCTCCGTCCAGGGCGAAAAAAGCAAAAATTCTCCATAAAACACGGAGAATTTTTCTCATTGAATACTGCCCTAAGTCTTATAAGCGCACAGTGACATTCTCTACATTCAGGCAACATGACTTACTGTTTGGGGGTCCCGTTGCTGGATACATGTAGGTAGTGGGTGCGGATGATCGGGAGAAAACCGGAGGCTCCTCGCCAAACACAACCACCAGGATCTGGATTAATCCCAGCAAGTCTGACGGAGGCTGTGGAGAGGAGAAGAGATAGTGAGGACAGAGAGAGACAGAGGCACTATGCTGACCAGCAGCGATCCCACTGCCTCCAGCACATTCTCATTCAGTCCCACTGGGTCACACGTGTGCTGGTCCTCAGCCAAAACACACACCAGGCCTGCAGTATGCTCTGCACATTACTCTGCTGGTACAGGACACACACACCAGGCCTGCAGTATGCTCTGCACATTACTCTGCTGGTACAGGACACACACACCAGGCCTGCAGTATGCTCTGCACATTACTCTGCTGGTACAGGACACACACACCAGGCCTGCAGTATGCTTTGCACATTACTCTGCTGGTACAGGGAACACGCACCAGGCCTGCAGTATGCTCTGCACATTACTCTGCTGGTACAGGGCACACGCACCAGGCCTGCCGTATGCTCTGCACATTACTCTGGTGGTACAGGGCACACGCACCAGGCCTGCAGTATGCTCTGCACATTACTCTGGTGGCACAGGGCACACGCACCAGGCCTGCAGTATGCTCTGCACATTACTCTGGTGGCACAGGGCACACGCACCAGGCCTGCAGTATGCTCTGCACATTACTCTGCTGGTACAGGACACACGCACCAGGCCTGCAGTATGCTCTGCACATTACTCTGCTGGTACAGGACACACACACACACACACACCAGGCCTGCAGTATGCTCTGCACATTACTCTGCTGGTACAGGGCACACACACCAGGCCTGCAGTATGCTCTGCACATTACTCTGCTGGTACAGGGCACACGCACCAGGCCTGCAGTATGCTCTGCACATTACTCTGCTGGTACAGGGCACACGCACCAGGCCTGCAGTATGCTCTGCACATTACACTGGTGGTACAGGGAACACGCACCAGGCCTGCAGTATGCTCTGCACATTACACTGCTGGTACAGGGAACACGCACCAGGCCTGCAGTATGCTCTGCACATTACACTGCTGGTACAGGGAACACACACCAGGCCTGCATTATGCTTTGCGCATTACTCTGCTGATACAGGGAACACGCACCAGGCCTGCAGTATGCTCTGCACATTACTCTGCTGGTACAGGGCGCACACACACCAGGCCTGCAGTATGCTCTGCACATTACTCTGCTGGTACAGGGCACACGCACCAGGCCTGCAGTATGCTCTGCACATTACACTGGTGGTACAGGGAACACGCACCAGGCCTGCAGTATGCTCTGCACATTACACTGCTGGTACAGGGAACACGCACCAGGCCTGCAGTATGCTCTGCACATTACACTGCTGGTACAGGGAACACACACCAGGCCTGCAGTATGCTTTGCGCATTACTCTGCTGGTACAGGGAACACGCACCAGGCCTGCAGTATGCTCTGCACATTACTCTGCTGGTACAGGGCACACGCACCAGGCCTGCAGTGCACTCTGCACATTACACTGCTGGTACAGGGCACACGCACTAGGCCTGCAGTATGCTCTGCACATTACTCTGCTGGTATAGGGAACACGCACCAGGCCTGCAGTATGCTCTGCACATTACTCTGCTGGTATAGGGAACACGCACCAGGCCTGCAGTATGCTCTGCACATTACACTGCTGGTACAGGGCACACACACCAGGCCTGCAGTATGCTCTGCACATTACTCTGCTGGTACAGGGCACACGCACCAGCCCTGCAGTGCGCTCTGCACATTACACTGCTGGTACAGGGCACACACACCAGACCTGTAGTATGCTCTGCACATTACACTGCTGGTACAGGGAAAAAGCACCAGGCCTGCAGTGCGCTCTGTGTACATTATTACTCTGCTGGTACAGTGCTCAGATCTTGCTGAGGAATATAACGTGTGTGTGTGTGTGTGTGTGTGTGTGTGTGTGTGTGTGTGTGTGTGTGTGTGTGTGTGCGCGCGTGCGCTCTACCTAAGGGGGTTATTCAGACCTGATCACTCAGCTGCTAATTTGTAGAGCCCTGCGATCAGATAGCTGTGCCCAGACAGAGCTGTGTAAGGTTGTGAAAAGCTTGCGATTAGCTACAAATTGATCCACAGCCGCTCACCATGTAATGATTTCCCAGTGTGTGCAGCCCAGGACTTAAGGGCCCTACATACGCAGAGATTTGTTCCAGAGATTCATAACGGGAGATTCAACATGAGAGATTTCATATCGGTCACAACTGTTACAGAAAGTGACGTACAAAAAACTGCACTTCATCACCAAAATAGTGGCCATATATATGTCGCCAAATACGTAAGGAGTGGCAACATTGCACGGATCAGTGGGATCCGTTCAATGCTGTCCAGTGTAAAATACTGATAGAATGAATGAATAAATAAATAAAGAACTTTAAAAACTTGGCATGGGGTCGTCCCCCCCCCCCCACGGCCAGAACCAGCCCCGGGCTCAAAGAACGGTCCTGGTTTTAGAAATTGAGGGGCCAAAAATGTTGGGGTTCCCCCAGATTTCTAAAACCAGCACCAGGCTCAAGGGCCAGTCCTAGTTCCCAAAATGAGTAGGGGTCCCCCGTATTTTGGCAACCAGCACCGGGCCCAAACAGCCAACAGGATAAAGCTACAGCCAAGGGAAACTTTTTACCCATGAAGGAGTCCCCCGCCTCCAGGATACCCCCTGCCCGGCCTGAAGCCTGGGGCATGACAAGTAACAAAGTATCAAGCAGCAGCCTCCACATAATGGCATACACAGGACCGCAGCGTTCTCTCCTACTCACGTGTTTCCATTCATGCAAATACGGAAGGTAGATCTTGCCATTTGCATCTACATGTTTTCCGGTTTTAATCGTCATCGTACTGGTAGGTTTAACAAAGCAGATTGGGGGGTTGTACGGGTAGGTGTCCAGCAGCCACAGGCAGATGGGAATATTATACGTGTTACCTGCACGGAAGAGAACACAGTTACATGTTACGGTACTTATATGTTAGTTGGGCTATTCTGCGTAGGGAAATCGCATCGCATGGGTCATGTGATGTGCGATGCGATTTTCCTATGTAATTTATACACTGCTCTCTCAGCCCTGGGCCATCGCATCTGCCGCAAAACCGCATGCGATTTTATGGGGTGTGCGATGCCATGCAATTAGGTATACAATAATATGACTATGTCCCAAAAATAGGTTTAACGCACCCCCCCACTATCCACGCCACCCCGAAGCGTGGCGAGCGCAGCGAGCCCCGCGCGGGGCGGCCGAAGTACGTCCTCCGACTTTTTCATTACCCCACTATCCACGTCGGCGTGGAGTTGATTTTATATAGTGTGGCGAGCGCACCGAGCCCGAAGCGTGGCGAGCCAGGTGAGGGGACGCGGAATGCATGTAAAGTAATCCACGTCCGCTCGCCACGCTTCAACTCCACGCCGACATGCATAGTGGGGGTATGAAAAGGTCGGAGGACGCGTTCCGCCGCCGCTCGCCACGCTTCAGGGGGGCGTGGATAGTGAGGGGGTGCGTAAAAGCTATTTTTGGACATACAATCATATTATTGTATACCTAATGTAATAGCATCGCACACCTGATAAAATCACATGCGGTCGCATGATATTTTGCGGGAGGTGCGATGCGATGCCCCAGGGCTAAAAGAGCAGTGAATAAATTACAATGGAAAAAAGCATTGCATGCCATTAAAATGGCCCATGCAATGCGATTTTCCTATGTTACCGTCCGTATGCTAATTGGGCGCCCAACTAACATATAAGTACCCATGTTACATTGAGTCAGGACATGGCGCTTCTAAGCTACAGAAGGGCAGCGCTGACGCAGGTGGGCAGCACGTTACCAAGACAATCGCCCCACATACTGTATCCCCAGATTACATCCAGCTAAATGGTCCTACTATGGCTGGATTGTCGGCTGTAAGGAGATTTGTCCCCATCGTTCTACTGTATTCATTTACCAGAAATATTACTGCCCAGCAGTAAATGTATGATTAAGCTGATGCTGAGAGATGCCCAATGTTAGACGGAATGTGACAAGAGCAGAGACTTACCCTTGTAGGGTACAGGGATGGTCCCCGTTAGGCTGAGAAGCTCCCTGGAAGTGCCATCGTTGAAAACTGAAACACAAAAAGAAAAATGACTGTAGTCTCAGACAGACTGTAATTGGCATCGCTATACAGTGTATTCCGTATACTATGCAGGCCGCTTCCTTATAGCGTGAGGTCACCGCCTGGGGTCATACATTCAGTAGGACCCACATTCCATCTCTCCTCTGGTGTTATTGACCAAAGGAGAGGCGGAGCCTGGCATTAGCAGCATGTGGGACCAAAGAAGAGACGGAGCCTGGCATTAGCAGCATGTGGGACCAAAGAAGATATGGAGCCTGGCAGGAGCAGCGTGCTTTGACCAAAAGAGAGGCGGAGCCTGGCAGGAGCAGCATGTGGGACCAAAGGAGAGGCGGAGCCTGCCATTAGCAGCATGTGGGACCAAAGAAGATATGGAGCCTGGCAGGAGCAGCGTGCTTTGACCAAAAGAGAGGCGGAGCCTGGCAGGAGCAGCATGTGGGACCAAAGGAGAGGCGGAGCCTGGCAGGAGCAGCGTGTGGGACCAAAGGAGAGGCGGAGCCTGGCAGGAGCAGCGTGCTTTGACCAAAAGAGAGGCGGAGCAGCATTTGGGACCAAAGGAGAGGCGGAGCCTGGCAGGAGCAGCATGTGGGACCAAAGGAGAGGCGGAGCCTGGCAGGAGTGGCATGTGGGACCAAAGGAGAGGCAGAGCCTGGCCCGAACAGCGTGTTTTGACCAAAGGAGAGGCAGAGCCTGGCAGGAGCAGCATGTTTTGACCAAAGGAGAGGCAGAGCCTGGCAGGAGCAGCGTGTTTTGACCAAAGGAGAGGCGGAGCCTGGCTGGAGCAATGTGTCGGACCAAAGGAAAAGCAGAGGCTGGCAGGAGCAGCGTGTGGGACTTATGTGCAGAGACCAATGTTAGAGTGGTATATGTATGTGTATGGGAGGAATGTATGTATGTATGTATGTATGTGATTTTTCACCTATGCACTCCAGACTCCTGTGATGTTGAACATATTTTAAAATCAAGTCAGGTGGCCAACCAGAGATTCACATGGAGGAAAGTAGGGGCCAAACATACATACACGCCGTAATCACAGCTGTACACGGAAGAGCTGCAAATGACACAAATAGATCTATAATGGTTTCTAGGGTTAATTGTGTTGGGGAGAACATACAAACTCCACACAGTTTAGGCCATGGTGAGAACTGAACCCATGACCTCAGTGTTGTGAGGCAGCAATGCTGTACAAATATTGGGCCAGATGCACTAAGCTTCATAAGTGATAACATGGAGAGAGATAAACAACCAGCCAATCAGCTCCTGCCTGACATTTTTTAAACAAAGTCTGTCACATGGCAGGTAGGAGCTGATCATTTAGAATCAGCAGTGTCACCAAAACAATACAGGGCATTAATAGCCAGCCATAGCGATAGGGCCGTAGCCAGCAGCGTAGGAGATTACGGAGCAGGCGGTGTATATGATTCTCCTCTGTCACTGACTGCGGCTATTCCTACTGCTGTCTGCCAGTGGCGTAACTAGAATTTTGCGCATTCCACCCCCCACATTTATTATATAATGTAAAAGCATTACACGTAAGAAAATACAACGGATATTTGTGATTCATCCCTCAGCCACCAACATACAACAGACCTCCTGTATCCTGCCACTGCTGTATTAGCTGTACATCAGTGGGACACGCCATCAAAGCAGCCATGATCAGAGACATGTAATCATACATGTATGCTCTATACTCCATGCAGCGGGAGTCAGCCAACAGGTTCCGTGTAACCCCCTGAGGGTCAGGTGTCGTTTTATTGTAGATCAATGTGTGACTGTGTACATCACACAGCTATGTATATTTGTTGATCTTCCCCCAGCCATGAACAGACCCACCTGCCGTCCTCTGCGTACCCCAGGGAATCTGTGCGGTACGCCCCAAAGTGTCTCCGTCACACATACTACGCCTGCTGCCACCCACATAACTCAAAGAAAGCACATTAACAGGTTATTAGTGCGGCTATCTACAGGAGCTCTCTCTGGACTCTGCAGACATATTGTAGTCTCCCCTACCATGGCAGCTAACGTCACAGAGCCTGGGGACAGGAACCAGGGGCCTGCAGGCTCACGTTACAGGCGCTAGCAGTAAGTGGCACTAGAGGCCGATGTTGTAAAGATATTTAGTTACATGGTCTCTGAGTCACCAAGGTCTGTGCAGAACGTCCCCTCCATCAGGAGACAGTGGCCACTTTGTTCTAGTTGGGAACCCACAGAACAGGTTTTGTCATGTAATACACCTCCCCCATCACAGGCCACTGTATAAATGTAGGAGGGGTACACATGCGGATACCATTTACGGTACTTGTGTATTATCACGGCGCCCGATTTTACTACGTACGCAAATGTAGTAAAATCGCATCGCATGCAGTTATGGTATTTATTTATTATTTATTTGCAGTTTCTTATATAGCGCAGCAGATTCCGTTGCGCTTTACAATAGAATGGTATGGCATGCAATGCGATTTTGACACTTATAATGGCATTTAATGTACTATACCATTAAATGACATATAATGTCATTTATTAAGGCCGCCCCCAGTATCGACATGATCTCGAAGCATGGCTAGCGCAGCGAGCCTCGCGAGGGGCGGCGGTACGCGCCGACCGACCTTTTCATACCCCCACTATCCACGTCGGCGTGGAGTTGATTTTATATAGTGCAGCGAGCCACCGAGCCCGAACCGTGGTGAGCGCAGCAAGCCTCGCGAGGGGCGGCGGTACGCGCCGACCGACCTTTTCATACCCCCACTATCCACGTCGGCGTGGAGTTGATTTTATATAGTGCAGCGAGCCACCGAGCCCGAACCGTGGTGAGCGCAGCGAGCCCCACGAGGGGACGCGCATTAAGTTACATGTATTACGCGTCCGCTCACCACGCTTCGGGCTCGGTGGCTCGCTGCGCTCGCCATACTATATAAAATCAACTCCACGCCGACATGGATAGTGGCGGTATGAAAAGGTCGGTCGGACGCATAACGCCGCCGGCCACGCTTCGGGATGACGTGGATAGTGGGGGGGGGGGCAAAATAAATGACATGACATGTCATTTAATGGTATAGGACATTAAATGGCATTATAGGTTCGATCACAACCGATATCTCATCACAACGCATGCCATACAATAATAGTGTTCCCGCTAGGCTGTTTTAGCGGGGCGCTGCGCCCTGCCCGATTTTTAAAGGGCAGAATGCGCCCTGCCCCTCTAGCAGTGCCCCGCTAAAACAGCCTGCTGCCTGCCCGCCGGAGTGCACCGGTGAAGCCCAGCGCCGCCATAGATTGCGGTGCCCGGCGCTTTCCCGGCAGCTCGGGATATAGTTACAGCCGGGCACGCCCCCATTTGTGACGCAAAGACCCGGGCACGCCCCCATTTGTGACGCAACGACCCAGGCACGCCCCCATTTGTGACGCAACGACCCGGGCACGCCCCCATTTGTGACGCAACGACCCAGGCACGCCCCCATTTGTGACGCAACGACCCGGGCACGCCCCCTTTAGTGACGTTGGCGTGCCCGGTCCACCCCTCCAGCGCCCTGCCCCGTTTGGTTCCTAGAAGGAACACTACAATAATTGCATGCGATGCGATTTTTTGGTACTTGTGTATTTTGGCGGCGCCCATCGCATCATATACCATTACGCATGCGATGGTATACGATGCGACACGATTTCGTTGGTTAGTGTACGATGGCATACAATTTTCAAATTGTTCACGTTTATAGTGGGGGGGGGGGGGGGGGGTGGCGTGGGGGTGCATTTAACATTGAAAGCACCCATTAGGGTGCTTATACGATTTTTCATCGTATAGGGGGTCAAAATCGCGTCGCATGGCATGCGATGCGATATGTTCATCGAACGATGCTGAAATCGGGCGCCGCCAAAATACACAAGTACCGATTTTTTTATCGCACCCTATCTTTTTAATGGATTCACTGACAGTGAATACATTATATAGGAAAATCGCATCGCATAGCATAGAATATGGCATGCAATGCGATTTCACTACCGTGAATAGCCCACTACACAAATGCCGTAGTGGGCGCCGCGATAATACACAAGTACCCCATTTACCACCAAAATGTGATAGACAACTCTTGTAACTGTACAATTGGGCAATCCTACCGGTAACAGAATCATCATCTGTCACCACTGATATCAGTAAATCAGCTCAAACCGACCTGAGTTATCTGATAAATCATCCTGGGAACAACACTACAAGAACACCTTTTTGTGTGTGGACCATTGCCCGTGTCCACCCATCAACTGCATACCACAACAATGCATCTCTCTATTATTTAAGAATATGACATACTCACACACCCTATGTGCAATACTGAATAGCTGGCATGCCCCGTTTATGTGGTGATCATACACGTGTCATGCACTCAGAGAAAGCTCCGGGCATCTCTGCCGACTGTCAGTTACAATACATCAAACACAGCTACACTGGGAAGTAATGACATCACGACACATGACGAGAGATCTATATCATGCAATACTGCCTACTATCTTAGCTCTCATCATCCTCTCCACAATAATACTGCCTGGCAGGGAGCGTAGTCAGAGACGGTCAGCGGCCGCGTCAGTGTGCAGGACGTTATCACTCTAGTGGCAATACATCAGCCCATAGTGACTATCCTCTACCAATGTGCTCCTGCTTTCTCTTCTGATGACGAACATGAGCCAAGGTCCTATCTGCTCACCCACTGGACAAAGTAAACCACAGAGGTTACAAACGGGTGCCGGACGCGATCCCGACAGTCATTTACTCGACGTCGGGATCCCGACTGTCAAAGCGCCGACAGATGGGAGCCCGACGGCCATCCGCTATTTTCCCTCGTGGGGATCCACGACCCACATAGAGGTAGAATAGAATAGGTGGCGAGCGTAGCGAGCCACCGTGCCCGCAGCGAGCCCGCAAGGGTCTTTGTTGCGCTCACCATGCTGTCCAGGCAGTCGGGATCTCGACGTCAGGCTAATGACTGTCTGAACCCTATACCAAACCCGTTACAACAAGGGTCATGCTGACCACAGGGACAAAAGGGTTTGTTGTGTGTAATACCCATTGTCGGTGGCACAGAACAGGTGCCCTTAGTGCCCAGAGCACAAGACCCATGCAGATCCCAATACAAGCAATCCCCAAACTCATTATTCCCTTTTTCCCAGATTATTACGCGGAGCAGATACGTACCGTAAAAGTCCAGCATCGGCTTCAGGTCTCTGTACAGGGACGTCACATTTATGATTTCCCGGACCGACAAGTCCCTGTATTTGTACTAAAACCAAAGATAAATAACATTTTAAAAACCGAATTCACCGCTGACGGCATCGCACAGTATTTAAGAACCTAAAATGTACCAATGAGAAGGGCCCTAGGGACGCCCAACCCATATCAGAGGTCTCCATGCATACACGCAGTGATGTATTCTGAATGGCTGCTGTCTTAACTACCGGAACATTGACGCCGAGTACAATAATTCTGTATGTCGGTGGCCGACTGGACAGGCGATCTGTCGGCCAAGTGTTTTCCCAGCTTAAAATGTTGAAACGATAATGATTTTGTTAAGTTAACTCTTGCTTAAAAGTATCCCGGCTCAAAATGATGTATAGAATCTGATCAATAAGCTATACTTGAACCTAATGACTTTTTAATCTGGAATATGTGTTCTTGAATGCCAGATTTATTTTGGGATTCAAAATATAAGAAATTTAAACTAACGCGTTTCACAAATCACTGCGTTCTCAAGGGAAACCGCGTCCTCTCACTGACAAAGCAGAGATTTGGGACACAGGAGCCATTACATAGAGGACACAGTGTACAATGGAACCTGAAAATTCCCTGACCGCTAATTAGGTTATCGCTGTATGGGAGGGATACGGTCACTAGGTCGACATTTTAGGATGACCACTAAAGGTTGACACATGTAATAGGTCAACATGGCTAAGGTTGACAGGGTCAGAAGATCGACACAAGCATTGGGTCAACAATGGTGAAGGTGGACAGTCAAAAAGTTGACATGAGTTTTTCATGGGTTTTTATTTTAGGCGACAGGCGGTATTTCATACATTCCCATCCACTAGAACACGGAGAGTTACTATAATACTGTCCTGAGTGCACAATATACATTTCTGTGAATACAACCCCCGATCTGTGGGACTTTATAAAGAGATGCCCCACACTGGCAGCACTGCGTGGCATGAATTGCACTACCTATCACACATGATTGCATTACTTCCTTGAGCTCTGCAATGCACTGGTCTGAGTGTAGACTCATAATAACTGGTAGCACAACCTTCCAGTGACTCATCTGTAATGTGACAATCCCAGGTCATCGTCACATGACTGCATTGTGTCACAGCGTAAGAGCCAGACACAAGCAACATTAAGATTATTGCAATCAGCAGAACTACAGTATAAACCCCTCATCAGTACCCCACATCTAAACTACCACTCCCAAGACAACTGTCCCCTTATTAGCCACTTATTCCTAGACTGAAGGGAATTGGGGGTTCAGTTAGTGACAAGCATGGAACATGGAGCTCAGTTAGGGGATTCAAGGTAATGGACAGGCAGGGGAGTAGAAGGGGGAGAGGAGAGATGATTTTTTGGGAGACAGTCTGGTAGAGGCGGCTTGAGGGGGGCTCAGTGGATGACAGAATGAAGGGGTGGTAGAAGGGGGACAGAGAAAAGAGGTGCAGAACTGAGTGATAGACAGGGATCAGTGACACACAGGGGGCCGGGGAAACACACAGATAGGTATTAGTGGCACTCGGGGTGGTGGTAAAATGGTGACACTGGGGCAAGTAGGGACCAGTGACACTCAGGTTCGGGGGCAGGTAGGGATCAGTGAGTGACACACAGGGCAGGGGGAAAAGATACATGCAGGGATCAGTGACAGCCAGGGGCAGGAGCAGTTAGGAATAAGTAACACTCAGGGGGTGGGGGCAGATATCGATGAGTGAGTGACAGAGACACACACACATATATAGAGTGGAAGCAGGTAGGGATCAGAGAGTGACACACAGGGCAGGGGAACAGATACAGGTAGGGTTCAGTGACAGCCAGGGGTGGGAGCAGTTAGGAATAAGCAACACTCAGGGGGTGGGGGCAGATAGTGATGAGTGAGTGACACACACACACACACACATACATAGGGTGGGGGCAGGTAGGGATCAGTGAGTCACACACACTCACACACACACACACACACACACACACACACACACAGGGCAAGGGCAGGTAGGGATCAGTGACAGCCAGGGGCGGGAGCAGTAAGGGATAGGTGACACTCAGGGGGTGGGGGCAAATAGTGACGGACTGACGGTGAGTGACACACACGGGGCGGGGGCAGGTAGGGATCATTGAGTGACACACACAGGGCGGGGACAGGTAGGGATCAGTGAGTGACACACACGGGGCAGACTCGGCCGGGCCTCACCTTGCTGAGCATCTTCTTGAGCTGGGCCTCTGACACCGCCATGGTGGTGGTGAGGAGTGTCAGCCCCGCTCTCCCCTCTCCCCGCCGCTGCCAGAACCTAACCCAGCTAGCCGGAAATCCAGCTGTCCCTACTGCAACTTCCGCTCCTGGCACTGACGTCACTTCCCTGGATACAGGCTTGTGTTGCCATGGCGACTGTGGAGCGCTCCACAGCCGCCATATTGAAGAAGGGCAAAGCCTGTTATTCCCTGCAGTATGCGTCATACACCCTGTGTGTGCATTATGCCTCATAACATGCAGCAGGGTAATACCTAGGCATAGGCCCCTAACCTAGGGGAAGGGCTACACTGTCCAGATAGACAGGCAATAGGTCAGCAGGGTCACTAAGTTGACATGAAACTGGTTGACACAAAAGAGGTTGACACAAGTTTTAATGTTTTGGGTGTCATTTTGTATATTTAACCATACCTAAGCATAATAAGTTGACACTGACACCCTTGCAGGCTTGCCACATGGTAAGTTTTCCTAGTAAAACAAGCAAAAGTTGGAAAAACATAACAAAAACTAAAAAACTAGTGTCAACCATGGTCATGTCGACCTTTTGACCATGTAGAAATTTTGTACCGGTCAATTTGAAGCATTGTCTACATTTTACCTGTTAACCTTTGGACCACGTCAACCTAGACACTACTGACATATACAGTACATTGGAACAGCTTTCATAGTATTGGCTTCCCGATACAATGTGCCAACAATCCTTCCCTGGTGTGCAACCATGCATCCAAATGTGCAAGGCACAGTCATTGTCCGTACGTGCTGTAATACTGACTGACTGGCACATCCTACTACACCACCATCGAACCCTGCATGAACCCTACGGCCGCTACAGGTCCCACCATGGCCTCTTGTGGCTGCAGGATAATGGGACCTATCAGTAACCACCTCCCAGTCATTACCAAGAAACGCCAACCGCTTTCCTCTGCCTCCCTGATACGGCCCACCCCCAACCACAACAGCACCTTTCTGTGTTCGCTGCGCAACACATGCACCATATAAGTGCGCAGGGATTTTCTTGCATGCAAATAGCATAAAAATAAATACAAAAACGCCTAAAAATGTAAAAACACTCTGTTACGTGAACATCAGCATCGTGATAAATGAGACACCCGTGGGGATGACTGTAATCAATCTTCTTTTATTTCACAATACTTTTGACCAGGACACCAGTCATTTCCCATTGTCACCGGAAGCCTCGGTGTGATAGTGTAACAAGTAAAACACACCTTAAAGTACATTATATAAAACATTGTTGTAATGAAAGGGCTGCAATTACAGAGACTCCAAACCATTTTATTCAGCGAGCAGAGATCAGATGAGAATGTCAGAAATCCAAAACATTATATAATAATGCAGAAAGTGAGGGAGCTTCTGCCTTTAAATAGTAGAAAAGTAGAGTAAGAAATGTATAACATAGATATACAATATAAAGTAGTGCAGTGACAAGTATATTTCTGCATATTATACTTCTCCTTCCACAGACAATAAGGCACAATCCAAATACATATAATAACAGAACACAAAAGTCACAGACCCCTATCTGCCATCGGAGTGTTTGGTGCATCTCCGGAACGGACATTTCTGTTGTGAAATTGTCTTATAATTATTGTGTAAGGCGCCACAAGGGTTCTGTTGCGCTGTACAAGGGGATGATATATACAACAAATGGCAGCAATTTGTTATCCTTTACCGTGTACCGTCAAGGTGCAGAGTCTGCTGACCTTCAGGGACATATTAAGGTCACCGGTAGGGTGACCAACTCATCCCTTTAATCCGGGACACATATTAATTACACAGCTTCTGTGGCAGTTTAAAACCAGGTGAAATGGAGTCTTGAGGTGTGGCAGTTAAAAAACCAGGTGAAAGCTAGCCACAGAACCTGTGTAATTAATATGTGTCCCGGATTAAAGGGATGAGTTGGCCACCCTAGTCACCGGGCTCATGAAATTGGGACCATTGATCCCAGTTACATTCCCCTATGACTGGCTGGAGGGGGGTAAAATCGGCGGAGCAGCGTTTACCTGTTGGATACTGTGTTAATATACACCACCTAGGGAACCGGTCTGAATCAGACCGTATGTGTGGTTAAAACCGTAAAATGTACAATAATCTACAAAAATGAGGTTCCACCTAAAATCACAAGCGGAAATATTTCTTAAGAAAATAAAATGATTTTAGTGCATTTGTAGAAAAGACATCACAGAGTAGCTGTGGTCTGCACACAGTGGCAGCGGCCATTTTGTGCGTTGAACCAATGTTTGACTAGAATACAGTGATGTTATGTCAGTGGGAACCAGAGCCTCAGCGATGTCACCAGTTTCTAGTAAACTCTTATTGGTACATTTAATTAAGGTTGATTTTAATCGGTTTTAAATTTATCTAAACGGATTTAAAATCGGAAAACTTGCACTTTTAGTAACATTTAAAAAAAATAAATCTGTTAGCAAAGGTGCGTTATAGCCCTGGAAACACATCGATATAGATCAATTTAATATTAACTAAAATCAACCTTTCGTAACAATGACCCCATAGACCACATTCTCATTAACATTACTTCAGGCACACAAAATGGCCGACTACACCTTGTGCACGGAGTGTAGGAGTATCTGAGTAACGCCCTCTGCCCGGCAGAGATCATCCACCTCCATGGTCACTCAGTGCACAGAGACAGAGTCCCGCTCTGGTTATTTTACAGTTTCAGCAGCTGCTGCAGACTGTGCATAGAGGACGCACTTTTCTGGAGAGCGTCGGATACACAATCATCCTGCTGTAGGATTTCAGGATTCCCAAACACCCCACTGCTTCCTAGTACACACGGCATGCTTAGAAAGACTTCATCCTGTATGTTGAAGAAGCCCTAGGGAGAAAGAGAGACAATCAGGAGAGCAGGACAGAGACGGACAATATCTGCTTGAATGATTGCTGACCGCATGTGGATCGTACTGAGCCTGCCCTGCGTGAACATTACCTTAGCAAAGGAAGAGACCGAGTGAATCTTTTTCTTGTTCTGCATTATGGTGTCCGTAAGGTCAGCGACAGACAGACCGATAGACCATGACCTCTGACCTTTACCTTTCAGCACCTCCATGGCTCTGGGAAATAAAGAAAAGCGCATTTCACTAGAAGTTGTGTTATATTTAGGTTACTGTAATGCATACTCCTGTAAAGGAGAGGTCTAATGAAACTAAGCACATTAATGTACTAAACCTTATACTTGCAGCAATTTCACCTGTAATATCACAGCAGCAATAAAAAAAAAACAGAAAAAAAACAATCTGGTTTTGGCTTTTTTACATAATTGGCGCTTTAGTTCCAGAGACAAAAAAACCTGGTGACTGCCAAAAACTGACAGGATAATACCCCATAACAATAATCATGCTCGCTCCAGCTCATTATACAGCCCAGTTACGCTGGATGTCCGCAAAAATGCACCCTTTCATTTATATTAAGGACTTAAACATTATAATTGTATCATCTCTTCTTACCGCCTAACAATAAACCATCATTGAATGTGCTAATCCTCTGACACTAACCTCCTCCGACACTCACCCGCCAACACTAACCTCCTCCGACACTAACCTCTTCCGACACTCACCCGCCAACACAAACCTCTTCCGACACTCACCCACTAAGCATCACTAACCTCTTCCGACACTCACCCGCCAACACAAACATCCTCCGACACTCACCCGCCAACACAAACATCCTCCGACACTCACCCGCCAACACAAACATCCTCCGACACTCACCCGCCAACACAAACATTCTCCGACACTCACCCGCCAACACAAACCTCCTCCGACACTCACCCGCCAGCACTAACCTCCTTCGACACTCACCCGCCAGCACTAACCTCCTCCGACACTCACCCGCCAGCACTAACCCCCTCCGACACTCACCCCCCCAACACTAACCTCCTCCGACACTCATCCGCTAACACTAACCTCCTCCGACACTCACCCGCCAACACTAACTTCTTCCGACACTCACCCGCCCCGCCAACACTAACTTCTTCCGACACTCACCCGCCCCGCCAACACTAAACTCTTCCGACACTCACCCGCCAGCACTAACCTCCTCCGACACTCACCCGCCAGCACTAACCTCCTCCGACACTCACCCGCCAGCACTAACCTCCTCCGACACTCACCCGCCAGCACTAACCTCCTCCGACACTCACCCGCCAGCACTAACCCCCTCCGACACTCACCCCCCCAACACTAACCTCCTCTGACACTCATCCGCTAACACTTACCTCCTCCGACACTCACCCGCCCCGCCAACACTAAACTCTTCCGACACTCACCCGCCAACACTAACCTATTCCAACACTCACCCGCCGACACTAACCTCTTCCAACACTCACCCGCCGACACTAACCTCCGCCAACACTCACCTTCGGATACTAACACCCTCAGACTCTCACCTGCCAACACTCACCTGCCCGTGAGCTGTTCCTGGAAGATCTTGGGGTACAGTTTTGCTGGCGATTTGTGGTTATTTGCAGAGTCAGGATCACTCCAGGCAGCCACTAAGTACAAATAACACCATTACCACATCTTCTTCATACAGTTATACAGGGAAATATACAGCACATTATTATTTTTATCCCTCAGAAAACGATTTTATCTTTTTTTCCCGGGAAAGTTGCCGTTACCTTTTTATGTAATATTCATGCCAATCACTCGAATAGTACATGTATAAGAAACCATCCAATGTTATAGAACAAAATATAATGCTCTATGATTTTCTCCATAGCTACTATAAGAAAGGGTCCATATATATAGGGGGAGGGGGGGGGGAATATGTGTACAGGGAATGACCCTCAGTTGTACTACGCCGGTCACAGTCGAACAATTCTAAGTCACAACGCGAATGCATCACGATTGTGTTTGCACTGATCACAGACACACCCATGAGCGCAAAGCTGCGGGTAGACACGAATGACCGATTGTGCAGCAGTATCCTCACCTTTGTTTTCGCCTTGTTCCCCAATGATCCAGGCAGACTGCGCCTCCTCCTGGGAATTGGTCACAGTGTGAATGATGTTCTGGAACCGCGCGGAACACAAGTTACATCCAATCCCCACAACCTGTCTGTGAGGAAAGCCACTCATCTTCCACGCCACGTAGGTCATAATCTCCACTGCAAACCAGGAATTAAAGGGGAAACATTGGTGAAATGAGTATTCTGTGCACAGTACATACATCTGCTATAATACACACATTCCCCGTGTGACCCCCATTTATATAAAGTTACCCCAATTGCAGGACTGTGCCGCCAAAATAAGAAGTGCTAATGTGATAGATATATATAGATATATAGATATATATATATATATATATATATAAAAATCTATTTCAAGAGCTATATGCAATTCTTTAAAGCCCACGAGTGTGTGTGTGTCTGGCGCTATATGCTGCACCTCCAGATTTGCAGATTTCTGTTTGCATTCCCGCAAGAGTAGTGCAAGTCCAGGCCGCAAGGGGTGAGAGTTGAAGTGCAGCTGTAAGGCCAATTTGCGCCCTTCATGGGTTACAGAAATGGCCCCCAAATGACTATGTACAGTAGGTGCCAATTCTGCGCAGCATTATCCATATCACGTTCTGCTCTTACCAGGCTGAGAGGCCACAAGGAGGACACTCTCTGGACAGTGGTAGGCCACGGCTGGGACAATGCCACGTAGCAGCTCCACGTTGCTCTGCAGGACCTCCACGTAAGACTGAGCGTTACTCCAGGCATTCACTGTAAGAACGATGACTTTTGAGCCACTGGTAGAAGACAAGTCTGAAAATACAGTAATAATAACATAGAATAACGACAATAAATAGGTTGATAGTCAATAGGTCGACCACTATTGTTGGACAGGCCACAGGTTACCACATGAAAAAAGGTAGACATACCTTAAGAAATGTTGACATGAGTTTTTCCTGTTTTTTTTTATTTATTTTTTTAAGAACAGGTGTTTTTTTCATACCTGACTATCTATGGGCATAGGCCCTTATTCGGATCTGATCGCAGTACAAATTTGTTCTCAAAATGGGCAAAACCATGCTGCACTGCAGGTGGGGCAGAGGTACAGTGTGCAAGAGAGTTAAATTTTGGTGGGGTGTGATGAAACGGAAATCTAATTTGCAGTGTAAAAATAATGCAGCCAGCATTTACCCTGCACAGAAACATAATAACTCACATAAATCTAACTCTCTCTGCACAGGTTACATCTGCCCCACCCGCAGTGCACATGGTTTTGCCCATTTTGAGAACAAATTTGTACTGCGATCAGATCTGAATAAGGGCCATAGAGGGAGAATATAATAGCATGGAGAGCAAAGCGCTACACTTATACGGTGTCCATGTTGACGTAAATCGACATAGACACCGAAAAAGCTAATGTTGACCTTTTGCTCAAACAAACAAAACAGAGGAAACTATTCTGTCCCACGAGAACACAGCGCCAGCTTTCTCATGTCCTTCAAAGCAGACTACGGAAACTAAGAATGCAGGCAAAGCCGCAGCACTGTACCCCAACCGCAGAATGAGTCCTGTAGAAGGTGGCGACATGTGCATTAAAGAATATAGGGCTCATTCTTAATTGGGAGTAAACCTCCAACAAGTAAAGCTATGCTGTGCTGCAGGTTTGCAGATGTGAGGTGTGCAGGGATATTTACTAAGGTGTGGGAGTTTAGAAGTGGAGATGTTGCCCCTGGCAACCAATCATATTCCCGCTAGATAAATGAATTTAGAGTAGAAGGAAAATCTGATCGGTAACCATGGGCAACAACTCCACTTTGAAAAACCTGCCCCTTCGTAAATATTATCCCTAGAGATGGCAGAGGCTTGTCCTAGCACAGATCTTAATTGCAGTGTAATGCTGGGTACACACTACACAATGGCCCTCATTCCAGTTGACTTGGTCCCCCATGTGTTTGCACGGGGGACCGACGTTGGAGGCCTATGCATATTCACTTATGCACATGTGCAGGGCGACCTGCACAGTCGTTGTGGTGTTCCCACAGAGATGGGGCAGGGCGGGAGCAGACTGGGCAGCAATGGGGCATGGGTATGCCCAGCACAGCCATGCAGCATTGGGCAGGAGAGTGAGTATACACAGGATAATTCAGATGCAATCATATATATGCTCAAGAGCATTGGCGCTACATTAGAGCCCATAGCTGTACCACAGAATCAAATGGTTGTTAATTAAATAAAGATTTAAAAAAAACATAGCGGATTCTGAAACAATGCTATAGTACCTAATTTATTATCATTACACATGAAAGCAATTCACTTTATCTTTCACTAGGAATACAATGTTATACAATTAAATGGAAGAGTAAGTGAACATGTCAGGTACCTTTACTAACTTCCACGTTCGGAATGTTGAAAACCTCCAAGTCCGTCGCGCCTCCACCTTTGGATCCTCCATCACTTATATCAAGAAGAACCAGCTTGTCTGCAGCTCTCTAGAGGGGAAACAGGTGATGTCGTGACCCAAATGTTGAATGACTTTGCCGCAAGCAGCATCAGCCAATCACAGAGAGGTGTATTGCTTATGCGCGTAGCTCTGGGCATATGTGGATCACTGACTTTTCTCTCAATATTTTTAAATAAAGAAATGGTACTTTCTGCATGTTCTCAGTCATCCCAAACAAGTGAAATAAAGTGGCAGACACGGAGCATGCAGGAGACATGCCATAACAGGTGGTATCATGATACCTTCATTAATAGCCTGTTCAAAGCAAAGCTACCAGCAAGGGGCAAACGGAGGACACCATGTGGATTCCTTTGTAGCTATGTGCCCTATTGCTTAGGGTGTATTTAAAAGCACAACTTCTGATAAGGGATAAAATATATATATCCTGATATACTCTGTGCTGCTGAAGACCCCGCTCCTCCCACTATATAACGCTCAGTCTGTGGGCTCCTGCTGTCTCCATTTCCCTTCCCACATCATGTCCCTGTCCCTGTCACATGCAGCCCTATCCTCACTGACACATCGCCATTTTCCTGCTATACTATGTGCTGCTCAGGGAACCTGCTCCTCCCACTATAGAACTCCCAGTCTCTGGCTTCCTGCTGCCCCCATTCCCCTTCTCACATCATGTCACTGCCCCTGTCACATGCAGCCCTATCCTCACTGACAGATCCCTCATCTCCTGCTATACTCGGTGCTGCTCAGGGAACCTGCTCCTCCCACTATATAACTCCCAGTCTGTGGTTCCTGCTGCCTCCATTCCCCTCCTCACATCCTGTCACTGCCCCTGTCACATTTAGCCCTATAGGGATATGCAGACATATACATTAACACTATTGGGTTTACCTTAGCAGATATGGCCAGTAAACAGGCCATGGCAAGGTCTCCAGCACCCACCACTGTGACTTTACCCTGGCTCGGGGGGCTCACATCTATGCTGGACACACCTGGAAATGTAACAACATGGAACATAAGGTTATTTTGCTTGTAAAGGGTCCTACAGCCGCCAGTGCGCACTCCTGCCGTATGCAATCCTGCGTGATCAGTGACACCATCAGTTCTGCACGCAGAACCAGGACAGCCCGGACACCACATCACGCAGCCACCAGTGTACTTTCCTGCTGCTCTGCAGTCCTGTGCGACCAGTGACAATACCAGCTCTGCGCGCAGACCCAGGACAGCCCGGACACCACATCACATATCCATACAGAAGCAGAAGCTAGGAATAGATCTCAGTCCCACCGTCTATATGGTGGGTGATTATTAGTAATGGGAGAGTCTGCACATAACTCCCATAGCTCCCATCTCACTCTTACCGTCAGTGACCCGAGAGATGAATGAGAGCAGCTCCTTCTGTCTGGCGGCATCCGCAGCTGAGAGGGAATACAGGGGGAGCTCCTCCTCAAACTTCACCCCCATTTCTTTTGTCAAGCCGATGATAGTAGATTTGGGCTGAAAGAGGTTGTATGTTACATTCTAACTCATCAATCACATGGCTCATAAAAAACATACATATACTGTATATACATATATACATTTATCCTGGGCCAGCAGGGACACAGAAGGGTTGAGTGGTCCAGCACTGCAATACATCTCCGCTGTTCTGTCACCTGAATACACTGGGCAACGCTGCAGTCAATGACCTGTACGACCTTCCCAGTAATACCTATGGGAGGTATAGATGGGAGACCCATCCTATGAGGAGAGAGGAGCACAGAGCTGGACTAACTTGGGACTTGGCAAAGATAGAACTCCAGGCAAAAACAAAATGTTCAGGGTACTTATGTAGTATCTGGGCTGCCGATTTTTTGATTGTATGCCTTAAGTTAAGGCATACAATCAGATGCGATGCGATGCGATATCGCATCGCATCGCATCGCATCGCATGCGACCATCGGATGCGATGACCCGATTTTTCCATAGGAATCAATGTTAAAATGGACTGAGTCCATTTTAACATGGAATTCAATGGGAAAAAGGGGTCCTTTTCATACCCCTACTATCCAAGTGGGCATGTAGTTGGATATAAACCTGTGGCGAGCGCAGCGAGCCACCGAGCCCGAAGCGTGGCGAGCGAAGCGAGCCCCGCGAGGGGACGGTATTCTGTGTACGCTCGCCACGCTTCGGGCTCGGTGGCTCGCTGCGCTCGCCACAGGTTTATATCCAACTCCATGCCCACTTGGATAGTAGGGGTATGAAAAGGACCCCTTTTTCCCATTGAATTCCATGTTAAAATGGACTCAGTCCATTTTAACATTGATTCCTATGGAAAAATCGGGTCATCGCATCGCATCGCATCGCATCGCATCGCATCCGATGGTCGCATGCGATGCGATGCGATGTACCCGATTTAGAAATCGGCAGCCCAGATACTACATAAGTACCATGTTCAGTTTTTGGGGGGGATTTTTTTTTTTTAAATAAATTATGTCAAAGTGTGTACTCAATGATGTCACTGGCTCCTAGTGACTGGATAGGCTGCACTCTCAGTGATGTCACTGGTTCCTAGTGACTGGATAGGCTGCACTCTCAGTGATGTCACTGGTTCCTAGTGACTGGATAGGCTGCACACTCAATGATGTCACTGGTTCCTAGTGACTGGATAGGCTGCACACTCAATGATGTCACTGGTTCCTAGTGACTAGATAGGCTGCACTCTCAGTGATGTCACTGGCTTCTAGTGACTAGATAGGCACTCACTTCAGGCCACCTTCCAATCACATGAAAGAATGCCCATCATATTATGGCTCCATGTCTGATACCACATGTCCCGGGGTTTTCCGATTTATTATTTGCGCATGCGCAGTTACTAGTAATTGCTGGACTATGTGTGACCACCATGTCGCTGTGTCCGCTTACCATGGTACTACGGTGAATTTATACTACTGTGTGAATATTTTCAAAAGGAATTTCTGAGGTAAATATTTAGCTAAAGTAAACCATAGTGATTGCAATTAGGAGTTTACCCTATTTACATGAAAGTGTGCAATTGTCACTACCAGCCAATCAAAACAGACAAAACCGGAAACACCAGTCTGGTTGGTTGGTTAATTACAGTGTGAAATGTGTCACAGCACTGGGCAGAGTCATGTGACAGATCTGCAGCACACACAACAGTAATTAGAATAGTGTATTGTGTAATGCTGTGGGCAATACCAGCAGTCAGACATTGCACAGTCTTATTGGAAGGAATCTGAGGTACTTACATGACTCCAGTCCCGAAGATACGGCAAATATATCCTTCCCTGCGCGTCTATGTGTTTCCCAAACCGGATTCCCATGCTCTCTGTCGGCTTCAGAAAACATAGCGGGGGAGCAAAGGGGTGCGAGTCCAACAGCCACAGGCAGATGGGGATGTTGTAAGAGTTTCCTTGAAAATGGAATGTTACCATATTAGACATGGGCCCTTATTCAGATCTGATTGCAGTACAAATTTGTTCTCAAAATGGAGAAAACCATGTGCACTGCAGGTGGGGCAGATGTAACATGTGCAGAGAGAGTTAAATTTGGGTGGGGTGTGTTGAAACTGAAATCTAAATTGCAGTGTAAAAATAGTGCAGCCAGTATTTACCCTGCACAGAAACAGTGTCGGCAGGACATTGCTCCGGCAGCCCACAGTGTCGGTAGGACATTGCTCCGGCAGCCCACAGTGTCGGCAGGACACCTCTTCCGCATCCCACAGTGTCGGCAGGACACCTCTCCCGCATCACTACAGTGCGGGTAACTGGCACTCAGCCAATGTACCCTGAATGTCACAGCTAATGACGGGTGTGGATTATTAGATACAGTCAATAGGTTGACCCCAAAAAGGTATCATGCAATAGGTTGACAGGGTCAAAAGAAAAACACATGAAAATTCGACAAGAGTTCAAAAAAAAAAATTGTGGACCCCAATTAGTGCACCGTTGCGCTCGTCATGCTTCGGGCTCGGTGCCCTGCTACGCTCAGCACACTATTATATTTTCCCTCTATACTGACATGAAGAGCCAGTTTAAAAAAAAAAAAACTAAAATACTGAATAGAATGACAGCAGGAAAATTGGCAAAGCTGTCACAGAACCCTGCGCACGGCAGTCCCGTCACAGAACCCTGCGCACGGCAGTCCCGTCACAGAACCCTGCAGTCCCGTCACAGAACCCTGCACACGGCAGTCCCGTCACAGAACCCTGCGCACGGCAGTCCCGTCACAGAACCCTGCGCACGGCAGTCCCGTCACAGAACCCTGCGCACGGCAGTCCCGTCACAGAACCCTGCGCACGGCAGTCCCGTCACAGAACCCTGCGCACGGCAGTCCCGTCACAGAACCCTGCGCACGGCAGTCCCGTCACAGAACCCTGCGCACGGCAGTCCCGTCACAGAACCCTGCGCACGGCAGTCCCGTCACAGAACCCTGCGCACGGCAGTCCCGTCACAGAACCCTGCGCACGGCAGTCCCGTCACAGAACCCTGCGCACGGCAGTCCCGTCACAGAACCCTGCACACGGCAGTCCCGTCACAGAACCCTGTATGGGTGTGTGTCACTGACAGAGGATGTTTATTCATGAGGCTCTATAGACATTTGAGCCCCATTGCAATTCTAGCCTATATCGCCGGGATATGGTTGCTGGTGTACAGGGCAACTGTTGTCGGGGCGCGCGCTCCCGCTACCAGCCCTGGAGTGGTTGCTGGTCGGAGGAGCATGCTCCTGCAATCAGCTGTTTCCCCCGGCAAGTAGTCTCTTTTTTAGCAGCAACCATCTGATGAAAATGGGACACTGAGCAATATACTGGCAGGTATTCAATGCTGTGGGCGAGCAGCGACAGCGAGCAGGACTTCCTGCTCGCTGTCACCACTCACCCTGTCAGTATTCAACGCATCCCCCCTCATACGCCAATTCCCCCTAGCTCCATTTTTTGAGCGAGGGGGAATTGGCGTATGCGGCTCCAGAACCAGCGAGACTCGCGGCTAAATAAAGTGAGTTTTCTGCATTAGCCGTGGGTCTCGCTGTTTTGGGGAATTCTCGCCATCCTGTGAAGGCGAGGATTTCCCCGGAACATTGAATAGAGCAAGGGACCGTCGAGGGGGTTAAACAGCGAGGATCTGCAATCCTCGCTGTTTAACCCCCTCGCCGGCCGCATTGAATGCCTGCCACTGTATTATTCTGTGTGTACAGAGCTTCACACATCAACCACAGACTGTCCCCTATGTAGGTGGGACTGGTATGACTTGAGGGGACTGTCCAGCCATCCCACCAATCAGATTACAGGGCAGTTGGGAAGTGTTTCCCACTAACCAGTGCCCCATCCAAGCTGCACTAACCAGCAACAGGTCGCAGTTTGCTGCAGAGGGGAAGGGGGTAACCCAGATTTTAGGATGTGCCGGCCTCTTGGCAGGATGTGCCATGTGTCAACATGACATGAGGCCTAATTCACACCTGCTATCACGGCTGCTACTTTTGCAGATGGACAAAACCATGCAGCACTGCAGGTGGGGCAGATGTTACTTGTGCAGAGAGAGTTAGATTTGGGTGGGGTTTTACTTCAAAGTGAGATCTATATTGCTGTGTAAGAATAAAGCAGACAGTATTTACTCTGCACAGAAACAAAATAACTCCACCAAAACTAACTCTCTCTGCACCTGTTACATCTGCCCCACCTGCAGTGCAGCATTGTTTTGTCCATCTGCAAAAAAATGCAGGCTTGCTAACCGGCCTGATTCAGGCTCATGCTAACACCCCAAGATGGCTGGCAAGTTGAGTGGGATTACAATAATCACGTAGCCAGTTCCCCCCCATCCTGCTCTGCGGGCACATCCCTGCCCCATATCTGCCCAGCACACGGTCACACAGGATCACTGGAGGCACAATTACCTTGGAACTTGGTTGGGACCGTCCCTGTGAGGTTCAGCAGATCCTTCTGGGATCCATCTTTAAAAGCTGAAAAGAAACAATAAAGGCAGAACTGTTACCCATCACATATGGATTCCAGGGGTGGCACACAGGCCGAGGCACAGGGGTGACACAGAGGGGGCTTCCACCTTCAGACGACTCTTGCCCAGCCAATAGTACTGAATGCAACCAGTCTACGGGCAGTGCTGGCAGCAGGGAAAGTATGCAGCAGGAAGTGCAGGCAGCAACCCACTAAGGGTAATAAATGCAGCTTCATGATTGGCTCCAGCTTCTGTCCTATCAGAAGCCACATGCACTAGACTAGAGAAAAGGTTTGGGGAAATGTCACCCTGTGTGCCCCGTGTAACATCCGCAATCAGCATTCTGCAAACGCTTACTGGGTTACCCATTGGGGTGACACTTACTGTAGGTGTCCATGGAGTAGGTGAAGTTTGGATACATTTTGTGAACATCCTTTAGCTCCTCAATGGTCAGGTCTCGGAATTTATACTGTGAATATAGAAGGAAACTCGTTCTCAGTACCAAAAGCAAAATACAGCCGCCATGGTAATCAATACAGAAAGGGGCCTGATTCCTAAGCGGTCGTATATAGTGATTGCTCACTTACTGGGCATGTCCCTGGCTACATGCACAACTTCGCAAATTCAGTGATCCTGCTGGTGGTGATAGTAAACAGACCAGTAACAGTGATACTGCTGGTGGTAATAGTAACAGTGATACTACTGGTGGTGATAGTAACAGACCAGTAACAGTGATACTGCTGTTGGTGATAGTAACAGACCAGTAACAGTGATACTACTGGTGGTGACAGTAACAGTGATACTGCTGGTGGTGATAGTAACAGACCAGTAACAGTGATACTACTGGTGGTGACAGTAACAGTGATACTGCTGGTGGTGATAGTAACAGACCAGTAACAGTGATACTGGTGGTGACAGTAACAGACCAGGAACAATGATAGTAGCAGTGTGACCAGTGCTCACCTTTCCCAGCCTCTGTCTCACCAGCTCCACATTAAACTCCATCTGTGTGGATCAGGCAATATACGGTGTGCAGAGCACCGAGCTTCTCTTCCTGCTTCCTCCCCACTGCTGCAGCCCGGGAGTCGGGACATCCAGCGGGGAGGAGCCGCCTCTCCCGCCCCTGCTGCATCAACTCACTCGGCCGGCGGCGGCAGCAGCAGCAGCAGCAGCAGCAGCAGCAGCAGCAGCAGCAGCAGCAGCAGCAGCAGCAGCCTCTTCCTCCAGCGACCAGCAACATTGTGTCAGGTCACTACAAGTGTGTCAGCCGCATGTAACAATACAACTACATCTGTGTGTGCTGGCAACAATACAGATATATAGTCCTCTCTCTCTCTCTCTCTCTCTCTCTCTCTCTCTCTCTCTCTCTCTCTCTCCCCCCGACACTCTCTCTCTCTCTCCCCCCGACAAGCATTCAGTCGACACTATTAGGTTGACATGAGTTAAGGTCGACATACAGGAAGGTCGACAAGACTTTAGGTCTACAGGGTCATTAGGTCAACATGGGTGAGGTCGACATTTAAAAAGTCAACATGTTTTTTTTTTTTTTACTGGAATGTCAACACAGTCAACATAAACACTAAAACCTAGCACCGGGTCCCCTCGCATGGCTCGCTACGCACGGCACACTTTTTATTCTCCCACCACACCCTAGTGCAGGGCTGGCCAATTGCGGCCCTCCAGATGTTGATGAACTACACATCCTAGGATGCTTTGTATTAGTTTTGCTATGTGGCCATGCTGAAACTGATGCAAGGCATGCTGGGATGTGTAGTTCATCAACATCTGGAGGGCCGCAATTGCCCAGTCCTGCCCTAGTGGATGGTAGGGCATGAAATACTGCCTGTCGGCACATGTCAGCTCAAAAAACAGTAAAAAAAACAAAACATGTCGACCTAATGACCCTGTTGACCTTACCCATGTCGACCTAATGACCCTGTCGACCTAACCGCATGTCGACCACCATGCTGGTGACCCAATGACCGTATCCCTTATAAAACTCCTTGGCTTTGATAAATGGTGCTCCAGCCACTCAGCTCCCAACTGACATTTTTATACACAGGAGCACATGACAGTTGGGGGCTGAACACAACATTTGGGAATGGAAAACATGGCGGTCAGGAGCAGAACACATGGCAATTGGCAGCAGAAATCATGACATTTGGGGGTGACACACATCACAGTTGGGAGTTGAACACATGACATTCAGGGGCGGAACATGTGGAGGTTGGGAGCAGAACACATGGCAGCTGGGAGCTGAAAACATGGTAGTTGGGAGCGAAAATGTGGCAGTTGGGAGTGGAACACATGACAGTCAGGAGCAGAACACATGAGAGTTGGGAGCAGAAAATCATGACAACTGTGGTGAAATACATGACAGTTGGGAGCAGAACACATGGCAGTTGGCAGCTGAACATGACAGTGGGAGCAGAACACAAGACAGCTGGGAGCTGATTGGCTGAATCACCAATATCATATTTGTTAATAAAGGAGTGTAATCTTCCATCTGACGCAGGTAATCGCACAAGTGACGCAGAACACTTTATGCTGTCGGCTTCCGTTCCGCTTGTGTTACACAACCATGAGGGTCACAGGAGGCGGAGGGATCCCAGCCACCTGCCCATAGGTAGGAGCTGGCGGAGGATGATGTTAGTTAGTCCATGCTGCCGACTTCCATTCCACCTGTGTTACAAACCCGTGAGGGTCACAGGAGGCATTCCAGCCACCTGCCCATAGGTAGGAGCTGGCGGAGGATGACGTTAGTCCATGCTGCCGACTTCCATTCCGCCTGTGTTACACAACCATGAGGGTCACAGGGATCCCAGCCACCTGCCCATAGGTAGGAGCTAGTTAGTCCATGCTGCCAAGCTCACAACAAGTCCCATGTTCAGAGTTTGGTAAGTAACACAACTACTTCATCCCCATATATTGTTTTAGGACTGTGGTCTCCATTAGTTACTGGAATTAGGGCCTGATTCGCTCCGAGGACTGAAGTTTTTGCTCTGCACATGTGTATATGCAATATTCTGCTGTGCGAATGCCTTTGGCGACTTTCATAGTCGCTGAGGCGGTCAGGGGGATAGTGCATGGGGACATCTGGGCATTCCCATAAATATGGCGGGTGCCCCTGCAAAATGCTGGGTGACCCTGAGCGCAGGCGTGCTGAAGCGTGTGTGCCTGACATCACATGACCTCAGTGCCGCCCCGTTCTTCATAAATAAAAGTCAGCCAAACTGACATTTACTTACGGATGGGTAAAAGATCATGGAATGGTTTTGGCCTGTAGGCTCCCATGTGTACATTAAACATCCATTCGTATTGCGGCAGGGATCTACGCACTGTGGCATTAGCTTGCAAGGCGGGCGGCGTTAAAGGGCACGCTAAGCAGCGTTTCTTCACTGCTTAGCGAGCCTTACTGAATTAGGCGCTTAGTATATAGTGTCAGTTATTCTGACCGGCGGTTTTCACATGATTACTGGTGCAAATAGTGTTGATAAATAAGCCCTAGGGCCCTACGCTTCTCCAATGCAAGCGTCAGCGTGTACAAGATCACAATTCGGAAGGACAGGTACTTACGTATGGATATTGGAAGACCGGCATCATATCGTTACTTCTGATATCAAGACTACCAATGCTATAACCATCGATGGCTATAATACATGTGCATTAGGCTGCGTGCAACACTTCCAGATGTCTGCAGCTGCATGGAAGCAGTCAGCCTTCCAATGGGTGGCAACCATCGAATACACAAACTCAGATGCAAAAAAAAAATCGGGACAATCGATGGTAGCTAACTGCTGACCTCCAACATCCATCCCTCCTGGAACGTGCGGAACTGCTGTACTTAATGGGCCACACAGTGGAGACTCATTTTTTATCTAGATTGACCGTAAGGGACCGTTTGGAGATGGTAACGTGACGTGCTGTAGTCTGCGACCTGGAATTCTTTGCAGATGTTTGGCGTCTCAGTACACACATGGGTTGTGTGTGACCAGTTACTCAGGCCAATTATCGCAGGATATGCGATCGCAATGCATCTACGTACGCGATTTCTGAGATCCGAAAATCCGCCGGTGGGCCTCTCAGTACACATCCTGCTGGTTGAGGCATTCGCAGATGTCCGCACAGCGTCTGCGTATGGGAACGCAACTGTAACTGCACGAGTGTACAGCTGCGACTCCTGTGCTCTGAACTGTGATGTCACCAACTGATGGCAATGAGGGTACCCCCTTACTGCCAGTGCCTGCATCACACTAGGATGGATAGGGCATAACACCAGCCTGGCCTCACTCACGTTACCTTTGTGTGACTCATTCATGGGAGGGAGCGCTACATTTATTTTATAGTGGATATAAAAGTTTTGCAAAGGTTTTATAGGTCACATTCCATGGATGGATGCTGATGGTAACGATTCTATGTCCAGACAACCTTCAAATACACTCACAAAACAGAACGTCTGCTCCAATACTTTCACCGGGTGGAATACCAGTGTTGTCGCAAGCAACGGTGGGAGCACACATATTGATCGTACACACGGAGCAATGTAGACGATATGCCAGCCCGATCAGACGGTATATAGCTGTGTTCATCCAACTTTAGACTATGATGGCACCTGGGGCGCCGACAGTTCAGCTCTTACAGCGCTGTGCACGATCCGTACACATCGCTGCAATTCTACACCATCCACTCTGCTGCTAAACCAGAAATCCAGGCCAAGGAGCAAACATGACGGAATTGAAGCGCAGCATTGGCGGTAATCAAGTTACATTCAATTCCTGTAATTATTTATAGAATGGAAGCATAGGGGGTATACTTACTAAAGCTTCTAAAAATGAAGAGGTGATGTTGCCTATAGCAACCAGATTCTCTTTTTTCTCTACTAGTAAGCCCACTCAAAGCAAATGCTTTGAAAGCTGGTAGATGTAGTTTCACTTGCTGCCAACAGATGGCAGTGTTTAGGACACGACACACACACATATATATATATATATATATAGAGGGGGGTACGTTGGCGGCACTCACAGGGTTTTGAATAAAGACAGAACACCAATGTCGTCTTAACGTTTTAATTCTATTGTGAATTTTCCTCAGAAGCATTAGACATATGGATAATAACATACCTTTATAGAGATCCCAGCACCCTCACCTCCCGTGTGTAGGCAACGTCATACTGCCCCGTCGTGTGCGTGCAGCAAACCGTGGCGCTTCTTGGCTGACGTCACAATGTAGGAGCAATAGTGGTTGCCTAGTTACCGTAAACAATCACCGAAAAAAAAGGAAGAAAAAGTGAGCAAACTGAAACATGGAATAAAAAATCTATCCAGGTTAAAGAAATACAATGAAGAGAGCATGGGTAGGGCAATAATAATCAGACAGTATCGGTCTAGGAGCATCAAAGGAAACAATTAAGATTTAAATGTTCGTTAAGTCCAGCGGGGTTAACTGTGTTCAAATCATAAATCCAACGTGCTTCTTTCTGAAGCAGTTGTTTAGCACGGTTTCCTCTTCTGATAGTGTCCGGTACACTGTCGATGATTTTATAACGTAGGGTGGCTAACCCATGGCGTGCTGAAGCGAAGTGCGGGGCTACCGGCTGATCAGACGTTTTCCCCTCCAGAGCTTGTCGTATGGATGTCCGATGCATAGCCATACGTTCTTTGAATTTCCGTGTGGTCTTACCGACATAAGCCAGACCACACGGACATTTTAGGAGATAAACCACAAATGATGTATTGCAGGAATAGATCTTTTTGATATTGTAGATTTTCCCAGAGTGCGGATGGGTGAAAGTGTCTCCGGTTTCCAGGTAACTGCAGGTAGTGCAGCCTAAGCACCTGTAATTACCGGGTTTTTTGGTAAGGAAATGCACTGATGTTGGTGGGCTAGGAGTGGTTACATTGGTACGCATCACCCAATCTTTAATATTACGACCTCTGCGGTAGCAAGGTGTGAGTATGTTATTCTTCAGAAGATTGAGTTCAGGGTCCCTCGTTATAGCCTGCCAGAATTGTTTGGCTGCTTTACTGATAATATGTGTCGAGGGAGAATGGTCCATGATGAAGATGGATTTGTCAATAGAATTGTCCTGAGTTCTGGGTTGCGTGAAATGAATTTTAGGAGTAGCCATCACTTTATCAAATGCCTCCTGAAGAATATGGGGACTGTACCCTCTTTGTAAAAATTTATCACGCATTAGGGAAATTTGTTGTAGTTCATCCTCTGTTGAAGAGCAAATGCGTCTCACTCGGCAGTATTGTGAATAAGGTAAAGACTTAATTAGCGGTTTCGGATGGTAACTGGTAGCTAATAGCAAAGAATTGCCATCTGTAGGCTTGCTATACAATGTGGTGGTAATATTGCCGTTTGATAGCTTCACCTTCACATCCAGAAATGGTATTTCAGATTCACTGCTGCAATATGTGAATTTGATGTGCTCGTCCTGTGTGTTGACATCTGTCATCATAGTGGTGAATTCATCGTTGGTGCCACTCCAGACAATGAAAATGTCGTCGATAAAACGACGGAAGAATTTGATGTTATGCGCATAAAGTACATTGGTGAGGAACAAGTTCTCCTCCACGTCCATCATAAATGAATTAGCGTACGTGGGGGCCACACACGCCCCCATCGCACAACCCTGCAGTTGGATATAGATATCGTTATTGAAGACGAAGTAATTTCTAGTCAAGACTAGATTGAGGAGTTCCAAGAATAGTTCTGTTTCAAGCCCGGCATGTAATGGGTGGTTGTTGAGCAGTCTTCTAACTGCAGCAAGTCCCCTATGATGTGGGATGCTAGTGTAAAGATTTACAATATCAACCGTACACAGTAGAAGTTTTTCAGAATGGAAATCGATTTTACTGAGTTCTGTGAGAAACATACCGGTGTCTTTGAGGTATGTCCTGCCAGATTGTATCAGCGGTTGGAGGAATGAGTCAAGGTATCTAGAAACCTCATACATGAGGGAACCTCGGGCCGCAATTATTGGTCTCCCCGGCGGTTTGTCAAGTCTTTTGTGAATTTTAGGTACAAGATATAATACCGGAATAGTCGGAGATGCATTAAGCAGCGATCCCTGAATGCGTTCTGTGATTGCACCCCTGTTCACTCCCTTTTGGAGAGTGTCATTCAGTTCCTTGATGAAAGTATCTGTTGGGTCTTGAGATAATTTTTTATATACCTTGGTGTCAGATAATTGTTTGTTTGCCTCGTCAATATAGTCGCTGGTATTCAATATGACTATTCCGCCCCCCTTATCGGCAGGGCGGATTACTATATCATCATATTTTGCAAGAGACAAGAGTGCTTGATGCTCTTGTTTTGTGAGGTTCTTATAACTGCTGGTGTAGTTCTTAGCCTCATTCTCAGAGATATTGGTTATGACGGAGGTAAAGGTTTTAATGGTGTGGTTGGTTGACACCGGATCAAATAGATACTTGGATTTTAATATGGGGGTTTTTGTAGGGTGTTCACTGGTTGATAATTGTGTGTTGTCTTGCTTGCCAAAGAATTCCTTCAACCGAAGTTGGCGATTAAATCTGTGTAGATCAATTTTGGCTTGAAAGGGGCTATACTTGGTGACTGGAACGAAGCTTAAGCCTTTACTTAAAACGGCAGTTTCAGAGTCTGATAGATCGCGACTGGACAAGTTGTATATCACTTTTTGTACTTGGATTTTACGGCTCGCGTTAAAGTTTCGCGTGCACTGGTCTGCACGTCTGGTGCGTTCCCTCTTGCGTTTGCGGCTTGAGTTTTTCTGCTCGAATTCCCTAAAGGGGGACGCTGTTGTTGAGGTTCCGTACTTTCTGCTTCACTGTTGGAGGATTGTTTGTCCGATGTATCTGTGTCGAGGGGATAGCGTTTGTTGGTATGTTTGCGAAATCTGGTTGGTCTTTGTCCTTGTGAAGACGATGCCCATAGGTAAACTCTTTTTTCTTCATAGTCCTTATTGACCATTAGTAATTTTTTCTTTTTGAACTGGATTAAATCCAGTTTATATTTACTAATTTGAGCTGTTAGTTTCGTTACGAGGTCCTCGAGTTGGATCAATCTGTAATTTGTCCATGTGTACGGATTCATACAATTTGATTTTTTCAGCCGTAGCAGTTAATTCTCGAAGAGTTTACCTATGGGCATCGTCTTCACAAGGACAAAGACCAACCAGATTTCGCAAACATACCAACAAACGCTATCCCCTCGACACAGATACATCGGACAAACAATCCTCCAACAGTGAAGCAGAAAGTACGGAACCTCAACAACAGCGTCCCCCTTTAGGGAATTCGAGCAGAAAAACTCAAGCCGCAAACGCAAGAGGGAACGCACCAGACGTGCAGACCAGTGCACGCGAAACTTTAACGCGAGCCGTAAAATCCAAGTACAAAAAGTGATATACAACTTGTCCAGTCGCGATCTATCAGACTCTGAAACTGCCGTTTTAAGTAAAGGCTTAAGCTTCGTTCCAGTCACCAAGTATAGCCCCTTTCAAGCCAAAATTGATCTACACAGATTTAATCGCCAACTTCGGTTGAAGGAATTCTTTGGCAAGCAAGACAACACACAATTATCAACCAGTGAACACCCTACAAAAACCCCCATATTAAAATCCAAGTATCTATTTGATCCGGTGTCAACCAACCACACCATTAAAACCTTTACCTCCGTCATAACCAATATCTCTGAGAATGAGGCTAAGAACTACACCAGCAGTTATAAGAACCTCACAAAACAAGAGCATCAAGCACTCTTGTCTCTTGCAAAATATGATGATATAGTAATCCGCCCTGCCGATAAGGGGGGCGGAATAGTCATATTGAATACCAGCGACTATATTGACGAGGCAAACAAACAATTTTTTATATACCTTGGTGTCAGATAATTATCTCAAGACCCAACAGATACTTTCATCAAGGAACTGAATGACACTCTCCAAAAGGGAGTGAACAGGGGTGCAATCACAGAACGCATTCAGGGATCGCTGCTTAATGCATCTCCGACTATTCCGGTATTATATCTTGTACCTAAAATTCACAAAAGACTTGACAAACCGCCGGGGAGACCAATAATTGCGGCCCGAGGTTCCCTCATGTATGAGGTTTCTAGATACCTTGACTCATTCCTCCAACCGCTGATACAATCTGGCAGGACATACCTCAAAGACACCGGTATGTTTCTCACAGAACTCAGTAAAATCGATTTCCATTCTGAAAAACTTCTACTGTGTACGGTTGATATTGTAAATCTTTACACTAGCATCCCACATCATAGGGGACTTGCTGCAGTTAGAAGACTGCTCAACAACCACCCATTACATGCCGGGCTTGAAACAGAACTATTCTTGGAACTCCTCAATCTAGTCTTGACTAGAAATTACTTCGTCTTCAATAACGATATCTATATCCAACTGCAGGGTTGTGCGATGGGGGCGTGTGTGGCCCCCACGTACGCTAATTCATTTATGATGGACGTGGAGGAGAACTTGTTCCTCACCAATGTACTTTATGCGCATAACATCAAATTCTTCCGTCGTTTTATCGACGACATTTTCATTGTCTGGAGTGGCACCAACGATGAATTCACCACTATGATGACAGATGTCAACACACAGGACGAGCACATCAAATTCACATATTGCAGCAGTGAATCTGAAATACCATTTCTGGATGTGAAGGTGAAGCTATCAAACGGCAATATTACCACCACATTGTATAGCAAGCCTACAGATGGCAATTCTTTGCTATTAGCTACCAGTTACCATCCGAAACCGCTAATTAAGTCTTTACCTTATTCACAATACTGCCGAGTGAGACGCATTTGCTCTTCAACAGAGGATGAACTACAACAAATTTCCCTAATGCGTGATAAATTTTTACAAAGAGGGTACAGTCCCCATATTCTTCAGGAGGCATTTGATAAAGTGATGGCTACTCCTAAAATTCATTTCACGCAACCCAGAACTCAGGACAATTCTATTGACAAATCCATCTTCATCATGGACCATTCTCCCTCGACACATATTATCAGTAAAGCAGCCAAACAATTCTGGCAGGCTATAACGAGGGACCCTGAACTCAATCTTCTGAAGAATAACATACTCACACCTTGCTACCGCAGAGGTCGTAATATTAAAGATTGGGTGATGCGTACCAATGTAACCACTCCTAGCCCACCAACATCAGTGCATTTCCTTACCAAAAAACCCGGTAATTACAGGTGCTTAGGCTGCACTACCTGCAGTTACCTGGAAACCGGAGACACTTTCACCCATCCGCACTCTGGGAAAATCTACAATATCAAAAAGATCTATTCCTGCAATACATCATTTGTGGTTTATCTCCTAAAATGTCCGTGTGGTCTGGCTTATGTCGGTAAGACCACACGGAAATTCAAAGAACGTATGGCTATGCATCGGACATCCATACGACAAGCTCTGGAGGGGAAAACGTCTGATCAGCCGGTAGCCCGGCACTTCGCTTCAGCACGCCATGGGTTAGCCACCCTACGTTATAAAATCATCGACAGTGTACCGGACACTATCAGAAGAGGAAACCGTGCTAAACAACTGCTTCAGAAAGAAGCACGTTGGATTTATGATTTGAACACAGTTAACCCCGCTGGACTTAACGAACATTTAAATCTTAATTGTTTCCTTTGATGCTCCTAGACCGATACTGTCTGATTATTATTGCCCTACCCATGCTCTCTTCATTGTATTTCTTTAACCTGGATAGATTTTTTATTCCATGTTTCAGTTTGCTCACTTTTTCTTCCTTTTTTTTCGGTGATTGTTTACGGTAACTAGGCAACCACTATTGCTCCTACATTGTGACGTCAGCCAAGAAGCGCCACGGTTTGCTGCACGCACACGACGGGACAGTATGACGTTGCCTACACACGGGAGGTGAGGGTGCTGGGATCTCTATAAAGGTATGTTATTATCCATATGTCTAATGCTTCTGAGGAAAATTCACAATAGAATTGAAACGTTAAGACGACATTGGTGTTCTGTCTTTATTCAAAACCCTGTGAGTGCCGCCAACGTACCCCCCTCTATATCCAATTGATCCAGGAGGGCACCCAGGAACTATATACATTTCTACTCACCAAGAGGAGTGCCGACAACCGACTACCTATATATATATATATATATATATATATATATATATAATTGTATTCAAGAAAAGACAGAATCTGATTGGTTGCTACGGGCAACATCCCCTTTAATAGAATGTAGATGGCAGATCACTCATTGAGGGTCTCTCATCTTCTGTGAGCGGTGGGATCATGTGCGCACCATAATGCCTTTCCTGAGTAACATTAAATATATTCCCTGCGCTGAGAAAATTAAATAAACCAACTTTACTTGTAGCAGATGGTTTCCTGTGAATGTATTCCTGCAAAGATATAGGACGTGGCGACGTGTTCCCAATACCTGGAGCTGCGGTTGGGGATCTGGGGCCCTGCCACAAACTGTTCTATAATAATAATATTGCTCATCTCGATTAAGGCCCATACACACTGGGCGACTTTGAGCTGAAAGTCACTCATAACATCAAGTTTGAGCAGCTTTCAGCTCAAAGCCCCCCAGTGTGTATGGCCCTGGCGATGAGCGCTGCTGCGTACTCCCGCATCATCGCTGGGAAAGCCCCCCAGTGTGTATGGCCCTGGCGATGAGCGCTGCTGCGTGCTCCCGCATCATCGCTGGGAAAGCCCCCCAGTGTGTATGGCCCTGGCGATGAGCGCTGCTGCGTGCTCCCGCATCCTCCTCTGCTGTCTGTACATTAAACCCTGATTATATCATCCACAGCATCTCTCTACGCTTGGATGTGGCCACTGAACTATATTATCTGTGATCACTGCTCTCTAGTCCAGTCATGACATCTGCATGTTGTGAGCCTGTATATACTACTGGATTATGTCCCACACATTATGTTCCGTGCTGCAGAACCTTTGTAATAGTATTTTGTTGTTGTTTACACCATATTTGCTCCTCCTGAGCTGCAGTTAGGTCTCAGATAACACAAGGACAGAGGCTCTATGCAGCCACCCGGTGTCACAAGGTAACTGGTCCGTTTATTGAAGAAGCCCGTTGTGCAATTAGCATTATACATCAAACACAAATAGGTTCTGCTACATAAACACTTCTGTTAGATACCTCTAGAATAGAACGCAGCGGTGAGACAGGGAGAAGACGCACATGACCCTTTACTGACAATACCACAAACAGAAAACATTGCAGGTGACGTAGCATAAGAGCGAGTACGGTACAATGAGCGAGACCTGAGTACAGTGGAGATTGCATCTGCAAAGGAAAGAGGACCCCTTGGCATCGGAGAGACTTGGCATGACCCCACAGATTATACCGAGGCTCGTCTCCCATGGGCCGGATATGATCACTAAACTGCTTTACGGACCCTTAACCAAAGATTACAAATGTGTTTTAATATAAATATTTCATTAGCCTGAACCCTTACATCTGACCGTATTGGATTATAGCTCTCTAGTAGCCGAAGCCATCGTCATGCTGCGTATAGAAAGCACCTGACCAGTGATTGGATCCTTATATACACAGCAGGGTGGAGGGCACCACCCACAGGGGGCGGGGCATAATGGCCTCCTGCGAATGGTGCAAACACACGCGTAACCGGACGCTACTCTGACAAAGGACAGTGCTGGAACGGTCAATTACTTATTAGTTTGTGCAACATAAAATTCCCAACTTTACATTATTTCATACGTGACAATTTTATAAAGGACATTTGTCACGATAAGCTGGCTGTGACTTGTAGTGCTATATTATAAACAATTGTATATATTTTATAACAGGAGTAAATATTAAACAACGGGATGCTTCATATACGAAGAGCACAGCTCTTGAAAAAGTATAGGCCATGAAAGTGGAAGAAGCCCATGGCTTAATTATTTCACCTATACCTCTTTCACACCACAAATACTGGGTTCCCCCCGGGATTTTTACCCGGTCCCGACCCAGCATTTGCGATAGTGCCCGGCGAAATGCCATGCTATGACATGAGGCAAGGGAGGGGGCAGGACGGAGTACAGACGTTGCTGCCTCCTCCATAGTAGTGAATAGGATCCAGGTTGCTCGACCCGGGGTTCCCTTTCAGGCTGCCCTGCAACCCAGTTCCGACCCGCGTAAAACACTGCTTTTACCCCGGGTCGGATTGCTGGACTCTGGTATTGAAAATGGCCCTTTCACACCACACGCACACCCGGATAGACTGGGCAAAAACCCAGAGTCCACCCAGGATATTTGAGCAGTGCGAAAGGGGTACTAGAGTACAGGCACGTTCCCATTCCCAGGTAGGGATACTAGATGGCTTGGGCAGAGAACCATTCTTCCCAATGCATATAAAACTTCCCATCATTAAGGGGACTCAGAGGAACACCGTATTTCCGGTCAGTAGGGTACAAGCCACCATTGTACATTGGATCATGGTGCTTGGTCCTTTAAGCAGTTGAGGGATCAGCTTAATCTAACCTGTTGCAGTAAGTGCACTTAAAAAGATCTCCAACAATCCTGACAATCTGATTTGACACAAACGCCGCAAATAAGCAATTCCAGTAGGCAGAAAGAGATATCTATATTATATATACAACGGAAGGCTGATAAACATGTTCTTTGCCTGGGGATGGGGACAAATCCATAAATCTTTCTTTAGGATCTGAATAATTTATTGACCAGTCTGTTCTCAGAACAAGGCCCATAATATATATACCTATAAAATAAAATATAAATCAGACTTTTACACACTTGATGAGAGGCCGAACTGCGATACTTTAGCAAAAAGTTGAAAAACTCTGGCAACTAAAAATAGCCAGAAATTCATCTCTCGCGCCTCACACTTACAAAAGAACTTTTTTTTTTTTGCGCTAATAAATTGGTTTTCTCTCATAAACATATTGGATGTTGTTTCCAGTCTCCATCTGGTGGCGGTGCAGGGAAATACACCGGCAGTAGCTCAGCAATGTTCGGGACTGGTAAAGCAGACGTTATCGTTTTTTCATCTTTTTGGATTTTTCCAGCTTGGCTTTTCTTTTCAACTCTTCCTCTTCGCGTCTCTGTTCCTCCAGGTCCTCCTGGATTCCCAGTCGCAGGCTGGAGAAGACAAAACAAGAAAGTAAGAACAAACTCTGTATCGGGATGTCCTTTGTGGAGGCTGTTCCAATGGTCTGGCGGAAAAAGGTGTTAACTGAACATGAAATACTGATATCTCCCCCCCCCCCCCCCCCCCCCCCCAAATGTCTTTGTGCTGAACACAAAGACATTTGTTTGCAGGTAACCCCACTAATGCAATTTGCACCCCAAACCCAGAGGCGGGTGTAACACTGAGCCAATGATAATCATACCTTCTCGCCTCCTCTTTTTGCTGCTCTCGAAAACTGCTCTCCATGTACTTCAAAGCGTAGTCACTCTCGTCCTTATACCTGGAAACCGCAAGACGCACAGACATTAAAACCCCATGGTCTATGATCTTCAATACATGCATTATGGGCAGCGAACTTGGCACAATAAAGAACACAGCCCCACTGTAAGGCTGCGTCTACATGTTGCGTTTTAGCAGGATGCAGTTGAACAGGATCCGGTTTAGCAGGATGCAGCCTCTTGCGTCTACACATAGCGTTTCAGCGGGTTTGAGTATATATTCTCTTGCGTAAGAAAAACCTGCTAAACATCTCCTGTTCAACTGCATCCTGCTAAAACGCAACATGTAGACGCAGCCATAGATTTACATGAGCAGGCTCCTTCCTGCCAAACAGGCCCCTTTAAATGGGACCTGTCAAAACACAATATGAAGACGCAGCCTAACTGCCGAGGTATGGCACACCAGAGAGTATATCAGGTCCCAGATTACTGCTGCCTATGGTCATGGTAACTGTCCAGCATTTGGATCACTGTGGGGATGGAGCGCTGCTGGTAAAACACACACCCCGCAATACACTTTCACTTACTTGTTTCTGTCATATCCGAATATCTCCCGAATATGCTTTGAGATCTCATCTTGGGGCCCTTCGCTATCATCAATGAAGTCTTCCATTTCCGAATCATACTCTTCCTCATCATCGTCGAGAACTCTCTTATACGAGCTGGTAATCGGTGGCAGAGGGGGACCTGCAGAGTACAGACGACTAGTGGTCAAGGCTGCCGGTACAGAGACAGGACCAGGGAGATACAGACATGGAAGGTCGATGTTTCGGATCACTCGCACAACTTGTCCTAATACATCTGCCAACCATCATCAGTTTGTGCTTCCCGGTATATATTAAGCCAATATCACATGTTCAAGAGAAGGGCCACATACACATACACACACATGAGGACACTGAATGGTGTTCTCAACTTTACACAACACGTCCCATATTATGGCCCAGTAATAAGGCCTTAAAGCAGTACAGGCAGATTGATCTTCTTCCTAGTAATTACGGCATCTCCATGCACTATTAGTATAGGACAAAGGTTCTCAATCTATGTCCTCAGGACCCCACACAGTGCATGTTTTGCAGGTCTTATCACAAGTGAAATAATTAGCTCCACCTGTGGATCGTTTAAAATGTGTCACTGAGTAATGAATACACCTGTGCACCTGCCGGGTGACATGGAAAACGTGAACTGTGTGGGGTCCGAGATTAGAGGATAGAGATATGTGTATATTTGTATGTGTATATTTTGCACACAAAACCATATAATACACAGGATAACATTACAGTGCGTAATATATACGAGTGGTTTGAATCATTACTCATTTATTTAAGTGCCTATTAAACCTATTGATACAGCTTTGCAGATTTCTAGTCATGCAAAGCAAGCTTGTTGGCTATAAAAATTTAAAATACCTGGGGGCCGCGCCATAAGTCTATGTCCAGACGGTGCATATCCAGGTCTCACTCCATTGACTGGCCCCGGCCTCATTCCATTGACTGGCCCCGGCCTCATTCCATTGACTGGCCCCGGCCTCATTCCATTGACTGGCCCCGGCCTCATTCCATTGACTGGCCCCGGCCTCATTCCATTGACTGGCCCACTCGCAGATTTAGGAACAAAGTTCTTGGATGAAATGGTTTCAGACACCACTGTACATTTGGGTTTGGATCCACCGACCGTTGCTGAATTTGAAACTGGCCTAGCCGCAGCAGAGCTAGCAGGGGGTCTTGAAGGACCCGAAGGTGGACCACCAGGTGGGCGCATAAATGAACCAAGTTCTTTACCCAAAGGAATGCTTTTGGGCTTACTAGTCAACGAGGGCGTTCCACTGGTTGGTCGAGCAGACCCAGATACGCTGGATGGGCGTGCAGTACTAGAGCTACTGTTTGGGTGCCCTTTGCTTGGCTTTGTTGAACTAGAGCTGGCAGGAGGTTTGACTGACCCAGAGGCACTGGATGGCCGCATAGAGCTAGATCCAGAGCTAGAAGAAGGGCGTACAGAACCAGAACTGGGGGGAGTTTTTTTGGAACCAGAGCTTGTCATTGGCCGGGCTGAAGTAGAAAGTGATCCCCCAGAAGGACGCACAGAATTTGAATTTCCTGAACCAGGGAGCCGCGAAGTACTGGATCCACCAGAAGGCCGCACAGTTCCGTGCCCAGTTCCTGCTGATGGAGGCCTTCCAGAACTTGACCCTACACTCTGGCCTCTAGAATGAGAAGCTTCCTTCAGCTTTTCTTTTGTGGGTTCTATCCTAGAAGAGGAAGACGGCTTAGCACCAAGTTCCTTCCCAGATGAGGGCCTGGAATTCCCATTAGAGGACACCTTTGGGGCTTTACTGTGCGAGACTGAAACATGTTTCTCAGATCTGCTGCTCAAAGAGTGTTTCTTATCAATTGTCCCTCTCTCTGCACTTTGTAATTTGTCACGATGATGATGATGATGATGATTGCTTTTGGACACTGAGCTGCTCTTTGACGTTTGGTCCCCAGAACGGCTCACTTTGGAAGAGGAATGTTTATCTGCCGAGCTCTTACTGACCTTTACTACCTGGCTATTAGTTTTTGGCTGTTTCGCAGAGGCCTTATCTCCTCGGTTGTTTTTCCTCTCCAAAAATTCTATTTCCCGGATCTCCTCAGCAGTCCTTGGTCTTTCGGAGTTCTTCACAGGCTTCTTCACAATTTCCACAGGCTCGTATTGTTTCTTCTCTGCAAGTCTCAGTAACTCAGCAAAGTTCATAACTGGTGGGGGTGGTTTTTTTGCATTGGCAAGCTTTGGTTTTTTTGGTGGTGGTGGCGGCGACGGCGGCTCCTCCACCTCCTCCTCATGCTCAGACTCCGTCTGGGAGAACTCATACATTTCCTCCTCCGTCAGGTACTCATTGTTCTCCCCATGACGGTTGTCGTTTGGGTCTTGCAGCGGGCTGGAACCGCGCTTCCTTGGTTTCTCTTCCAGCGGAATGCCGTTGTACCCCCTAAAATTGTCCTTGGTTCTGGAGGCCATCGCCCTGGCTTTCTTGTCATGTTTCAGCTCTTTGCGTTTCGAAAACAGTTCTTCTTTCCTTCTTTTTTCTTCTAACTCTAGTAGATGAAATGATAAAAGATCATATGAAACACACATACGACAATACCGGTAACTACCAAACCAGAGAACTAGCAATAGAGTAGAAAACACATACATGTACAGGTTAATGTATGCGAGTACCACTGCGGCCTGAGCTGCACCCACCCCCAAAACAGCGCTCATGCTATCATAACTAACCTCCTCCAGGGGATGGATGCGTGTTCCCAATCCAATGGCTTTCTAGCTGCTGCTCAGGGTCTTAGACTCTCCATGCAGTAGTACAGCCCACATGGCACAAGGGGAGAAGACGTCTCACCCCACATTGGGCGGAAGGAGGGGGCAGGCTGCTCCAAGGAGAGGTATGGCTCCCCCAAGCTATCCCTCTCTGTGCGGCCGCACCCCGCTCCTTACAACCCTTTATGCGAGTGACCACTACCGGTACAAATGTTTAAGGCTTAGTTATTTTTATTTATAAAGAAAGCAGAGTTTAACCAACACCATCACAGGTCTGGTCAGTAGTGCGCACATTGGCATGATGGGAATACAGAAAGTGGACTTATAACACAGAAGGGAACATTGTTTTTGGTGCCACAAGACCTTTGATGGAGCCGAACCCTGGACCCCGACAGGCCATACTATACAGTAACCAATCAGTAGAACAGGCCTTAGAAATAACAGTAGCCTCACAACAAAGAAGAATAATTTAGTTTAGATCATGGGTTCTCAAACTCGGTCCACAGGACCCCACACAGTTCACGTTTCCAGGTCACCCAGCAGGTGCACTCATTACTCACCGACACATTTTCAAAGAGCCACAGGTGGGGCTAATTATTTCACTTGTGATTCTGTGAGTAGACCAGCACAACATGCACTGTGTGGGGTTCTGAGGGCGGAGTTTGAAAACCTGTGCTTTAGATGGTTGTGTGGTTACCTTTCTGACGGATCTCTTCATCCTTCCGCCGGAGAAAAGCCTGAACTGCGGCCGACTGCACCCCTTTGACCTTGGGGTCCTTCTTCGGGGGTCCCACTGCCAGGCTGTAACGCTTCTGTGAGGGATAAAAGAAAAACAAAACGCACTCATTTATACACGGCGCCATGCTGGCATCTCAATGTGCTGGTCTGTAACAGGAATCCTAGCAGTACCTATGCTGTCATGCTCGTGCGAGAGGTATCAAGGAGGAGTCATCCACAAAAGAACAAGTGGACTGTCAGACCTTCTCCTGTGATACTTAATTAGGGGGGGGGGGGGGGGGGGGGGTTGTTTTGAGGCAAATGCAGATAGCGTTAGATTTGGGGGGAGTTATTTTGTTTCCATGCAGGGTAAATGCTGTCTGCTTTTCCTACACTGCAGTTTAGATTTCGGTTTGAACACCCCTCACCCAAATCTATCTCTGCTCATGTTGCATCTGCCCCACCTGCAGATGTCCATCTGCTAACAACACGTGCCCTGTGGTCAGTTCTGAATAAGACCCAATAAACGCACAGTGTCCCAGCTGAGGATAGCACGCCGCCAGCAGGACAAGTCGTCCTCACCAGAGCATGGAACGTAGACAGCTCTATCAATAATCAGCTCCCAGTGCACCAGGATCAGAATAAGAAGGGGGATTTGTGCGGAGAGAAACAGGGCAGACACTGGGCAACCAGTCAGCCGGGCCTAGGCTTGGCACAATGTATACAATATACTGATGACTTTGTATCACTAGATAACATATGGATGGTTTGGGCTGTTACAATGCAACAGTTGTTTCCTGCCACAGAGGCTTGTCAGGGTCCCACAGGGGCACAGCTGCTAGAATGATGTAACGCTGTCATCAGCTCCCTAAGCTGGGGTACCACAATGTAAGTAGTATGAGGGCTCATTCAGGCAGCCAGGATACGCCTCTCCCCAACTATAAATCTCTGCCCCACTCGCCGTGCAACCATGTATAACCCAGCTACAAACTGCTCCTGTATCTGATCAGGCCCTGAATGGGAAAACAGTATATGAAGATGGGGAGACCATATAAACTCCACACAGACTGCACCCTGCATTGGTGGGAATATGCAATAATGTGTAGATCGCTAGTATACAATTATATGCAGTGATTAGGGTGGCCAATCCCGGGATCGGCGGGATCCCGGGATTTGGCCCTAAAAATGCCGGGATTTGAATCCCGGGATTGGCCTGCGCAAATATAATGTCGGACAGCGCTGAGACCAGCTCAGACGCTGCCCGTCTGCTCACAAACCCCGGCGCGCTGCTCTGCGGCTACATGTAGCGTGACCTGATGTCAGAATTGAAAAAGCCGCCCTGAGCGCGGCGAAACATGTTTTTGAGGACTCTGATATATCGCCACTACTGAGGATTGAGGACTGGAGAGACGTATCAATACTCAGCAAATTGTTAAAACGTCCCATTCCCACCTTGGCAACATCGGCAGAGTGGCCACACAGCCCGGCCATTATCCCGGATACCGGAGAGGACGCAGCAGCTGTGATCAGCTTAATCTACCACCTGCTTCCCTTCCGCAATACAGCAATCCGGCGTGCAGTAAGCGGGCGCCGCGAGGTGTCATTGGACCCCGCACAACATACAGGAGGTGCCCTGCTGGACACTGTCATAAAACCACGGACCAAAATCAACTGCAGGAAGCAGTAAGTACCGCATCTGTGACTGTTATTCTTTCCCCAGACCTGGGACGCTATACATAAAAACAGCTGAGCACTTCAGTTACCTCACTGGGGGTTTCAAAAGTGGAATACAAATCATCCCAATGTGATGCTATACCATCTGATTGCGCACTGATGGGACATTTTCCCTATACCAGGGTTTAACAGCAAGTTACTTTGTTTGCTACAAAATCAATTAATTTGTTGCACTTTTGGGATTATATATCCCTGATTTTTAGGTTTAATCTGCATGCATGCAATTAATTGTTTTTATTGTGATTTATTAAATTGTTATTAAATGTTTTCTTGAGTGTACATAAGGCGCCTAGTGGTATTCTTTCCTTGTTACACTGCGCAGCCTGTCTGCAGCTCCATGCCCACCCACCGCCCGGTACCCGAGCCATCACTGCTGCCCGGCTACTCTGCCGTCCGCCTCCAGACCACCGCTGCCCCGGCTCCCGCACATCTGTCCGCCTCCAGACCTACCCCACATGGCCCCCAATCAAAGCCGCCGGCCTTTAAACACCACTGCCCGACTCCCGCACCAATGGCCGGGAGAGTGAGACTGGGTTTGGGGGGGGACCGGAGGGGTTCATCATTATATTGAGGAACTCAATCCTGGGTATTCCGGCATTAGGTATTTTTCAATCCCGAATACCGGGATTAAAAAAAAGCCCCAGGATTGGCATCCCTAGCCGTGATCACTGTATTAGGTGCCAGATGTAATTACAGGGCAACACTAAAGCTGGGCATACACTAGGGTGACATGCAATCCCCCTTCGCAGCCCAGAATCGTCCCGGGCGCACGTAATATATCACATGCAGTGCTTTTGCAGGCAATATATAGCCTGCCCGGCTCAGGAGTAATCAAAGAGATTGCTTGTGCAGCAGACGGGACTTGCAGGCTGCAATGCATTGTGCACGGGATCACACATCGCATCAGCTGTCAATCACATGCAATTTGATGCTTTTCATGCAAGTGATCACTGCAATCACATGAAAAAAGCCCCCAAAAATTGCAGGTGAAACTCCGGCAAGATGGTCACTAGATTTAATGTGGGGAGAAAAGTCAGAAGCATATGCCACAATAAATCTAGTGATCAGCTTGCTGTTGTCACACATGCACTAGTGCACCTGCTTTGTGTCAGACCATGCTAACAGCAGTTATTACAGAGTATATGATGAAATCCAGCCCGGAGCGCACAGAGGCTGGTCATACTATGTCTGCGGCACAGCAGTAATTAGTGCTGTAAGAACCTGAAGGTCCCTGATCATTTCCTCGAGAGGACTTGTGAGATGACTGTGACCCGAGAGTACAGCTGTAGTTACAGCCAGGCAATTTCATCTGTTACTATACGGTGAAATCCCCTTTACCAATATCAAAACCAGAAATGTCCGGGCTCACCCCACAGCAGTTGTATGTAATCACTGTATGTGTAGATGACCGTGGTCTTCATCCCAGGAATGTAACAGTGTGGACCCCTGTAAGCGGGCAGCATAGGCCACAGAACGGGCCTCCTTTTCAGGTCCTTTGCTAAATAAACGGCAGAATGCAGCAGCCAATGTTCTGGACATAGTTTATAGAGGGCTGAGAGCATTACAGCCGGGCACCAGGTCACCATACATTATATGGTGCTAACAAACCCATTCATTCTACAATAAAGCAGCGGAGAATACTTTGGTCTTTCCGATTAGGGCCACAGAGGCCATCTACAGAGTCTCCGATCAGAACAGTCTCTTATGCCTGAGGATTTGGCACTCAAGCTGAATTGGATGGGCAAATATTGCAGGACAGGACATAAATGTGTCATGCATTGTTGAAAAGGTTTCTTTGGTGGGAGGAGTTTGCTCACAACATTAGCGTGTCGGGTGATTATTTATTGCGTCCTAGTGAACCGGGTTTCTATGTGTAAAGCGGCTAAACCCATGCAAACTCCCTGGCATGTTATATTAGATTCTGCCGACACACAGAGTAGCTCCTGAGTCTACAATTGAATCCCCCTTGAAGGGGCCGATGCCAATGTAAACCAGAGTGATATTTGGCAGAAAGTGCTAATTAACGGATGTAATCCTATATGAGAAGCGGTCGTGGACCCCCACGAGGTTAAACAGCCCGTGTAAGTCGGGATTCCAATGACAGAGAAACAACTGTTGGAATCCCGACTGTTGGTGAGTCATCCGGCACCCGAGAATGGGTATGGTATAACTTAGCGAGAACAGATACCTAGGTGCAGGCTGACTATATAGAGGAGCTACTAGAAGCCGTGGACCATAAAACAGGTGGCACACATCGGGCATTTACCAGAAAGCAGACTTCGCAAGATTCTGGATGAACGCAATTCACCACTCCAGCCCTGTGTAGCGCACTAGGCAGGGTAGTCATGTTCTCTAATAGTGTCAGGGCAACACCAAACCATAAGCAGCACTTTCATGGCTCATCTCTGAAGTTCTAATGTGGAGATTTAGGAGTCTTTAAAAAGAAAACAGTATTTTACAAGTAACTAGTTTGTATAGGGCCAGGTGGAGCATCCAGCAACGCGTATACTCTGTACTGCAAACAGCCTCAAATACATCAATGCACACCCACCACATAAGATCAGTGCAAAGCAATTTTGAGTCTAAGCCGTAAATATGACTATACCCACCAAAGGGCCCATTCAAACCTACCGCTGCAATAAAGACTGCTCCTCCAGCAGCTGCACCATGCTCTGCAGCCTGTAATGTTCCTGGATGACTTGGATGAACGAGGGGGTCACACATTGTATAAAGCTCCATTTCCAGCATTTGGGGCTGGAAATAGCTCATAGCCCTGATCCACTGAACAACAGGTCAGGGCAGCAGAGAGAGGAGTAGGACAGACAGCTGCTGACGAAGCACCATCCCCTCCCCCACTGCACACAGCTCTCTGCAAACATTACTCATGTAATTAGTACATATGTAATTCCACTTACCAACATACAGCAGATCTCAGGGTGTAGATCTAGGTCCTAGTAACAAAACAGTCCTTATATGCCAGCTACTACCATATGCCAGTGTACCAGGCCCTCTGTAACCCCCAGAACCATACCCTGGCAATCCTGCACTCACAGCTACTAGTCACCACCTGTCGCCATATATAATCTGCCCACGGAGTGGATAATGCTGCCACATGAAGTCCCAAACCAGAGAAAGTTGCAGGCCAGCTCACTCAATACATTCGCCTTTCACGGGAGCCTGTAGCAAGGAAGGATCTGTATATACAGCTGGCAGTGCCAGGCACCCCACACAACTCAGAGGAAGGGAAGGGGAAACTGGCACTAGGGCTGAATAGCCAAAACCATATGTTCCACCCAATGCACCCCTGCAATGTGACCCTGCCCCTGCATTACTGTCCAGATATACTTACCTATACCCTCCTCAACTCCCTGCAGACCATTCCAGGTATCTGGCTGTTACCATCCCCCCCACACACTACTCTCACCTTGCACAGGGTGGCAAGCCCCCAAAACAATTGAGATCATAACACAAATAAACAATGATGCTGACCAAATTCTCTCCCTTATGGGCATTTATACCCCATCCCCCTCCCTCCATCCACTCAATTGAACTTAGCCTCCCCAACTCAGAGCCCTGTGGGATGGAGGGGGGGGGGGGGGGGGGGCACAGTGTAAGCCGAAGATGTGGGGGTGCCCCTCACCCCCGGAAATCTCAACATGCCCGCACTCCACGGGGCACTCAGTGGCCCCCTCCCCGTGGTCATACACCGTGCCCCACTCAGTCCACTCCCCCTCGGCTCTGGGCTCTCACCATTCCCCCCAGCCCCTCACCGTGCCACCGTCGTTCTGTTTGGCAGCGGCCACTTTCAGGACGTTGAAGAAATCCATGCCGAGGCCTTCTTCTGGCGCCGGCCTCCCAGCCCCCGCCTGTCCCCGGGCTCCCAACGGCCGGTAGAGACGGTACACTCCGGGGAGTGACGCACTTCTCCTCTAGAAACTACCAGACACCTCTACGTCACGAGATGAACACGGCTGACGTCACTTCCGCCCGAAGTGAAGCTTGTCTGGCTGCTCTATACCTGCCAGCAACGGCTCTCGCGTAACCATTCTGACGTCACTTCTGCCCACAGTAAGACGTAGACGTAGTATACCTGCTAGCAGCGGAGCACGCATGATCGTCCTGACGTCGACAGCGAGTTATACGTCACCACGTTTGGCGGAAGTGAGGTAGAAGAAGGGCTAGGATCATGGATGTTGGTGGCACTCTGAGTCTGCCAGGAAAAAAGATGGCATCCCTGCGAGGCAACGCCCCTTTCCACATACAACACCGCCTTTCTACAGCGCGAGGCGAGTGTCCTGCTCCTGCTGCTGCTCATACTTGCCTACCTGACCCTCTCCATGAGGGAGAAAATGCTCTGTTCCTGGGATTCCCTGGCATTGTAGGATTGCCATCACCTGTGGGGAGCTAGGTCATTGATAAGAAAGGCGTTTCACCACAGGTGATGGCACTCAGACATTACAAGGAAAGTCCAGGAACAGAGCATTTTCTACCTCATGGAGAGGGTCAGGTAGGCAAGTATGCTCCTGCTACAGAGGGTCAAATCAAATGTTGGGAGGTATGCTAAGGATACCATATACTAGTAGAATTTGTCCCTTACCTACATGATTTCCAAGCATTGTGTGAAAAATGTCAAATTGTGTGTCATTTACTTACTGACAATTCAATTGGCTGCGCAGTTCCATGCACATTGGACCCACAGATTGTCACTGCTGCAACAATTATGCATTGTATCCAGGGGCAGTGAATGGGATCCAAGTATACATTGTATGTAAAATTTTCTAGATCTAGGCTTACCATACTGTCCCTTTAAACCCAGACATTAATGAGTCACATTTAGTGATGCCCTAGTTCGGCGGCACGTGGGATGTCGGTTGAACTTAGATGTTTTTTTTAAGGGGCAATGACGTTCACAGCAAAACCATGTCTTGTACAGTTACACCCCTTTTACACCAAAACGCCGGATCGCACCCGGGTTTTTGGACCCAACTTCAACCAGGGTGCGACCCGGCGTTTGTTGCCTTTTACATCGGCGGCAACCCCGGCAAACTTCCCCGGCATGTCACCTCAGCCACAGAACCAGTATATATCATGTGTTTCTCCTTTTAAAGGGACAGTATGGTAACCCTACTTAGATCAAATGGTTGGAAAGGAATCTGTGTGCAAAATAAAATCTAGATAATATACATAGGGGCCAATTTATTAAGGATCATATTTACAATGCAATCAGGGTGGAATATTACTACCCAGTATCGCATTGTAAAATGCGACCCTATCGGCGGGATGTATCATCAGGGACAGAGCCCGTCCCTGTGACGTGCTGAGCTGCGCGCCAGGGGCGGGGGGGGGCTGTGTCTGCGCATGTGCAGTTAGCGATGACCCTGCTAACCGCACTTTCCCAGCAGCAGTGTGGTGTTTAGCCCATGGGCTACCGCCATCTCAGAATGGCGGCAGCCCAGGGATGCGATGCACTGCTGCACGATGTTGATACATCGGGCAGCTTTGCATCCCCCATAGAAACGTATGGGGATGCAGCCGTTGCTTCAGGAGGGATCGCAGCAGGGACTGGAAATTCCCACTGTGGTCCCTCCTACATACATTTGGGTGATACTTAATATTTGCGGCTGACCCCAGAACGGGTGTTTTCGGGGATTTAGCCGCAACTATGGAATGATAAATGGACCCCATAGTGATGCAGACTGTGCAGGAATCTGCAAATCAACCAAACAACCCACCAATATCTAATTAAAGTTGGATACTATTGTCCCTTAATTCCGAATATCCCGGCTATTAGTGTAGGTAGTGTTTATTCTAGCACCCGCCATATTTGAAAACCCATGCATTTCCTCTTCCCTGTCTGGGGTGTCGCTGTCTGCTATGGTGTTTCTAGCACAGGTCTGGTTTGCATATCAGTGCTGATATACAGACCACACTGTGCTAGAAGCACTACAGCAGACAGCGACACCCCAGGCAGGGAAGAGGAACTGCATGGGTTTTCTAATATGTCGGGTGCTAGAATGAACACTAGTAGGCTACATCTGAGAGGTATAGACAAAAGGGGTGTAGATCCGCACAGACTGGAAATTTATTAATTTATAAATTTTTAAACCAACTAATGTGAACTACTTTGAAAGAAAATTTCTGGTAGTTGTGAGGTTGGCGGTGCGCCCAGCGTTTAGGATCAATGCTTATACACTGGGGTTTTTTGTCAGGAAAAGACTGACAAAGAAAGAAAAAACGCTTTTTGGGCGCACTCCTTTTTAAATTTGGATACAGTAGATGATTGTTTTAAAACGTAACTTTTATTGAAGACTTTTTGTTAAAATAAATGGCACATTGTGGTGGAAAGGTACATTTTTAAAATTGATTGATTTAGAATGTAGTGTGATCCTTAAGCTATAATTGTCAAGGAATAGTAATTATTGTATCACACTTTAATTTATCATTCATGCACTGATTTGTCAAAGGTACAGTTTACCAGTGATCATAGGCAGATAAATGATTCAGTTCCCTTTAAGAATCTATAAACTCTTGTGCTGGGATTGCACAGTAGGTATACCACGAATGGTTTACCAAAAAAAGCCTCAGACGTAAATTATCTCTAATGGAAAAAACTCTCTCTCTGGCAGTCATATGTACAGAAATGGACTTGAAGTAGGGATTCACCTCCCTTGTGTTTATAAAGTCTTCAATAAAAGTTACGTTTTAAAACAATCATCTACTGTATCCAAATTTAAAAAGGAGTGCGCCCAAAAAGCGTTTGTTTTTTCTTTCTTTGTCAGTCTTTTCCTGACAAAAAACCCCAGTGTATAAGCATTGATCCTAAACGCTGGGCGCACCGCCAACCTCACAACTACCAGAAATTTTCTTTCAAAGTAGTTCACATTAGTTGGTTCTAATCTGAGAGGTGTTCTGTGCTAGAATTTTATTGTTATTAACCCCAAACTGTTGATTCAGGAGTGAAACAATGGCACTGCAGCCCCAGCGTTAGCATGGGGGAGCCAGTGCTGTGGGGGCGCATGGTCTCTGCAGATTCCAATGGGTCTGGCTGTTTGCATGGAAGCTGCTGAAATTGTCTCTCCAAAAATGTCTGCCGCCTTGGAGAAGACAGATGCTAGAGGTCCTACTGAAGAGATTGATAGATGTTAGAGGTACTGGGTAACGTATATCACTACCCTGAAGTTACGGATTCAGGGTAGCGAGATATACATACATATATATATATATCACACCAATAGTGTTAAATAGAACCCCTGTTCAAATTACTCTATGATATTTCAGTCGATGCTTATACAATTAAAAGTCAATTGTTCATAAAACATTTATTTAAAAAATACAAACTAAAATTAACCTTTCACCACAGTTCATAATCTTTAGGAGAGATTTTCTTGATTCTTTAGATGAAGAATGTAAACCCGACGCAGCGAGACTTCATCAGGGGTAAAGTACACAAAAATATCTACAAATGTAGAACATATAAATGAGTATTTACTTAAAATACAATTTCATATATAAGAAAATACATTTATACTGAAGATCATTACATACATTATATGTTTGAGCAGAATGGAGTGGAGAGCAGATAGGGGTAAGGGGAGATGAAGAGGAGTAGATATTAAAGGGCAGTGCATGTTTCTTTATTTTATTAAGTTTGTTTTTCAGTAATTTTTTAAGACAGAAAAGGCTTTTTTTACACATAATCTACGGATATACATAAAGGGAGTCCTCTACTTTATAGGACTTATGCCATACCTCTTGACTTTCAGTTTGGTTCCTATTGGTCTGAAGCTGGTCAACATACAGTACACTAATACAATTATTTTGTACAGTATGCGTATTCACATGACATTTAGGCATCTGCTGTCCTTACATTACAGTACCCAGTACCAGACTTTGAAAGTCAATGCAGGCTTACTGTTTAATGTATGGTACAGTACTGTATGTCTCATGGATTGATTAGTTTAGCCTACTGTCTGCCATGTGTACTGCGTTCTGTGTCATGTTCTGGGGAGTGTTCACGTTCAAAATGGCAGTGGATGCTCGAAGGCTGCTCTACTCCTACGGGGAGCTAGTATTCTTGTTAATTGCCGAGACCGGCCTTTAAGTACAAATGTAGAAAAGCGGAGGGCGTACAGAGATGCGTGGCGGCAAATAAGCACTAAATACGCCAAGCTGCGGAACATCAGGTCACTCCGGAGAAAATGGAGTGACCTTGTGACAAAGCAGCCTGTGAAGGGAGGTCTATACCCCTTTGTCCAAAGATCCTACTTTTTAGCGTCGTACTCTTTGTACAACCCTGAAGCAAGCAGTACAAGTCGGATTGATGTCACAAGCCACCAGCAATGTTTTAATTCCTGAATACCGGCTAGTTCCCTTGTTCTATACACTCCCCAAAATTCACAAGAGTCTGATAAATCCCCCTGGCCACAACCCAACCCACAGCAATCTTTCTAGATTCCATACTTCAACCTCTCGTTCAACGTGAAAAAAGTTTTCTTTTGGAAACTGGATCGTTTTTGTCAAAACTTAAAGAACTTCCTATTATTCCTGAGAACAATTGGCTGATAGGCCTCGATGTAGTAAGTTTATATACTTCCATTCCCCATGACTTTGGCCTCCAAGCAACCAAATGATTCCTCATGCACAAAAGCACTTTTTCTTTGGACCAAATCAATGTTGTTATTATTGACCTGTTAGAATTAGTATTGTCCAACAACTTTTTTCTTTACGATGGTAAATTTTATAGGCAAGCTCGGGGCTGCGCAATGGGTTCTAGCGCAGCTCCGAGCTACGCCAACATTGTAATGTACGCGATTGAGGATGATGTGTTTCACAATCATATTGATGTAATGGATAATATTGTTTTTCTAGATAGTTATATTGACGATGTCTTTATCATTTGGTCTTCTAGCCAGGAAGCATTTGCTGCTATAATACAACATCATAATTTATCCAAGTGTCCAATTAAGTTCACTTTTTCCCTTAGTCAGGAAACTATGACCTTTTATATGTGACTGTTTCTTTAAGTTCTAGTGGTCTAAATACCACTTTATTTAAAAAGCCCACGGACAGAAATGTACCCCTTTTATCCACCAGCTGCCATCCTTCTGGGCTTTAACGCGGTCTGCCTTATTCGCAGATGATCCGCATTCTGCGGATCAATAGTAATAGAGCCACTGACATCCTCCAGATCTAGAGCCTGGTTGAGAAATTTAAATTAAGAGGCTACTCTGATGCTATTTTGGCAGCTGCCAAAAACAAAGCATTAAAATTTGATCAAACCACTCTGTTAAAGAAAAGGGAGCCATCTGAACATCAGCAGACAAGATTACCATGGGTCAATAAATATAATTCCGCAACTCCTACAATTAATGCCGTTGCCAAAAAAACATTGGCCAGTAGTTGCATCAGATCCCCAATTACCATTTACCACCACAGCTCTAATGCCATGTTACTCACGAGGTCGAAACCTAAAAGATTGGCTGGTCAAACCTGATCTGTCCAGAATTAGGCAGAATAAGCCTCCATCCTCTTTTCTAACCTCCAAACCCCTGGGGTGTACCCGCTGTGGATGCTTGACCTGCCAATTCATGTTGGCAGGAAAATCATTTCCACACCCACACACAGGTAAAAACATTTTGATTAAACACCATGCCAATTGTTATACCACCTTTGTGGTTTATCAAATTCTAGGCCTGTGCGGTTTATCCTATGTCGGGAAAACCGAATGCAAATTTAAAGAACGGATGGCAGCGCATCCGCAAAGCTTTGGTTTCTGGTTCTAGTGAACAAGCGGTGGCACTGCATTTTGCCATGGCCAACCATCCTCTCAATTCACTCCGTTACAGAATTATTGATACCATCCCATTGTCTATTAGGGCAGTATTCAATGAGGCTGATTCGCCATGTTTTATGGCGATTTTGTGCTATTTTCGTGCTGTACGGCGATTTTTTGACTAAAACGGTGAATCACCCTATTCAATGACCAGATGGCGAATACATTTCAAGGTTTTTATCGCCATGATTCACCAAGTAGCAATCGCTATCTTTTTATGGTGAAGTGGAATGTGAACTTTTAAAATAAAGTGTTTTGTTTTTTACATTTGGTGTAAAAAAATCAGGAATTTTATTCTGAGGAGGGGAATGCTATTTTTATTCATGTGCTGTAAGCACATGAATATATATTTAATTGGTACTCTTTACCTAGAACGGCGCCCGTCGCGGGCATCGCGGGTACATTTATGCCTGCCCGCGACGCGACCGACGCGATGCCCGCGATTTTCCCATTGAAAACCATGTTAAACCTGAAAAATCGCGTCGGTCGCGTCGCGGCCGGCCATAAACGTACCCGCGATGCCCGCGACGCGATCTCACGATTTCCCATAGGGAACAATGTTAAAAGTCGCGATGGACCCGATTTTAGTGTTAAATGGCTCAATCAACCCGATTTTGCCATAGGAATCAATGTTAAATGGGCCACAGAGCCCATTAACCCTTAAATGTCCCCAAAAATTTTTAACGCCACCCCACGATCCACGCGAACCCGAAGCGTGGCGAGCGCAGCGAGCCCGCGAGGGGCGGCGGTACGCGTCCTACGACCTTTTCATGCCCTACTATCCACGTCGGCGTGGTGTGAGAATATAATAGTGTGGCGAGCGCAGCGAGCCACCGAGCCCGAAGCGTGGCGAGCGCAGCGAGCCCCGCGAGGGGACGCGGATACCTTCACAGTTATACGCGTCCCCTCGCGGGCTTCACAGGTGTCCGTGGCGACCCGGACACCTGTGAAGCCCGCGAGGGGACGCGTCTACCTGTGAAGGTATCCGCGTCCCCTCGCGGGGCTCGCTGCGCTCGCCACGCTTCGGGCTCGGTGGCTCGCTGCGCTCGCCACACTATTATATTCCCACACCACGCCGACGTGGATAGTAGGGCATGAAAAGGTCGGAGGACGCGTACCGCCGCCCCTCGCGGGCTCGCTGCGCTCGCCACGCTTCGGGTTCGCGTGGATCGTGGGGTGGCGTTAAAAATTGTTGGGGACATTTAAGGGTTAATTGGGCCTAATTCAGGGTTAATATGGCCAAATCGGGTCAATTGAGCCATTTAACAGTGAAATCGCGGTCAATCAGCCTTTTTTAACATTGTTCCCTATGGGAAAATCGCGGTAATCGCGGTAATCGCGGGCATCGCGACCATCCAATTTTACCCGCGATGCCCGCGATTACCGCGATCACCGCGATTTTTACCCGCGATGACCACGATTTCAATCGTGGGCGCCGTTCTAGGTAAAGAGTACCATTTAATTAATTAAAAAAAATGGTACTCTTTACCTAGAACGGCGCCCATCGCGACCATCGAATGCACTAAAAAAACGGGTGCGATGCGATGCCCGCGATGGCCGCGATTTCCCATAGGGACCAATGTTAAAAGTCAGATTGGACGCGATTTTAGTGTTCAATGCCTCAATGCCCGCGATTTTTCCATAGGAAACAATGTTAAATGGGCCACAGAGCCCTAATAGTCCCCCTGAAGTCTGAAATGGCCCCCACAATTTTTAACGGCACCCCACGATCAACGTCAACCCGAAGCGTGGCGAGCGCAGCGAGCCCGCGAGGGGCGGCGGTAAGCGTCCTCCGACCTTTTCATACCCCCACTATCCACGTCGGCGTGGAGTTGAGAATAGAATAGTGTGGCGAGCGCAACGAGCCACCGAGCCCGAAGCGTGGCGAGTGGACGCGGATACCTTCATAGGTAAGCGCGTCCCCTCGCGGGCTTCACAGGTAAGCGCGTCGCCACGGACACCTGTGAAGCCCGCGAGGGGACGCGTATAACTGTGAAGGTATCCGCGTCCCCTCGCGGGGCTCGCTGCGCTCGCCACGCTTCGGGCTCGGTGGCTCGCTGCGCTCGCCACACTATTCTATTCTCAACTCCACGCCGACGTGGATAGTGGGGGTATGAAAAGGTCGTAGGACGCGTACCGCCGCCCCTCGCCACGCTTCGGGTTCACGTTGATCGTGGGGTGGCGTTAAAAATTGTGGGGGCCATTTAAGACTTCAGGGGGACTATTAGGGCTCTGTGGCCCATTTAACATTGTTTCCTATGTAAAAATCGCGGGCATTGAGGCATTTAACACTAAAATCGCGTCCAATCTGACTTTTAACATTGATCCCTATGGGAAAATCGCGGGCATCGCGTCGCACCCGTTTTTTATGTACCCGCGATGCCCGCGATTTTTTACCCCCGACGCCCGCGATGCTAATCGCGGGCGCCGTTCTAGGTAAAGAGTACCAAAAAAATATATATATACTAGGTGATTCATCGCGCCCTACGGGCGCTCTTCACACCGTCGTAAGGGGCTGCGCCCCCTTAATTTGTGAACGTTTGTATATGAGAAATATGGTTAGAATTGTATGAAAGATGCCCTGTATTGCAACTTAGGTGTCCGCGAATCGCGGGAGGGGGGGTCGCGGAGGGTGCCGCGAATTGCAGGAGGGGGGGTCGCGGGGGGTGCCGCGAATTGCAGGAGGGGGGGTTGTGGGGGGGTGGATGCTGCGAATCGCGGGAGGGATTGCAGAGAATCGCGGGAGGGGGGTCGCGGGGTGGGTTGCCGCAAATCGCGGGAGGGGGGTTACGGGGGCGGGGGTTGCGGCGAATCATGGTAGGGGGGGTCGCAGGGGGTGTGCCGTGAATCACGGGAGGGGGGGTCACGGGGTGGGGTGCCGAGAATCGCGGGGGTGTGTGTGCCGTGAATCGCGGGAGTGGGGGTTGCGGGGGGGGGGGGGTGTGACGCGAATCGCCACAAGAAAAAATCAACACAGAAAGGTCAACACATGTAAATGTTGACATAAGTGTGGCACTTCATTGGTGTCCATGTCGACACATGAGAATGAATATGAAAACATTCAAAAAATTAAAAAAAAAACTTCAAAAACTCATGTCAACCTTTTTCATTGTCGACCATAGCCATGTCAGTGTTTTCCATGTGCAATTTAATTCTGGAGCTGCCGCGAATCGCGGGGGGGTGCCGCGAATTGCGGGAGGGGGGGTCGCGGGGGTGGGTGCCGCGAATCGCGGGAGGGGGGGTCACGGGGTGGGGTGCCGAGAATCGCGGGGGAGGTGTGTGTGTGTGTGCCGTGAATCGCGGGAGTGGGGGGGCACGGGGGGTGCCGCGAATCGCGGGAGGGGGGGTTGCGGGGGGTGTGACGCGAATCGCCACAAGAAAAAATCAACACAGAAAGGTCAACACATGTAAATGTTGACATAAGTGTGCCACTTCATTGGTGTCCATGTCGACACATGACAATGAATATGAAAAAATTAAAAAAATTTAAAATAAATCTTCAAAAACTCATGTCAACCTTTTTCATTGTCGACCATAGACATGTCAGTGTTTTGCATGTGCCATTTAATCCTGGGGCTGCTGCGAATTGCGGGGGGGGGGGGTGCCGCGAATCACGGGAGGGGGGTCGCAGGGGGTGTGCCGCCAATCGTGCAAGGGGGGGTTCTTTTTGCCGCGAATCGCGGGAGGGAGGTCGCGGGGGGGGGGGTGTTTTTTCCGCGAATCGGGGGGGGTCACGGGGGGAGGGTTTGCCGCGATTCGCGGGAGGGGGGGGTCGCGGGGTGGTGGTTATGCCGTGAATTGCGGGAGGGGTCGTGGGGGGGTTCTTTTTGCAGCGAATCGCGGGAGGGGGGGTCGCGGGGGTGTTTTTGCTGCGAATCGCGGTAGGGGGGGTCGCGGGGGAGCGGGTGTTTTTGCCGCGAATCGCGGGAAGGGGGGGGCGCGCGGGGGGGGGGAGGTTTTGCCGCAAATCGCGGGAGGGGGGCGCTCACCTGGTGGCTGTGGAGTAGCAGTGCTGGGCAACATGGGAAGGCAGTGGGTGTCTAGCACTGTCTGTGGGCTCACTGGGCTGGTTCTCTGTCACATACCTCCCAACATGACCCTCTCCAGGAGGGACACAATGCTCTGTTTCTAGACTTCCCCTTAATGAATGATTGCCATCACCTGTTTTAAACAGGTTAATTTCTCAGAAAGGTGTTCAGCACAGATGAAGGCAATCACACATTAAGAGGAAAGTCCAGGAACAGAGCGTTATAGACACAGACACCCACTTTGAGTGACAGATGTAGCCAAATATATAGGAGATTTTTTTTACACAGCAGCCAGCAGAGGACCGGGAGCCGAGCCGCTCATTAGATATTCATATATTCGGTACTCTTTACCTAGAAGGGCGCCAGCGATTGGAATCGCGGGCGTCGGGGGTAAAAATCGCGGTCATCGCGGGCATCGCGGGTAAATCGCGGGTACATAAAAATCTGCTGCCCGCGATGACCGCGATTTTCCCATAGGGAACAATGTTAAAAAGGCTGATTGAGCGCGATTTTCATGTAAAATGCCTCAATGCCCGCGATTTGGCCATAGGAATCAATGTTAAATGGGCTACAGAGCCCAAATAGGCACAATTAACCCTTAAATGTCCCCCCAAATTTTTAGCGCCACCCCACGATCCACGCCAACCCGAAGCGTGGCGAGCGCAGCGAGCCCGCGAGGGGCGGCGGTACGCGTCCTCCGACCTTTTCATGCCCTACTATCCACGTCGGTGTGGAGTTGAGAATAGAATAGTGTGGCGAGCGCAGCGAGCCACCGAGCCCGAAGCGTGGCGAGCGCAGCGAGCCCCGCGAGGGGACGCGGATACCTTCACAGTTATACGCGTCCCCTCGCGGGCTTCACAGGTGTCCGTGGCGACGCGGACACCTGTGAAGCCCGCGAGGGGACGCGGTACGCGTCCTCCGACCTTTTCATGCCCTACTATCCACGTCGGCGTGGAGTTGAGAATAGAATAGTGTGGCGAGCGCAGCGAGCCACCGTGCCCGAAGCGTGGCGAGCGCAGCGAGCCCCGCGAGGGGACGCGGATACCTTCACAGTTATACGCGTCCCCTCGCGGGCTTCACAGGTGTCCGTGGCGACGCGGACACCTGTGAAGCCCGCGAGGGGACGCGTTTACCTGTGAAGGTATCCGCGGCCCCTCGCGGGGCTCGCTGCGCTCGCCACGCTTCGGGCTCGGTGGCTCGCTGCGCTCGCCACACTATTCTATTCTCAACTCCACGCCGACGTGGATAGTAGGGCATGAAAAGGTCGGAGGACGCGTACCGCCGCCCCACGCGGGCTCGCTGCGCTCGCCACGCTTCGGGTTGGCGTGGATCGTGGGGTGGCGTTAAAAATTTGGGGGGACATTTAAGGGTTAATTGTGCCTATTTGGGCTCTGTAGCCCATTTAACATTGATTCCTATGGCCAAATCGGGTCCATTGAGGCATTTAACAGTAAAATCGCGTCGGTCGGGCCATTTAACATTTATTCCTATGGGAAATCGGGTGCATCGCGTCGCGGGCATCGCGGGTACATTTATGGACGGCCGCGACGCGACCGACGCGATTTCCATGTTTAACATGGGTTTCAATGGGAAATCGCGGGCATCGCGTCGGTCGCGTCGCGGCCAGACATAAATGTACCCGCGATCACCACGACGGGCGCCCTTCTAGGTAAAGAGTACCAACTATTCAATGCACCTGATCATTACATATGCACGATCGGGTGTAGTGAATACCCGGTCCCCTGTTGGCTATCCTGGGGGGGCAGCCTGTGCTGCCTGGCTCCCGGGGAGCCCACCTCCCCCCCACAAACATTCTGGGGCAGGCAGGGAGACTTCCATCTCCCTGCCTGCCGCCGCCCTCAGGCTCCCTGCGGCATCGCCGCAGGAGTTAAAATTTGCCGGTCAGGGGCAGTGAGCCCCTGACTTGTTGAATACTGGAGCCGGCGAGGCTCCGGAAAGCGGCAGGCAGTGGCAAATGTGCAGCGAATCCTAAAGAGGATTCACTGCACATCGTCAACATTCTCATTGAATACTGCCCTTAGAGGTGGTAATAGAGCTTTAAAATTATTACGGTGTGAATCCAAATGGATTCACAAACTTGATGTCATCCCCCCTAGAGGTTTTAATGAAGTGATCTCTTATGCTTGTTTTCGTTAACCACTGCATTGCTCATCGGTTTTCTCCATCCTCTATGATACACTGTGATACCTGATCATGGCAACTATGCGCTTGGTTTTTTTTATATATGCACTTGTTAAGATTTGTTCTCTATACCAATATTGCCAGCATATATTTATTGTTACATTTCGATGACACGATCCATGCGCATCTTATTTACTATGCCTCTGTTTGTTCTGCTCTGGCAGGTTTCCATGGTGAAGGAGTACACTGTAGCGACGCACATGACGCGGATGCGTCATGACGTCATCACTAGTGCAAAAAAGATTTTAGTGGCAAAACATCATCATATCAGATCCTACACACACTGGAAAAGAATCATTCAATGGTGAACAGCCTGCGGATGGTGAACAGCCTGCAGATGGTGAACAGCCTGCGGATGGTGAACAGCCTGCGGATGGATTTGGAAATATTTGCACGGCTGGGAATAGATTCACTAGCCGTGTACATCTAGTCACAGGGGGTACTTCATTGTGGCAGGGCTGTATTTACCTGATCATTTGCCACTGCCAATTAGCAGCCGTCAAGTCTGAATCAGGCCTATTATACAAATATATGTCTGTTTGTCATCAAGACAGCAGGTGGCGCTCTGGCAGCGAATAGACGGAACCAGGAGTGTTTGACTAGACATAATGCAAGGCAAAACAACATGAAACATGACATTTATAATCAAAAATCATCGCTCATCAACTGTAGCTCAAATAATATTCAAAATAGTGAACACAGTAAAACCCTAAAGCAATAATACCTGTAATAAAGGGAGAATATTCTGTAATCTCTATGCTCAAAATATTATTTGTGATATTGTCATAATGAGTAAACAGTACACAAAACAATACTGTAACACAATCATTCCCTTATCCATAATTGTGATAATAGAGAGTGCAGCAGCAGATATCGTAACACTTAAGTTCCGTACACACTGAGCAATATGATCGCTGAGCAATACTGGCTTAACCCGTTGAGTGGTGGATTTTGCTGGGGCAGGACAAACCTACCAGGGCAAGAGCTCTGGCATACGAACACAGGTGATTGGGGAGCTGGGGGATGTAACGGGGTGGCTCAAGAGGTGGTGCGCCAGTGGTGCACACCTGGACACCACTGGCGCGCACCTATTTCATATTTGTGGTATGCCCGGAAATATTCCGGGACAGCCCGCTGTGGCAGCGCAGCTGAGCCTGGGCATACCACTCAAGGGGTTAATATTGCTCAGTGTCACGATTTCATCAGTGACCAGAGATGGTTGCTGATAAAAAGGAGACAGTCTGCCTGGGGAAGCTGCTGGTCACAGGAGCATGGTCCTCCAACCATTGACCACCCCAGGGCTGGTCGCTGGATTGCGCTCCTGGCAACCATCGCGCTCCTGGCAACCATCGCCCAGTACACTGGACAATATGGTTCAGCAACCATAACCCCGGTGATTGTGGCTGAAATTGCCCTGTGTGTACGGGGCTTTATAGTATTCATTCTAGCACCCGCTATCTTTGAAAACCCATGCAGTTCCTCTTCCCTGCCTGGGGTGTCACTGTCTGCTGTGGTGTTTCGAGCACAGGTCTGGTTTGCATATCAGTGCTGATATACAGACCACACTGTGGTTGAAGCACAACAGCAGACAGTGACACCCCAGACAGGGAAGAGGAACTGCATGGGTTTTCAAAGATAACGGTTGCTAGAATGAACACTACTTTACATTCTCTTCTTATTTTTGTCTATTTGCACAATGTTAGGGATGGTTTCACCAACAACGTATGCAAAAGAAAAAAGAGCTGTACACAGGGAAGTGCTACATGTAAGAAGAAGCTTACCAAGTTATTAAACTCAATTACAGCTATACATGTGTGTTATTAATGCAACAATTAACCCAGAATACAGATTGGGATTGCCGGCGGGGGACTAGTTTGACAGGTATTAGGTGAATAATGAATAGACCTGGGGTAGCCAACCCTAGTCCTCGAGAGCTACCAACAGTGCATGTTTTCCAGGTCTCCTCACAGAATCACAAGTGAGCTAATTAGCTCCATCTGTGGATCTTTTAAAATGTGTCAGTGATTAATGAGTGCAGCTGTGAAGCAGCTAGGTTGTCTGGAAAATGTGCACTGTTGGTAGCTCTCGAGGGCTAGGGTTGGCTACCACTGGAATAGACGAACCACTATTGAACGATAATCCACATTGTTGCAGAATATACTGGATCTTCTAGAAATTCTATCCAACGCTCTCCCCTCTGAATGCTTGAATAAAAACTAAATAAATCCCGCTGAGTGCCCATGCTCCACCCATTCTGATATAATGACAACATTTTGTGATGCGAAATGCGTCAGACAGTTTTGCGAAGTTTTACTTCGTTTTTTTACACCTGCAGTGATCACAATGTTGGTAACTTTGATTAACATCTATGAAAGGATTTATGATCAGGTGCTTGGAAAGGGGCGGAGTTGACGCTGCGCGGTCCGTACTATAAAGCAGAGATAACTATTATAGGGCTTTCTGATTCAGTCACGTTAACTATGTTGCATGTTGGGTTTACCCTCAACATACAAAAGCAATGTGAAAACTTCTGTTAATGTCCAAGCCATAAAATAGCGCTCTATACTGAATGAGGCCCCAAGGACCTACGGTAGAACAAACATTTTTTAATATGTGCTACTTCCCCATTTTCTATCTTCTTACAGCTGTAATGACACGCTCTGATTTGGGTGCCCTGAAGGCACAGAGAAGGCTCAGAGGAACTTCCCCTCCAGCTGTCTGGTAAGCCTGCGCCACCTCCTGGAAATAGTGACACTGTCAGCAAAATCGGTGATGGCTGTGTCAGCGACTGAGGAACTGAGGGTGCACTCCGCTGTGTCAGCTTTCTGTAGGCATTGAGAACAGGGCGCTAATCATTAAAGCGATAAAAAAAACATTACCCCATATTATGTGAATCAACGTACAAACCATGTGCGTAATCCAAGCACTTTAGGCCCCATGCAACTTTTAAACTTGTGGGGACTTCTGTTCACGCTCCCGTGAAAAGAGGGCGTGGCTTTGCAGCAGTGCCATGATCGTAATCCAGTAACCTGTTTTTCGTCACTGTGGGGGTTATAGCCAGCACTCTGTGAGGTGCAAGCATGTCCTCGGTCCCTCTCTCTGCGTGATTATACGCTGTGCATGACAGTGGGACTCCCCCTCTTCACGGGACTGTCCCACGAAAATTGGGACAGTTGGCAGGTAAACCCATGTGTAATGGTACCTTCCCTGTACCTCTGAGATAATACTAATGAGCTCATTGGTCCTGTGCATCGGCAATGTTGGGCAACCTGATGCACTTTGGGGGCTGCATTGGTCGTCCAGTTCCGGTTGGACAGCTATAAGTTGAGGTAATTTTTAACAAGGTATACCATACCTCCTTACTTTAATTGCCCTTAGGTCAGGACATTTCAAGCCATAGGTAGGAGGTGTGGCCATGAGGGGAGAGGTCGTAACCTTGGATGAGTGGGTGTGGCCTCATGACCTGTTTTCATCATTTTGGGCGGGCCCAGCTCTCACTGAGCAGCTGGGCAGCCCCGTGGCTGGCCTCTCTGCACTGATTACATGCCATTTGCTTGACTATCTATTTAGGGATCACTCGCTGCTTTGCACCAGGGCCAAAACTAGTAGTAGTGCAGAGTGTGCAACCAAACACCACACTTCAGTATTGGAGGAACTGCTGGCACTTATTATCTGGGATTCAAACCCATCGCCTGTGGCACTGCAGTCAGACACTGTATTCATGAGCTATCTGACCCTGTATAGAAGGCTAGAGAATTCCTTATGCCCCTAGTAGAAAAATTTGGGAAACAAATTCTCTTTCTGGCACAGGGCACCAAAAAGTCTAGTTAAGGCTCTGCTTTGCAGAGCAGTGGTTGATCAAAGCCTTCCCCAAACTTCTCCCCAACCTTGGGACACTGCGGCCTGTAGGTGGCCCTGTGTCCAAATAGTGAGAATAGCTGGGAGGTAAGCATATGCTTTTCCTGCATAATGTTCAAATTATTAATGATGATGTGGAAAAAACATTTCCGTTTTGCGGCAGGTGGGGCAGATGTAACATGGGCAGAGATCGGAGTTGGGAGGGGCATTTTTAAACTCAAATCTAAATTGCACTGTACAAATAAAGCTGTCCAGCTTGTGTGGGCTACATGCAAAAACAGCCATTATTTACCGTGCATGCAAACATATTTTCTGTCTTCTATAGAGTTATCCAGGGGTAAAGTTACTCTTTCATCTTTACTCCCAGCTCTGAATCAGGCTTATAAGCAGTAGGCTGTACATAGATAGGAGCAGGCGGAGCATCTCTGTCCTGCCTGCATAATGCAGGGGTATAATGCAGCACTGGGTACATTGGATAGTCAGCACATAAGCTGCATCAGCAGGGACATCTGGGTGACATCAGCTGACTTGTGGTCTCACAGCGCATTCTCGCCATGTCTAGCACAGCTAATGACAAGGGGGTTTTCTAGATAATGTTGAGTTGCAGGATGACTTGTACAGCTCAGCAGCACGCGACTCTCTGTGGGCACATAATGACTATTCATCTCTTCTGTAAGTGACCCTGAGGTTGCAGCACACGCAGTGGGGATCACTCTGGGACATTGACACTTGCATTTACTTATGGTGAGCACGTTGTTTACACATTCATCAGGCTGCAGCCAATCCAGAGCTGTCAACATCCCCCAACTCCTGGCTATTGCACTTTTGTCCCTGTTTTTTAGTAGTGACCATCTGCACAGTAAAATTCCTTTTAATTTTGTACATCGAGTGCAATTCTCACTCACTGTTATTTACTGGACTTATAGGGCCTTATTCTGGTCGGTGCGGCCGGATCCGATTATGCGGCCAGGACCGTGCGTGCGAAACCCCGCCTTCCATACGGATCGCCAACTCCGTCCGTATGCGGTAAGAAGCTGGCCGAACGGACCGCACGTATATTTTTCACGTAATACGCCTCCTCCATCTAAGGGAACCTCCCCCATCATTCGATGGTCGCAGACCATCGAATGCAGGACCGATTGCTCCACCAGCTCCCGCAACCTCAGACCACACGGACATTTCTCCTTGCAAAAGCAGGGATCTGGGCGGGCAGCTGACATCCGGCGATGTCATATGTCCTCCCCCTACACGTGCGTCACGGCCGCATTACCATACGTACGCCCAGCGTTTGCATGGGAACGCCCATGAAACGCGGGGCGTATGCATATGGTAATGAGCACAAATAGCCCTTCACGCCCCTCTCCACCCCCTGTTCGGAGTGTTCACATATCATGCGGGATTTGGCCGTACGCCCCGCTCGCACATGCGCAGAGACGCCTCTGCACATGCGCAGACACAAAACATCGGCGGCCCGAACGCACGCGGATATATCCGCACCGACCAGAATAAGGGCCATAGTGCAGACACCCCAGGCAGTTCCTCTTTCCTGCCAGGGGTGTCACCTGAGAGTTTTTAATGGCCAATTTAAAATTGGGTATACACCTTACGTAGTGCTCAGTTATTCCCAAGAAGGCTCTCACCTGCTTCTTAGCCAAAGGTGGGGGAGCTTCTGTATTGCCTGTTTTATTTTGTTGGGACTTTATCAAACCATGACCTATGGTGTATCCCAGATACTTCTCCCAGCACTGCTTGAATCCTTGGCATATTAGACTAACAGGACTAAAGATGACTATGTCCTCAAGGTAAGCAGAATACTGTCTATAGGGACTTAGAATTCTATCCACCATCCTTTGATTGTATTCATGATAGTACATAGCCAAATTGGCAACATCCTGTATTGGAACAGCTCCTCTACTCTATCTATAAACAGAAACATAGAAACATAGAATGTGATGGCAGATAAGAACCACTTGGCCCATCTAGTCTGCCCCTTTTTTTAAACATGTTACCTCAAACCATATTTGATCCTTATTTTTTTGTAAGGATATCAATATGCTTATACCCAAGCATGTTTAAATTGTACTACTGTATTTGCGTCTACCACCTCTGATGGTAGGCTATTCCACTTATCTACTACTCTTTCTGTGAAAACAGTGAGCGGTGTAACCAGCCATAGTCCCATCACCCCCTCAGCACCATGGACAGTGAGTGGTGTAACCAGCCATAGTCCCATCACCTCCCTCTGCACCATGGACAGTGAGTGGTGTAACCAGCCATAGTCCCATCACCCCCTCAGAACTATGTACAGTGAGTGGTGTAACCAGCCATAGTCCCATCAACCCCCTCAGCGCCATGGACAGTGAGTGGTGTAACCAGCCATAGTCCCATCAACCCCCTCAGCGCCATGGACAGTGAGTGGTGTAACCAGCCATAGTCCCATCACCTCCCTCAGCACCATGGACAGTGAGTGGTGTAACCAGCCAAAGTCCCATCACCTCCCTCAGCACTATAAACAGTGAGTGGTGTAACCAGCCATAGTCCCATCACCTCCCTCAGCACCATGGACAGTGAGTGGTGTAACCAGACATAGTCCCATCACCTGCCTCAGCACCATAGACAGTGAGTGTTGAAACCAGCCACAGTCCCATCACCTCCCTCAGCACTGTGGACAATGAATGGTGTAACCAGCCATAGTCCCATCACCTCCCTCAGTGAGTGATGTAACCAGGTGGTGGTGATGTATCCCATCACCTCCCTCAGCACCACAGACAGACAGTGAGTGATGTAACCAGCCATAGTCTCATCTCCTCCCCAGAACCATAGACAGTGAGTGGTGTAACCAGCCATAGTCCCATCACCTCCCTCAGCACCATAGACAGTGAATGGTGTAACCAGCCATAGTCCCATCTCCTCCTCAGAACCATACTGAGTGATGTAACCAGCCATAATCCCATCTCCTCCCCAGAACCATAGACGGTGAGTGATGTAACCAGCCATAGTACCATCACCTCCCCAGAACCATAGACTCTGAGCGGTGTAACCAGCCATAGTCCCATCACCTCCCTCAGCACCATGGACAGTGAGTGGTGTAACCAGCCATAGTCCCATCACCACCCTCAGCACCATGGACAGGGAGCGGTGTAACAAACCATAGTCCCATCACCTCCCCAGAACCATAGACAGTGAGTAGTGTAACCAGCCATGTTCTCATCACCTCCCTCAGCACTATGGACAGTGAGGGGTGTAACCAGCCATAGTCCCATCACCTCCCTCAGCACCATGGACAGTGAGTGGTGTAACCAGCCATGGTCTCATCACCTCCCTCAGCACTATGGACAGTGAGTGGTGTAACCGGCCATGGTCTCATCACCTCCCTCAGCACTATGGACAGTGAGTGGTGTAACCAGCCATAGTCCTATCACCTCCCTCAGCACCATGGAGAGTGAGTGGCCATGGTCCCATCAATTCCCTCAGCACTACGAACAGTGAGTGGTGTAACCAGCGTTAGTCCCATCTCCTCCCCAGAACCATAGACAGTGAGTGGTGTAACCAGCCATAGTCCAATCTCCTCCCCAGAACCATAGAGAGTGAGTGGTGTAACCAGCCATAGTCCCATCACCTCCCTCAGCACCGTGGACAGTGAGTGGTGTAAGCAGCCATAGCCCCATCACCTCCCTCAGCACCATGGACAGTGAGTGGTGTAACCAGACATAGTCCCATCACCTCCCCCAGCACAATGACACTGAGAGATGTAACCAGCCATAGTCCCATCACCTCCCTCAGCACCATGGGCAGTGAGTGGTGTAACCAGCCATAGTCCCATCACCTCCCTCAGCACCATGGACAGTGAGTGGTGTAACCAGACATAGTCCCATCACCTACCTCAGCACTATTGACAGTGAGTGGTGTAACCAGCTATAGTCCCATCACCTCCCCCAGCACTATTGACAGTGAGTGGTGTAACCAGCCATAGCCCCATCACCTGCCTCAGCAACATGGACAGTGAGTGGTGTTACCAGCCATAGACCCATCATCTCCCTCAGCACCATGGACAGTGAGTGGTGTAACCAGCCATAGTCCCATCACCTCCCTCAGCACCATGGATAGTGAGTGGTGTAACCAGCTCCATCACCTCCCTCAGCACCATGGACAGTGAGTGGTGTAACCAGCCATAGTCCCATCACCTCCCTCAGCGCCATAGAAAGTGAGCGGTGTAACCAGCCATAGTACCATCACCTCCCTCAGCACCATGGACAGTGAGTGGTGTAACCAGCCATAGTCCCATCACCTCCCTCAGCACGATGGACAGTGAGTGGTGTAACCAGCCATAGTCCCATTACCTCCCCCAGCACTAATGACAGTGAGTGGTGTAACCAGCCATAGTCCCATCACCTCCCCCAGCACTATTGACAGTGAGTGGTGTAACCAGACATAGTCCCATCACCTCCCTCAGCACCATGGACAGTGAGTGGTGTAACCAGACATAGTCCCATCACCTCCCTCAGCACCATGGACAGTGAGTGGTGTAACCAGCCATAGTCCCATCACCACCCTCAGCACCATGGACAGTGAGTGGTGTAACCAGCCATAGTCCCATCACCTCCTTCAGGATCAAAGTTGTGTCGACCTTTTGTCTGTCAGTCACGTTCCTGTCGGCTTAACTGTCATTTTAGACGTTGACGACTATAGGCATCTAACTAAAGGCTTTTACCTAAGCTTGGTTGACCATAACATGATCGATCTAGACACTGTCGATCTGTTGACCAGATACAGAATGAAGAACAATCATTTTTGTATTATAATAACATTAAAAATCAAACGATAATCCAGAAGGTCTAGCTTCAGTAATCACAGTGCGCCTAAGCACCCAACAGGGTCAAACAATGTCATAAAATCTCCAGTAAAGGACAAATGAATTCAATTCAAACACGTTTCTCATATCATGCTGACAATGCAGCACTGCAAGATTGATCTAAACTCAATGGATCAATACAGAGAACGGATGAGCTCCACTGAAGGACGGGACATGATTATTCAGCATCCGAGGATGGTCAATGTCAGAAGGGAGCACAGTCATTACTAGGAAAGGTCTTGTATACATGAGATAGACGATCAGTTCATCTGATAGAAAACAAATACCATTTCTATCAACAAATTATTTATTATCCATTAACATAAACAAAATCAATAGGCTAATTTCTTCACAATTCATTAAATCCAATTAAATCATCCAAAGTATGAATCACAATTGATCTTAAGCATCCGGAGCCAAGAGCTAAACGCCGCTTCTCGGAACGCCTTTTTGCAGGCTCTTTGTGGCAATGTTGCCAACCAGTTTTGCGGTCTGAGACGCCATCATCAGGCTGAGATGCATTATGAGATATCTGTTGGTAGTCCAGTCTTAACCAGGTGAGGCTCTAAAGGTAGGGCTGCAGCACAGATCACAATTCAAATAGGGGAGGCACAGCAACTGACACCAACGGCCATTCCAAACTGACTCACAAGCAGTTTTTGTCCTCCCCTATTGGAATTTTGGACTGTGCTACACCCCCTTCCCTTGAGCTGCCACTGCTTAAGACTAAAATAATGAAGAACTAGCTGATGTGCTGCCTCCTTGTCTGCAGTTCAGGCAGTGTTATCAATAGCCCCAACAGATCCCCAGCACCCCCACAAGCCAACCAGCTCCTCTAAGCCCCCACAGAGCCACTGGATTGGGATTTCTATCAGAGAGAAAAAAGGCAGCAGCCATGTTTTCTGTGTACCTTGGAAGCATTGCGGATTTAGGGGAATTTTCCACATCTGAGATGCAGATTGTGACACGTGCCCATTAATGTGGACAAGGGAATAATGAAGATATTGTTATTTGCAGTTTATGTTTGTTGTAGCTTATATTGCGTTTAAAGGGAATATTGTCCATCTTTATAAAATGGTGGGACTATGGGAGAACTGGCGTAGAAGCAGCGGCCAATGTAAGGATTCCCGTCTCTTGGAGTGGATTATTATTGCTTATGAATATCTCTGGGGCAGAGCATTATGGGGATTATTTACTAAATTGGGAGTTCTATTACAATGGAATGATGCTATGGGCAGCCAATCAGAATCTACTAATTTAATAAGCACCTTCTAGATATAGATAGTAAATATAATCTGATTGGTTGCCCAAAGCAACATCCCATCTTAGTAAATAAATCCTTAAGTGACCACTTGGTGGGGTTTTGTGGTACATTGTGACCCTTGGAATTTGGTTACCCAACAAATGTGGCATTTTGGAGCACTAAATTACCCGTTGTACCCCTCTCAAGGTAAATAAAGTCTGTTGTCATGTTCCTTTCCCTCCTCTGCCATTTATTAGAAGCTGACACTATGATAATAATATTCCGAGTACAGATGGGTGGGATGTGTCCGGTCCTAAGGTCACTGCCTTGGATCTGGGATGGCAGAAGGTGCTGAATCATTTACAAACTGTCCCAATCACAGAACATTATCCGGAACATTATCAGGAATATCACAGGCTCTACTCCTAATCTTTATGTAGATGACAGTTCAAGGCCCCCGGGATTAGATGACTTTTTCCATATGCTTTGTTTTTCTATTCAAACTAGCACAGAACATTGTTGTATTTTATTTGATTGAAGCCTGGATTGTGGCTGTCACAAAACACAAGGGCCCAGGGGTCCCTTACTGAGTTCCCTGGCACTGGGGCCTGCTGGCAGTAGTGCCCATTGGCAATGGGGCCCTCTGGCCCTGATCAAGCCAGAAATTGTCAGTTGGCATCACTAACGGGTTTTAGTTGCGGTCACGTGACTGCTGGCATCAGGGTGGTGCCAGATTGTTTGCTTGGGCCCAGTCTGTTTAAACCACTTTGGCAGTCAGTATCACTCCAAGTCAGGGGTGCATCTAGAGAGGAGGTGGCCAATGTAAAGACTCCGCCTTGATCCCACCTCTCTAGCCGGCAGACTCTGGGCGCTAGGGTCACTGGGGCATCCTAGGGCTGTCCCAGAGTCTACAATGCATGTGCAGGTCTTCGGGAAAATGGATACCACGCCATTTTACTGGTGATTCCTGCAGCACTGTCTTGCTAATGCCTAGCAAGACTAAGTCTTGCTAATGCCTAGAAATGGTTGGTTGCTATGGGCAATATACTTTCTTTTGTAAAAAATCCCATCTTAGCAAATTTACTCTTTTGAATTGATTCATTTTTACCTTTTGGAAACAATTTAAGAAAGCCAGATTGTCATTTTCTTTCAAGATCAAACCAATATTATTTCGGGGTTGCCTACCCTCCCGGAATGGCCTGGAGGCTCCCGATAATCAGATTCCCCTCCCAGCCCCTGGAAAGGTGGGAATCCCTCACGGATAACGGCGGCACCCCCAAATCTCCCTGGCCGCAGCGGTAAATTACCACACTTTACCTGGCTTTTCCTCGAGGGGCGGGGCTAAAGATGGAAATCGCATCATTTAGCCCCACCCACTCCTCGAAGACCAGCAAATTGCTAGATTTGCAGTGCAAAGGTAGTGCCTAAAGGCTGCCATATTAGGTGGGAGGGGCTTATTGAAATGACACAGAGTTACTGACAGTCGGATACGGATGCGCCAAATGAATTGGTTGGCTCAGTTTCCCAAACTCGCCCATTACAGTACAAATTTTAAAGATATACATGCTTGTGCTCAGATGGCTGAAACAAGTTAACTGAGGCATTAATTACAGTAAGTCACATGTGCTCAAGCATGGATTTCCTTAAAGCCTGGACTGTAATGGCCGAGTGTGTATGAGCCAGCTACTGGGCTGGCTCATACACAGAGGTGAGAGAGTGATGTCACAGTCGCTTGTTTGCTTTTCAGCTCCCTGTAACGTGACTGTGGGATTCATACTTTTGTATGTATGTATGTGTGTGTGTGTGTGTGTGTATATGTTTGTGTATGTGAGTATAGAACAGTCACTTATTTGAGTGCCAATGCCGCTGTGAGAGATCATCAAAATATCCGCTAACAACGCCAGCGCCACTCACAGCGACTGTTCTTTTAGTATAAGTGAATACAAATACAGCCAAGTCAGTTCATTGAAGTTTAGGTAAATATTGCACCCAAAACAAGAGCAGTCGCTGTGAGTGGCGCTGGCATTCTTAGCGGATGTTTGAGGATCTCTCATAGCAATATTGAATCCACATGCATAAGTATATTTACTGATAATGAGTAATGTTACTATATATTTTTTATTTAACCACTGTTAGTGCCGGCCACACCCCATTGTGCTATGTTGAAGGACCCCGCTGGGCACTCCATGATCTAGTCTGACACAAATATAAGTCCCAGCTACAACCCAGAGGGACATAACTGATAACAAACATATTGTCACGGTCCTGGTATAATCTGTAGCTATGTTCCAACATGTAGGAATGTAGCGGAGTGTCACACTATTGCAACATACAAGGTGAGCACAATGCGGCCACTGTGCTATTATAAGGATCCTGCCGGGTAATGCAGTGTACTGAGTGTGTGTGTATATGTGTGTACTGCGTGTGTGCGTGTGTTATGTGTGGTTTGGGTACATTTAGGAATGCCTTATACTCTCCTTACTGTCTTTAAGTGTTGGTGTAGACCAAACATAGGCAACGCTTGGCTATCCGTCACAGTTTCCTCCCAGCATGCCCTGCGGCTGGCGCCATCACATGTGCAGAGGGACTCCCAAGAGCTATCCTATGTGTTACTAATGACATATGTTAGAACATATGCGATTAGTATCGATGGAGTAGCCAGTAAAGGGGGGGGTGAAAATGGGCAGCGGATGTTAGAACATCCCGCCCCATATCAGATAGCCAATGCATGGCCTGCGCTCCCCGCAAAGCCTGGGCCTTTGGTGGGTGACCGCTGCCAGGGCTGGCAATAGAAATCTTGGGGCCCTGTACAATGATATTTCTGGGGCCCCCACCTAATCCCAAATCCACACAACCCTCTTCTGTACGAGCCTCATTTAACCTTTCGCTGTTCCAGATCCTGCTTCCAAGTGCAGACTTCTCTCGTTCTCAGTCCTGCTGGCCTGGCTCCTGGCTGCTGCCTTCTGCTGGCCTGTCACTTTCACAAACGAATGCAGAGCATCCCGAGCAGCCACGGAACAGACAACCTGCACAGGAGCCAGAGACTAAGGCCACAGTGCCAGCGGCGGCTACGGCTGTACGGCTACAGCCCCAGGCCGTGTGCACACACAAAGTAGATGGTTTTGAGCGCCGAATGGAAGGGCGCGCACAAGGTAGACAGCAGTGGCACACAGTGAGTCAGTCTCAGCCACACACAGATGTTACACAGTAGTCTGCCGGGCCGCGAGGGTCACTGACAGGCCAGCTAGAACAGACTGTGGCAGTGATGGGGCATGGAAGCTCTGGGGCCCTTCAGATCACTGGGGCCCATCACACTTGTCCCCCTTGACCCCCCCTGTTGCCTGCCCTGACCGCTGCCACAGTCACATACCTCCCAACTGTCACGATTACAGCGGGACAGTCCTGATTTTCGGGTCCTGTCCCGCTGTCCCAACCGCGGCAGGCATTGTCCCGCTGCGGGGGGTGGCAGTTGGGAGACCCCCCAATCTAATAGAATAGATGCTGTGCGCATGCGCACAGCGTCTATTCTCGTATAAAAAATGAGGTTGCGGCTAATTAGTATAAGCCTCGCCCTCATTTGCATACGCCCGCCCCCTTTTCGGGCGCTCGCGCGGCGTCCCTATTTCCCCAACACAGAAGTTGGGAGGTATGCAGTCAGTCCTGCTGGAAAACGAAAATCCATGCACAATTCTGGCACACGTCTCCATCTCCAGACTAGAAATCTTTAACATACCCTGAGATCCGCCTCCTAGCGAGGCCACGCTTTTCATCAGCCACACCCCTTTTTCTCAGTGCACCAGGTGTCACAGAAGCTAGTGATGCCTCAAACCCACTCTGTACACCATGCACCCATATTATACTCACTCTTCCGAAGTCCCATGGCAGTCAGTGCTGCAGACATAAATCACTGGGAAAATGGCTGTCAAGGCCATTTTCCCAGTGATTTGTGCACGCACAATAAAGATATCCCCAGAAACAAGTTGTGAGATCCACGGTCCCAGAGTCCCGTGCATACAATGTAGACTACATAAAGCCAGAGTGTGCTGTGCTGCAAGAGGGGGAGGGGGGGTGGGGGTGCCAGAGCCTGCACACAGGCCCCCGCCTCTTTTAAAACGCCTTGATGCAAGCGGGTGCAGAGTGTACAATTTGTGAAAGAGCAGAGAGGTTTTTGGACCATTAAGTGCATGGCTAGAAGGGTGACTATGGTGCAGGAAAAAGGGGAAGAGGAACATAATTCTAAATCCAGTCTGCTGACTCTTTATAGGAAGCACTTGGGGAACAGTTTCACAATCCCGTCACCAGACGGGTGTCACCGCAGAACGCGGCGTAAACTGCTGCTGAGCACAGAGATAGATGGTGATAAACGGTATACGGGCGCTGGGTGGACACAGATATAAGGTCGACATGCATTGGCTCAACCTCTGAAGGACACATGAAATAGGTCGACATGCCTACGGTCGACATGGTTGGAAGGTCAACACAAACATTAGGTTGACATTGGGAAGGTCGACAGTCAAAAGGTCAACATGGGGTTTTTCACTTTTTTTTTTTTAAGCCGACATGTGCCGACAGGTGGTATTTCATGGCCTACCATCCACTAGGGCATGGTGGGAGAATATAATAGTGTGACGAGCGCAGCGAGGCACCGTGCGAGGGGGCGCTGTACATGCATTTGTGTCCATGTCGACCATGTCAACATTCAGGACAAAACAAAAGTGAAAATCCATGTCTACCTATTGACGGCCAACTAAGCCCTTGGCGACCCAATGCTTGTGTTGACCTTCCAACCATGTCTAACTTAGACGTGTCGGCCTGTTTCATGTGTCAACCTAAGCCATGTCATCATTCAATGGTCGACCCATTGCATGTCAATCTAATATTGGTTGACCCAGTGACCTTTGCCCCCTTATACAGCAGCTGCAAATGTCTTTCTTACATTTACTTTTTATTGCAAAAAAGTTAGCAGTAAGAATAATAGGAGAGACGACGCAGAGCCTGCAGTCAGTCGGCATTGAGGCTGCGTCGGAGCCTTTGTCCTGCGTAACAGTAACGGAATCTGCAGATGAAGGATCACAGAGAAGCCGAGTGTTATATGTCAGCTGAGCGCCGTTGCTGACACATTGGGCCTTATTTTGGTTCATTCTTTCTGACAAAATCCTTCTTAGATGGGCAAAACCATGTGCACTGCGGGTGGGGCAGATGTAACTTGTGCAGAGATAATTAGATTTGGGTGGGGTTTTACTTCAAAGTGAGATCTATATTGCAGTGTAAAAATAAAGCAGTCTGTATTTTCCCTGCACAGAAACAAAATAACTCACCCAAATCTAATTCTCTCTGCACATGTTACATCTGCCCCCCCCCTGCAGTGCACATGGTTTTGCCCATCTAAGAAGGATTTTGTCAGAAAGAATGAACCAAAATAAGGCCCAATATGGTCTCTTGTTCTGCAGTCAGCAGCGCACAATCATGTCGCAGCCAACCGCCGACATACGCGTGCAGAAATACTCAAAGTGCAAATCCTGCAGCAAGTCCACCAAACGGTTGTCACGTGACTACAAAGGCGTCATTTGGCGGCTAGTGCTGGTATCAATGCATCTGCGTTCCAATCCACAGGCGTGAAATGCATTTACTCGTAACACCGCGACAACACTGCAACAACGCATGTCTGCAGCAGCTGCTAATGCGACCAAATTTACGTCACGCATATGTCGGAAAGAATTCCAACCAGGCTTTAATACAGTATATAGTTGCAAGCATATTACGTCACAGTATTTAAGAGCCACAGGTAATAAATAGCCTGTCTGTGACGGTCGGCATTTGTACATAAATACTGAAATACGCCATAACTGGAAATGCGCAACATTAGAATGCCACCTCCTTGTCTCAACTCACCAGCCACTAGAGGGCACAAGAGTCATAAACAAGCAACGCTGCTTATTTCTAGGGCATGAGCAGGATACATTCTCATCTTACACTATGCAGATGGGCATAAGCCTAACACAGCATCAGTGCAGCCAGTACCGCCTCATACCTGCCGCGTTCTGCACACTGCTCCGCTGTAACGTATTCAAAAGAAAAAAAACATGTTTTGGAAAAAATTCAAAAAATTTATGTTGGCCCTTCATGTGTCGATCATTACCATGTCGCCCTTTTGCATGTGTGACCTATTGCGCCCTGTTACACACCTTTCTATAGATCAGTAAGTATCATATATATGTGATAGTGGCTGTAGCAACACCGCGCTAAACTTCGGAATCCCAGGTTGCAGTGTACGATCAAAGTTATATTCAAGGTCATTTCCGCTAAGTGTATGAGCTGTGGTGGCCCTGAGGGCCCCGAGGTGACGTCTCTTGCAATGAGCAAAAATGTATCTTTTTATATTCTGTTACACAGAGCCAGAAGCAGACATTTCGGTGCGTTGTGCCGATGACTCCATGGGTGGTGGGGGGGGGGGGCAATGACTCCACGGGGGGGGGCTGGGGGGGTGATGACTCGGGGGGGGGGGGGGGGCATGCATCCACGGGGGGGGGGGGGGTTTAGGTGTGTGTTTGTGATGCCGGACGGTTACCCCGGCCTGCTGATACGCACGGGGAGGATTTTACGCTCACCTCCATGCCATCCGGGGGCACACCAGCTCCAACCCCCGTCATGCAGTGGCAAATGCCTAGAGCTGCCTAGTGGTGGCCCTGATTGGTACCCCCCAGATTTACAAGGACAGTGTGTGCCAAAGGTGTGCACCAGAAATATAGGGGTGTGGCTCCAAGCGGAAGGGGCATGGCCACAGAATAGTACCAATGAAGCGCAGGCTTGCACGGGGCGGGATCTCACTCTGCTGGGGCGGCCTATATCTAGGCCGGTAACTAATGAGCGATTTCCATACATGTAACATAAGAAGCGCCCACAAAGCATTCATTTGTTATGTTTGTGACCTCACAATCTTCCCTAAACATTATGTTCATAGTATACGCTCTCTAGGTCAACATCATACCTCCCAACCGCCCCGCTTATTGCGAGAACGTCCCAGGTTTTTTTGGGCGTTCCCGTGGCCGGCAGTGTCCAACGGCGGGGGGGTTCAGTTGGGAGTCCCCCTTTTCATCCGTGAATAGACGCTGTGCGCATGCCCCCACAGCGGCGAAAACGGGGGTGTGGCCTTGCAGTAGTGTTGTGTGTATAGGACACACCCCCTTTTCGGTGGCCGTGCCCCCAAAACGCTGTCCCGCCTCCCTGTCTGTGAATGTTGGGAGATTCGACACTTTCAAAAGTTCATCATGGCTTTAGGTCGACAGGGTCGTTAGGTCAACATTGAGAAGGTCAACAGTCAAAAGGTCGACATGGGGTTTCCAACTTTTGTTATTGAACCGACATGTGCCCACAGGGGGAATTTCATGCCCTACCATCCATTAGGGCGTGGCGGCAGAATATAGTAGTGCGCCCGTAGCATGGCGAGGGGACGCGGTGCACTAATACAGTGTCCATGCCGCGACATTTGGGACCAAAAAGTGAAAAACCCATGTTGACCTTTTGACTGTCGACCGTCCCCATGTCGAGCTAATGCTTGTGTTGAGCTAATGACCCTGTTGACTTAAGGCCATGTTGACCTTTTCAGGTGTCAACATAAGCCCATGTCGACCTTCGGTGGTTGACCCAGTGCATGTCAACTTTCCTGTGGTCCACCCAATGACCCAATCTGATCTGATCCCGATCCGTACCCAGCTGAATGGTCATTTCCAGATCCTACCTGCTGCACGTAGGATCTGTGAAACAACCAAATGACCCCCGGGGCCGAGCATCGGATTGGAATCGGATCAGAAATGGCCCAAAACATGCCCAATTTACATACAATTGTTGAGATTGTATCTAAATTGGGTGTTTTGAAGCCAAATCACTATGGTATGTACGCCACATAAGAGGGAAGTCCAGGTAGAGAGAATTTTGGGGGTTATACTGGTTGATTCGCTTGGATGTGAATTTGCCATCATTCGCACCGCATGTACGTTCCCACAGCATTTACTTAAACCATAGTTGCCTCCCCTCCTGCATTCTGCAGGAGACTCCCTGAAATAGCAGCAATCTCCCTCTCTCCCTCATTAGTCTAGCAATCTCCCTCATGTCACCTAGCCCACATTACACTGTTACACCATAGTTGCCTCCCCTCCTGCATTCTGCAGGAGACTCCCTGAAATAGCAGCAATCTCCCTCTCTCCCTCATTAGTCTAGTAATCTCCCTCATGTCACCTAGCCCACATTACACTGTTACATTTTTGGGGGGGAAAAAGAAATGAGAGATAGATACATTTACATTGAATCATCAGCGCCATTTCCCAGCACTTACCAAGTATAGTAGCTCTTACTAACTGCTTTGGGGCTCATCTACATTTGGATATAAGTCATTTTAAAATATTCCCCTCAGATGTAGCAGTGCACACCCACGCTTCTAGGTGCCACATTCACAATCTCTTTTCACAATCTCTCCATATATGGAACTAGACACGCCCTTTGGGTGGAGCATGACACGCCCCCTCAATGGGGAGCTTTGCAAAATTCTACTACCAACTATAATCTCCCTGAAACTAGTTTTCAAAAGTAGGCAAGTAGGACTTAAACATCCATTCGCAGCCTGCGGGGAAACACCCACATCATTCAATAATCTCTGAGCATCAAATTATGTGGAACGTGCTCACATATCTAAGGTTGCTCAGAGCACATTCTGAGGGAAGTGGGCGGGCAGTTGACATCCATTAATGTCAGCTGCCCGCCCTCTGCACCCGCGTCAACAGCCCATTAGCATGAGAACGGGGAATGCTCAAAATATGCTGGGCCTTCCCATAAGCTAATGAGCCGCTAATGATGTCACTGTGATCAGACCGGCGGGGGCCCTGACAAAGGAGGGGCCCGGGGTACTGTAAAATCTATCTGTCACCTGCAGGAACAGCAGCAGCCTCTGTACTACTACACACTGGGACTGGACTCAGGAGAGCTAGTGATGTCCCCCAGCCCCAGGGGGCTGGGGGCATGGCTAGAGGTTCACAGAGACCCACGTAGAGGCTCACGGTCATGCCCCCGTAACGTCAAATTTTCGGCACTCCTCTGGCGCGCATCCATCTATCCCTCCTCCATCTATTCGAAAGTTGGGAGGTATGGGTCTGGGGTACAGTACCCGCTGCACCCTTCCCTTCATCAGGCTATGAATCCACCCCCATTGTTGTATGACAATGAGCTTGGACAGATACCTGACTCCCAGCAGATAGAAACCAGCGAGTAGCATCGAGCTGCAGAGACATACGAGAAAGTCTATTAAAGATGGGATGTTGCCTATAGCAACCAATCAGATTCTATCTATTATATTCTAGAAAGTGCTCAATAAATAAAAAGTAGAATCTGATTGGTTGCTATGGGCAACATCACCTCTTCAATAAAACTCCCATCTGAGTAAATTTACCCCATAAGGTAAGAGTGGGGTACAGGTGAGTAATAATATAACAGTAATAACAATAATAATAATAACAACAACAACAACAGTAAATAAAAAACAAAAACAGTGATAACAACAAAAGTATTATAATAACTGTAGTACTGGTAATAATAATGATGACAGTTAACAGTAACAATACTGATACATTAGGCACTGCAGGGAAAGTGCTTGCTCAGGGAAACACCATGATAGGCGGCCTGCATCACTGCAGAGGCAGATGTGAGCCAGCTGCAGAACACGAGGGGTTAAGCTAAAGGCTCTGCAGCTGGTGAGCTGAAGCAGCAGCAAGTCCCGCCCCCCGTGACACCTAGTCCCACCCACCCCGACGTCACAGCATTCTGAAAGCAGATACAATAACAATCAGCCGTGGTCACAGAGATACATTGTGCGGGATCTGCAGACATGGTGTCACCCGTCACAGTGGTGAGTGGAGGATATATATACATACATACATGTTATATGCATAGCTGCAGTGTCCTTCCTGTGTTTGTACATGGCTCTGTATGATAAACGCTAGCACTTACATGGCACGGTGGTTTCTGTACACAGTTGCTACATTGTGTGTGTTAAGTTGTACATCAGTGTGTTAATGTACGTCTATTGTACACTGGTGTACATTGCCTGTGTGTTATATTGTACATATGATGTGTTACTGTCCATTATTCATGTGGTGTGTTATATTGTACATCTAGTGTGTTACATTGTACATCTAGTGTCTAACACTGTACATTGTACATGTGATGTGTTACTGTCCATTATCCATGTAGTGTGTTACATTGTATATCTAGTGTCTAACACTGTACATTGTACGTATGATGTGTTACTATCCATTATCCATGTGGTGTGTTACATTGCATATCTAGTGTCTAACACTGTACATTGTACATATGATGTGTTACTGTCCATTATTCTTGTGGTGTGTTACATTGTATATCTAGTGTCTAACACTGTACATTGTATATATGATGTGTTACTGTCCATTATTCATGTGGTGTGTTACATTGTATATCTGGTGTGTTGTTGTACATCTAGTGTGTAACATTGTACATTTGGTGTCTAACTTTACATTGTACATTTGATGTGTTACTGTCCATTATTCATGCGGTGTGTTACATTGTACAACTGGTGTGTTACTGTACATATGATGTTTTACTGCCCATTGTTCATAGGGTGTGTTATATTGTACATCTAGTGTGTTACATTGTACATCTTTTGTGTTATTGTTGTATATCTATATGGTTACTGTACATCTGTTGTGTTACTGTAAATTGTACATCTGGTGTGTTATTGTTGTACATCTATATGGTTACTGTACATCTGCTGTTTTACTGTAAAGTGTACATCTGGTGTGTTATTGTTGTACATCTATATGGTTACTGCACACCTGGTGTGTTACTGTAGGGCAGTACGCGATTATACTGTACATCTGTATGTTACACTGTATATCAATGCAGTACACAGTACATATACAGGTTGTGTATTGTGTGTCACAGGACGGTGCTGTGAGCTGCGGAGGACACACACACACACACACACACATACTCTGCCCCCCCCCCCCCCCCCCCTTCGCTGTACACTACAATCACAGATGCTGCTGCAGTGCACCCCATCATTAACCCCTGCAGTACCAGCCAGGCTGTCAGAGCATGGCCCTCCCCCAGGCAGTGACACTGTTACAGAGCTGCACTCTGTTTATCACCCAGGACAGGGACTGTGTGTGTGTGTGTGTGTGTGTGTGTGTGTGTTTGTGTGCTCTACTCAGGCTGCTCAGCTTCCTTGTGTGACACATTGCACAATATGCTCGCTGAGGACACAAGGACTGTATTTCCAGCATGTGTGTTTGTGTAGTGTTGTCTGCCCTCCCTCTCAAGCATCACATCTTGGGAGCTGGTGGGAGGACTCTAGGCCGGAATGTGTGTACAGGATGGCCATTGCCGACAGTGACAAGTGCTAATCTGATAATGCAGCAGTTACAGTGGATGAGAGTCAGTGGAATCTATACAATACACATACACAGCCTGTGTGACAAAGCTAGGAACCATGCAATCATTGTAATTGTATAATATGTGCATGCTGTCTCTGCTTAGTGCTGACTGTGCCCGCTGTCTCTGCTTGGTGCTGTCTGTGCCGGCTGTCTCTGCTTGGTGCTGTCTGTGCCGGCTGTCTCTGTTTGGTGCAGACTGTGCTGGTTGTCTGTGCTTGGTGCAGGCTGTGCCCGCTGTCTCTGCTTGGTGCTGACTATGCCTGCTGTCTCTGCTTGGTGCTGACTGTGCTCGCTGTCCCTGCTTGGTGCTGTCTGTGCCGGCTGTCTCTGTTTGGTGCAGACTGTGCTTGTTGTCTGTGCTTGGTGCAGGCTGTTCCCACTGTCTCTGCTTGGTGCCGACTGTGCCGGCTGTCTCTGCTTGGTGCTGACTGTGCCCGCTGTCTCTGCTTGGTGCTGACTGTGCCAGCTGTCTCTGCTTGGTGCTGACTGTGCCCACTGTCTCCGCTTGGTGCTGCCTGTGCCCACTGTCTCCGCTTGGTGCTGCCTGTGCCCGCTGTCTCCGCTTGGTGCTGACTGTGCCCGCTGTCTCCGCTTGGTGCTGTCTGTCCCTGCTGTCTCTGCTTGGTGCTGTCTGTCCCCGCTGTCTCCGCTTGGTGCTGCCTGTGCCCACTGTCTCTGCTTGGTGCTGCCTGTGCCGCTGTCTCCGCTTGGTGCTGACTGTGCCTGCTGTCTCCGCTTGGTGCTGCCTGTCCCCGCTGTCTCCGCTTGGTGCTGTCTGTCCCCGCTGTCTCTGCTTGGTGCTGTCTGTCCCCGCTGTCTCCGCTTGGTGCTGCCTGTGCCCGCTGTCTCCGCTTGGTGCTGACTGTCCCCGCTGTCTCCGCTTGGTGCTGCCTGTGCCCGCTGTCTCCGCTTGGTGCTGACTGTCCCCGCTGTTTCTGCTTGGTGCTGACTGTGCCGGGGACCTGGAATATCAGGCTGGAGATCATTATTAGTAGAGACAGGATTATATGCATTTGCATATTTGCATATGCATTTGCATATTTTGCCCATTCTCACTGGTTATTGCATATTTTTCCTATAATCTAGTGATGGTGCATATTTTAGGCCCCGCCACCTTTCCACCAGCGCTGCTTTCCCTGCTGCTGCTGGCCAAGTAGTGGTAGAGTGTGCAGACTGGGGCAATAAGTGCGCAGTGTGGGGAACCTTGGATGTACGCTATGTCTGACACTACTCTAGGCTGACAATCCATGTGGATAAAAGTCAGTTCGGGGCGGATGCCATTACGAAGCTCCTGAACCTATGCATGCTCCTGGCCTGGGACTTTACACCAAGAGACAGACTTCTGCAGCAGAGGAGGCGGGCAGAAGGGTTGTGACATCACACGGCACGGAGGAAATGCCGTGTCACAGTAAGTATGCGGCGCAGGGAGGAAGCCTTCCACTGCGCTGCCCTCACACGGTATGCTGACATTTGATCCATCAGCGCTGGAGATGAGGGTCCGTGTAGTTGATCCCAGAAGAGCCTAGGATGCTTCAGTCTGCTGTAGCAGCCAGGGAAAAAAAATCCCGTGTACAGCACTAGACATCTGCAGATGCTGTGGGCCTATTTTTGAGGTTTATTTGCAACTAATTGTATGCAGATTTTTAAATAAATAAGTTAAAAAGTACTTTTCTATTATTTAATTTAGCATATTTTAACACTTTTCATGCATATTTTAAGTATTTTTTATGCATATTTGCATGCATATTTCAAGCTTTTTATGTTGCATATAATCCTGTCTCTAATTATTAGGTCATACAGGTTGAGTATCCCTTATCCGAAATGCTCGGGACCACGAGCATTCCAGATAAGGGATTTTTCCGGTTTTTGGAATACATTCTTTTAGGCATACTTACCTGTCCCCTGGTGGTGCCCTGCAGGGGCGGATTGGGGACTAAAAGTGGCCCTGGAAATTTTCTGAAAGTGGCCTCATGTGGGCGGCAACAAATCAATAAAGGGCGGGGCCAACATAACAGTAGGCGGGATTATTACATCACTATACTTAGATACATTGTTGACAGAAACTAATGCCACACACCGTAATGCCTATTACAGATCATGTCAGGGCTTTATAAATTTTTTGCAAAACAGGCACAACTCGGATAGTGCGCGCCAAAACTTTACACCGTAATGCCTATTACACGTCACACCCCCATTACATAGTATACCACATGCAACGATGGCCTGCCAGGCTTACTGGTGTTGGGACCCCGCCCCCCCCAACTAACGACTACACTACAGCACTGTGGATAGTGCTGTACAAGGACTGTTGTTAGTGTTACCTATGATTTTTATGCTAGCCCACAAAGCAACTTACTGCAGACTTTGCTTTTTACCATAATCCTGTATCTCATACATACATACATACTCCGCCACTCTCATACATACATACATACTCCGCCACTCTCATACATACATACTCCGCCATTCTCATACATACATACATACTCCGCCATTCTCATACATACATCCATACTCCGCCACTCTCATACATACATCCATACTCCGCCATTCTCATACATACATACATACATACTCCGCCACTCTCATACATACATACTCCGCCATTCTCATACATACATAAATACTCCGCCATTCTCATACACACATACATACTCCGCCATTCTCATACATACATACTCCGCCATTCTCATACATACATACATAATCCGCCATTCTCATACATACATACTCCGCCATTCTCATACATACATACATACTCCGCCACTCTCATACATACATACATACTCCGCCATTCTCATACATACATACATACTCCGCCACTCTCATACATACATACATACTCCGCCATTCTCATACATACATACTCCGCCATTCTCATACATACATACATAATCCGCCATTCTCATACATACATACTCCGCCATTCTCATACATACATACATACTCCGCCACTCTCATACATACATACATACTCCGCCATTCTCATACATACATACTCCGCCATTCTCATACATACATACATACTCCGCCATTCTCATACATACATACTCCGCCACTCTCATACATACATACATACATACTCCGCCACTCTCATACATACATACATACTCCGGCACTCTCATACATACATACTCCGCCACTCTCATACATACATACATACTCCGCCATTCTCATACATACATACATACTCCGCCACTCTCATACATACATACATACATACTCCACCACTCTCATACATACATACATACTCCACCACTCTCATACATACATACTCCGCCACTCTCATACATACATACATACATACATACTCCGCCATTCTCATACATACATACTCCGCCACTCTCATACATACATACTCCGCCACTCTCATACATACATACTCCGCCATTCTCATACATACATACATACTCCGCCACTCTCATACATACATACTCCGCCACTCTCATACATACATACTCCGCCACTCTCATACATACATACTCCGCCATTCTCATACATACATACATACATACTCCGCCATTCTCATACATACATACATACTCCGCCACTCTCATACATACATACTCCGCCACTCTCATACATACATACTCCGCCATTCTCATACATACATACATACTCCGCCACTCTCATACATACATACATACTCCGCCACTCTCATACATACATACATACATACTCCGCCATTCTCATACATACATACTCCGCCATTCTCATACATACATACATAATCCGCCATTCTCATACATACATACTCCGCCATTCTCATACATACATACATACTCCGCCACTCTCATACATACATACATACTCCGCCATTCTCATACATACATACTCCGCCATTCTCATACATACATACATACTCCGCCATTCTCATACATACATACTCCGCCACTCTCATACATACATACATACTCCGGCACTCTCATACATACATACATACTCCGGCACTCTCATACATACATACTCCGCCACTCTCATACATACATACATACTCCGCCATTCTCATACATACATACATACTCCGCCACTCTCATACATACATACATACATACTCCACCACTCTCATACATACATACATACTCCGGCACTCTCATACATACATACTCCGCCACTCTCATACATACATACATACATACATACTCCGCCATTCTCATACATACATACATACTCCGCCACTCTCATACATACATACTCCGCCACTCTCATACATACATACTCCGCCATTCTCATACATACATACATACTCCGCCACTCTCATACATACATACTCCGCCACTCTCATACATACATACTCCGCCACTCTCATACATACATACTCCGCCATTCTCATACATACATACATACATACTCCGCCATTCTCATACATACATACATACTCCGCCACTCTCATACATACATACTCCGCCACTCTCATACATACATACTCCGCCATTCTCATACATACATACATACTCCGCCACTCTCATACATACATACATACTCCGCCACTCTCATACATACATACATACTCCGCCACTCTCATACATACATACTCCGCCACTCTCATACATACATACATACTCCGCCACTCTCATACATACATACTCCGCCACTCTCATACATACATACATACTCTGCCACTCTCATACATACATACTCCGCCACTCTCATACATACATACTCCGCCACTCTCATACATACATACTCCGCCATTCTCATACATACATACATACTCCGCCACTCTCATACATACATACATACTCCGCCACTCTCATACATACATACATACTCTGCCACTCTCATACATACATACTCCGCCACTCTCATACATACATACATACTCCGCCACTCTCATACATACATACTCCGCCATTCTCATACATACATACATACTCCGCCATTCTCATACATACATACTCCGCCATTCTCTTACATACATACTCCGCCACTCTCATACATACATACTCCGCCACTCTCATACATACATACATACTCTGCCACTCTCATACATACATACTCCGCCACTCTCATACATACATACTCCGCCACTCTCATACATACATACTCCGCCATTCTCATACATACATACATACTCCGCCACTCTCATACATACATACATACTCCGCCACTCTCATACATACATACATACATACTCCGCCACTCTCATACATACTCCGCCACTCTCATACATACATACTCTGCCACTCTCATACATACATACTCTGCCACTCTCATACATACATACATACTCCGCCACTCTCATACATACATACATACATACTCCGCCATTCTCATACATACATACTCCGCCATTCTCTTACATACATACTCCGCCACTCTTATACATACATACTCCGCCATTCTCATACATACATACATACTCCGCCACTCTCATACATACATACATACTCCGCCACTCTCATACATACATACATACTCCGCCACTCTCATACATACATACATACATACTCCGCCACTCTCATACATACATACTCCGCCATTCTCATACATACATACATACTCTGCCACTCTCATACATACATACATACATACATACTCCGCCACTCTCATACATACATACATACATACTCCGCCATTCTCATACATACATACATACATACTCCGCCATTCTCATACATACATACTCCGCCATTCTCTTACATACATACTCCGCCACTCTCATACATACATACTCCGCCATTCTCATACATACATACATACATACTCCGCCATTCTCTTACATACATACTCCGCCACTCTCATACATACATACTCCGCCACTCTCATACATACATACTCCGCCATTCTCATACATACATACTCCGCCACTCTCTTACATACATACTCCGCCACTCTCATACATACATACTGTACATACATACTCCGCCATTCTCATACATACATACTCTGCCATTCTCATACATACATACATACTCTGCCATTCTCATACATACTCCGCCATTCTCATATATACATACATACTCCGCCACTCTCATACATACATACATACATACTCCGCCATTCTCTATGGCGTATTCCTATGGGCGCAACCCATCCACACTGCTGCATGCGAACCGACCGGTGAATAATCATTTTGCCGTCCCCGCTCGCACTACGCGGCTGCACATGCGCATAACTGTTTATGTGCATGCGTAGTTGCCCAACATTGCTCCCCTGCCACTCCCAAATTAAACCTAGTACATTATACACAGCCCCCCTCCCCTAAGTTACACACAGGACATTATACACAGCCCCCCCCTCAACCAAATTACACACAAGACATTATACACAGCCCCCCCTCAACCAAATTACACACAGGACATTATACACAGCCCCCCCTCAACCAAATTACACACAGGACATTATACACAGCCCCCCCTCAACCAAATTACACACAGGACATTATACACAGCCCCCCCTCAACCAAATTACACACAGGACATTATACACAGACCCCCCTACCCTAAGTTACACACAGGACATTATACACAGCCCCCTACCCTAAGTTACACACAGGACATTATACACAGCCCCCTACCCTAAGTTACACACAGGACATTATACACAGCCCCCTACCCTAATTTACACACAGGACATTATACACAGCCCCCCTCCCCTAAGTTACACACAGGACATTATACACAGCCCCCCCTCCCCTAAATTACACACAGGACATTATACACAGCCCCCTACCCTAAGTTACACACAGGACATTATACACAGCCCCCCTCCCCTAAATTACACACAGGACATAATATACAGCCCTCCCACAAGTTACACACAGGGCATAATATACAGCCCCCCCCCCCTCCCCCAACTTACACACAGGACATAATATACACCCCCCCCCCCCCTCACCCAAATTACACCTAGTACATTACACACAGTCCCTCCATCAATATCACCCAATATACACTCACCCAATGATCTATGTTGTAGTGTCTGCGACTGCTTGTGGTAGGGGAGGCAGCATAGAGCACGTAGAGGAGCTGCTGGACCAGGAAGAGCAGCAGGGCTGAGGATACGTGTGGTGGGCGGGGCCAGCCTCAGGGAAGTCAGCTGTTGCTGTATCCTACCACCTGATCTGTACAGTACACACTGCCTTCCAGCGCGCAGAGCTCACCCCACCTCCCGGGATTACACTCACTGTACCCCAAAAAAAACAGGAGAGCGGCAGGGAGCTGCCACTGTAGCAGCTGTTGTTTTACTTTTGCCTGCCTCCGGCCCCCAGCCACAGTTCTTCCTGTCCTGACAGCCGCCTCGGCGTTACTGGTTACTCCTGCAGCATAACTCCTGAGCCGGATGAGCAGTTGCTGCTGCTGGAGTTCAGGCAGGGGCTGTGCGCCGTTCACAGCTGACCGCGGGAGATGGGGGGGGGGGGCGAACTCCCCCTGTATGCGTCCTGACTCCCTGCCTGACCGGCCACACACCCCCAGCCGCCTGTGGACGTGCGTGGCACTGCACATTTTGGGCAAAAAAATGGGGGACTTCAGCATGCCGTGCCGACAGCGGCACCAGGCCCCTTTAATACCTGCGCAGACTGCCTGTAGCACGCAGCTGTATATTTTGCTCTGTGCTGCCCCTGCTGGCTGCAACTTTAAATTCGGCCTCAGTTGCATCGGCCTCCCGGGAAAGTTCCCGGTAATTATAATGGCCAATCCGCCCCTGGTGCCCTGATGGTCCCTCGGCTCCCACGTTGTCCCCCGGCGTCCATGGCAGGCTTTCAGCACCGTCCCCGGCGTCTCCAGCGGTCCCAAGAGTGCATTGCGCGAGTTCCCAGGCGCGCCAGTGACGTCACCGACGCGCGCAATGCACTCCTGGGACTGCTGGAGACGCCGGAGAGGATGCTGAAGGCCCGCCATGGACGCCGCGGGACTTGGTAAGTATAAAAAAAGGGTTAGGGGGGAAAAACAATCAAACAAAAAATTCTAAATGTTCCAAAAAACCCACGGTTTTTGGAATAATTTGGATACGGGAGGTACGGATACGGGATACCGTACCTGTAATAACACCATGTGACCCGCCAGGGCATCAGCTAAAGTGCCTCATGTTCTGAATTTGATCAGATTTTAAAGAACTCTAGTAAACAATTACTGTAATGATGATCTGTAATGGCTTTGCAGCGCCACCATTAGACTGATTGGCCCCACTGACACAGTGCTCTGGGCTGCTGCTTGTGCTGTAGAGAATGGGCCATTATCTTTGCCCATAGGGGTGATTTACAGTGTAACTGCGGCAAAGGAGGTAATAGCCGGGATAATAGATTTAGATGCAGTTCTGCTGTAAGTGGCCAAGTGCCAGGACCCACCACATCCACTGTCTGTGTGGACTTTCCTCCTACGGCCTTTATTTATGGCATCCCATTAAGGAGAATATACCTGCAGAGGTCACCTATAATGAGTCCTGGCTGCTGCTGGGTTTACAAATGACATTATGAGGTCTCATGAGCAGGGCCCTCCTCCCTTATACCAACAACTGCAGCAGAGCTTTTGGTTCTGGGTGCCATGACTGCTGCTGCAGCAATGTATATCCCAGTGTCCTGAAATGCTCTGTGCTGTAAGTCACTTTCTTCCTGTTCTGTTCATGCTGTCTCTGCTTACTTACATGTGACCCTAGAGATATTTTCACCATTTCCCTATTTTCTTATTTATGACCAAGTGTACTGTACAGCTTACGCTATTCGGTACTCTTTACTTAGAAGGGCGCCCATCTCGGCCATCTCGGGCATTGAATGCACTAAAAAATCAGGTGCGATGCGACAGACGAGATGCCCGAGATTTCCCATAGGGAACAATGTTAAATGTCTCAATTGACCCGATTTTCCTGTTCAATGCCTCAATTGACCCAATTTTTCCATAGGAAACAATGTTAAATGGGCCACAGAGGCCAAATAGGCACCCTGAAGTGAATAATGGCCACCCGAATTGTTAACGCCACCCCACGATCAACGTCAACCCGAAGCGTGGCGAGCCCCGCGAGGGGACGCGGATACCTTCACAGGTATCCGCGTCCCCTCGCGGGCTTCACAGCTGTCCGCGTACCCTCGCGGGGCTCACTGCGCTCGCCACGCTTCGGGCTTGGTGGCTCGCTGCGCTCGCCACACTTTCTATTCTCAACTCCACGCCGACGTGGATAGTGGGGGTATGAAAAGGTCGTAGGACGCGTACCGCCGCCCCTCGCGGGCTCGCTACGCTCGCCACGCATCGGGTTGACGTTGATCGTGGGGTGGCGTTAACAATTCGTGTGGCCATTATTCACTTCAGGGTGCCTATTTGGCCTCTGTGGCCCATTTAACATTGTTTCCTATGGAAAAATCGGGTCAATTGAGGCATTGAACAGGAAAATTGGGTCAATTGAGACATTTAACATTGTTCCCTATGGGAAATCTCGGGCATCTCGTCGGTTGATCGCACCCGATTTTTTAGTGCATTCAATGCCCGAGATGCCCGAGATTTTTTACTAACGATGCCCACGATCAAAATCGTGGGCGCCCTTCTAAGTAAAGAGTACCCGCTATTCTGTGTGTATGTTACACTATTCTGTATGTATGTTACACTATTATGTGTGTGTATGTTATACTATTATGTGTGTGTTACACTATTCTGTGTGTGTGTTACACTATTCTGTATGTATGTTACACTATTATGTGTGTGTGTTACACTATTCTGTGTGTGTGTGTGTGTGTGTGTGTGTTACACTATTCTGTGTGTGTGTGTGTTACACTATTCTGTGTGTATGTTACACTATTATGTGTGTGTATGTTACACTATTATGTGTGTGTATGTGTGTGTGTGTGTGTGTGTGTTACACTATTCTGTGTGTATGTTACACTATTCTGTGTATGTATGTTACACTATTCTGTGTGTGTGTGTGTGCGTGTGTGTGTGTGTGTGTTACACTATTCTGTGTGTGTGTGTGTGTATGTTACACTATTATGTGTGTATGTTACACTATTCTGTGTATGTATGTTACACTATTATGTGTGTGTATGTTACACTATTCTGTGTGTGTATGTTACACTATTCTGTGTATGTATGTTACACTATTATGTGTATGTATGTTACACTATTCTGTGTGTGTGTGTGTGTGTGTGTGTGTGTGTTACACTATTCTGTGTGTGTTACACTATTCTGTGTGTATGTTACACTATTCTGTGTGTGTTACACTATTCTGTGTGTATGATACGCTATTCTGTGTGTACGTTACACTATTATGTGTGTGTATGTTACACTATTCTGTGTGTATGTTACACTATTTTTTGTGTGTGTGTTACACTATTCTGTATGTATGTTACACTATTCTGTATGTATGTTACACTATTATGTGTGTGTATGTTACACTATTATGTGTGTTACACTATTCTGTGTGTATGTTACACTATTCTCTGTGTGTGTTACACTATTCTGTGTGTGTGTGTTACATTATTCTGTGTGTATGATACGCTATTCTGTGTGTATGTTACACTATTCTGTGTGTATGTTACACTATTCTGTATGTGTGTATGTTACACTATTATGTGTGTGTATGTTACACTATTCTGTGTATGTATGTTACACTATTATGTGTGTGTATGTTACACTATTCTGTGTATGTATGTTACACTATTCTGTGTGTGTATGTTACACTATTCTGTGTGTATGTTACACTATTCTGTGTGTGTGTGTCACATTATTCTGTGTGTATGATACGCTATTCTGTGTGTACGTTACACTATTTTGTGTGTGTTACACTATTCTGTATGTGTGTGTTACACTATTCTGTTTGTATGTTACACTATTCTGTGTGTGTGTGTGTGTGTGTGTTACACTATTCTGTATGTGCGTGTGTTACACTATTCTGTTTGTATGTTACACTATTCTGTTTGTGTTACACTATTCTGTATGTGTGTGTTACACTATTCTGTGTGTTACACTATTCTGTGTGTGTTACACTATTCTGTGTGTGTATGTTACACTATTCTGTGTATGTATGTTACACTATTATGTGTGTGTATGTTACACTATTCTGTGTATGTATGTTACACTATTATGTGTGTGTATGTTACACTGTTCTGTGTATGTATGTTACACTATTATGTGTGTGTATGTTACACTATTCTGTGTGTGTGTGTGTTACACTATTCTGTGTGTTACACTATTCTGTATGTATGTTACACTATACTGTGTGTGTGTGTTACACTATTCTGTGTGTATGATACGCTATTCTGTGTGTATGTTACACTATTCTGTGTTTATGTTACACTATTCTGTATGTGTGTGTGTTACACTATTCTGTTTGTATGTTACGCTATTCTGTGTGTATGTTACACTATTCTGTGTTTATGTTACACTATTCTGTATGTGTGTGTGTTACACTATTCTGTTTGTATGTTACACTATTCTGTGTGTGTGTTACACTATTCTGTGTGTATGCTACACTATTCTCTGTGTATGTTACACTAACAATGGCGTATTCTGATTCTATGGGTGTCACGGCTAACAATTTATTTATCAGTTTTCAACTTTTAGGCCGCACCTAAATGTATGTTTGGGCGTATGTGTGTGTGTGTGTGTCTGTAGATATCTGACAGTTGACATGCATAGAGTTGACATGGTCAAAAAGTTGACTTGGTCAAATGGTCAACATGGTCGACATGATTTTTTTATTGCAAAGTTTCATAATGCATAATACCATCCATATGGACTGAAGTTCGGACTCTTTCTTGTGTGGACCTTTTTCTTTTGTGGATCTTTTTCTTGTGTGGATCTTTTGCTGTCATACCCAGACACAGCTTAGTGATGGCACGCAGACGTGTATGTTACACTATTCTGTGTATGTATGTTACACTATTATGTGTGTGTGTTACACTATTCTGTGTGTATGATACGCTATTCTGTGTGTATGTTACACTATTCTGTATGTGTGTATGTTACACTATTATGTGTGTGTATGTATGTTACACTATTATGTGTGTGTATGTTACACTATTATGTGTGTGTGTATGTTACACTATTCTGTGTGTGTGTTACACTATTCTGTGTGTGTTACACTATTTTGTGTGTGTTACACTATTCTGTATGTATGTTACACTATACTGTGTGTGTTACACTATTCTGTGTGTATGATACTCTATTCTGTGTGTATGTTACACTATTCTGTGTGTATGTTACACTATTCTGTATGTGTGTATGTTACACTATTATGTGTGTGTATGTTACACTATTCTGTGTATGTATGTTACACTATACTGTGTGTTACACTATTCTGTGTGTATGATACGCTATTCTGTGTGTATGTTACACTATTCTGTGTGTATGTTACACTATTCTGTATGTGTGTATGTTACACTATTATGTGTGTGTATGTTACACTATTCGGTGTATGTATGTTACACTATACTGTGTGTGTGTTACACTATTCTGTGTGTATGTTACGCTATTCTGTGTGTATGTTACACTATTCTGTGTTTATGTTACACTATTCTGTATGTGTGTGTGTTACACTATTCTGTTTGTATGTTACACTATTCTGTGTGTGTGTTACACTATTCTGTGTGTATGCTACACTATTCTGTGTGTATGTTACACTAACAATGGCGTATTCTGATTCTATGGGTGTCACGGCTAACAATTTATTTATCAGTTTCCAACTTTTAGGCCGCACCCAAATGTATGTTTGGGCGTATGTGTGTGTGTGTGTGTGTGTGTGTGTGTCTGTAGATATCTGACAGTTGACATGCATAGAGTTGACATGGTCAAAAAGTTGACTTGGTCAAATGGTCAACATGGTCGACATGATTTTTTTATTGCAAAGTTTCATAATGCATAATACCATCCATATGGACTGAAGTTCGGACTCTTTCTTGTGTGGATCTTTTTCTTGTGTGGACCTTTTGCTGTCATACCCAGACAGAGCTTAGTGATGGCACGCAGACAGAGTACGCATTACAGGTCCTCATACACTAGGACGACGTATCGTATCCAGCATCACATGCGATACCCCAGCGAGTGACAGGGCAGCTCCTTAGGGGCTGGATCAAATGCGATATATTGTATACCTTCCTTTTGCATGCGATATATTGCATGCAATCCCAGCAAATCCTTATTACAGGCCGTGCGATCTCCAGCTCCGATCCAGTGCGCACAGGACTGCGCGTCAGATCCGGAGGTAAAACACATGCGTTTCAACACTTTTCATGCGATTTATCGGCAAAGTGTCGGAATCGGATTAAATCGGCCAAAACTGCAATAGTGTAAGTCCTCCTTTTGTCAGGTGGACCTTTTACACCAATGATAATGATTGTGAAGGCAGGGACTGATTACGGGGAGGGGTATCTACGGCCAGTAAAACCACCACAAATAAGCCAAATGCGTCTGTGTCTGCACTGTTTTTACTGTGACAGACAGTGACTTCCCATTGGAGGTTCTACCTGCCAGTCACCTGCAGGACAATTTGTGCCATTGGGAGGTGTTCCCTATCCTCCAGGACTGCCAGTCCGGGCTGTGAGTAGCAGAGAGCTGGCTTCCTGCAGGTCACCACTCCCTGCCTTTTGTGCAGCACAATCTGGCTTCAGCCGATGCGGTCCATAGGAGCCGGTGGCCTGAGCATGTGCAATCCTGCTGCCCCTTGTGCACCGGTCCTAGCTCCAGCCGGCTCCATTGCCCAGGTGCCGCGACCCAACCGGGATATAACGGAATTAATATCGGTATAAACAGTAAGTTCTAATGTCATCAGTTATAATTGGTGTGTTTTGTGACTTTTGTATTGATAGTACAGGGAACATTGTACCTGGTTGTGTATATTTGATTATTGCAGCTTTTTGCGTATACAGCATATAGGCCCTTATTCTAGTTGAATCGGACGGATGCGTATTTTCGGACAGGAACCGAGTGTTCTTAGCCCCGCCTTCCGTACGGATCGCTCACACCGTCCGAATGAGGTAAGACGCTGACCGAACGGAACGAGAGCGGATTTTTCATGTGCACACCTCCTCCATCTGTGGGAACCTCTCCCATCCTCCGATGGTCGCCGACCATGGAATGCTGGACCGAGTGGTCAGCCAGCACCGGGCATTTCTCTGTGCAAAAGCAGGGATATGGGCGGGCAGCTGGCACCGGCTATGTCATACGTCCACCCCCCACATGTGCGTCACGGCCAGATTACCATACGTGGGCCCAGCGTTTTCATGGGAATCAGCCATGAAACGCGGGGCGTACACATATGGTAATGAGCCCAAACAGCCCTTCACGCCTCTCTCCACCCCCTGCTCGGATGGTTCCGTGCGATAATTTTCTGCACGGATCTCACGCCGTGTTTGGACGTGTGAGGCGTTTGCACATGCGCAGATACGCCTCTGCACATGCGCAAACACCAACCATCGGCCGTCCGTCCGCACACGGAGCCATCCGACTCAATCAGAATAAGGGCCATAGTGACAGAACGCCTTGGTGACCTCTAATACTGTACCTATATAATTTACAGGTGGGAGTGCAGTGTCCCACATGTCATGTAATCAATACTGCTTATACATGCAGATGTATTATCTTCCTCTATGAGTGCTGAACCTATTGATCTGCCGAAGACGCTGGAGCCATATACAGTAATATCTGCATTTTCTTTTTGAGCCCATCTTTAAATTTGTAGCAGCTTATAGATAAATCATTGTCAGACCTCTCCGCAGATCTGCGGAATGTGTGTCCCATCTATTCATTGGGATTTATTGAGCCGGGCATCTCACATCACACAGAAAACATTACCTTTAGTTTTTATTATTTTTTATACAGACTCTGGGCCTGCAAACAATTGTTCACGGGACAGGTGTTGCTGCACATAACACTAACAACGTATAGACAAGGAGCAGAATTAAATCAAGATAGACAGGAGGCTGAAATGTTTCTGCGTCAGTAATTAATGCTGCACCGCTCATAGGCGATCAGCCTGGCTGCACGTTCTATCCGTGGGTGGCCAGATGGCTGGACTCGCTATTTACATACAACAGAATGGTGGGCATGTGCAATGGGTGTCCATTGTTATCCTTTCTCCAACACTGCACACACACATATGGTGCATGCTACCATACAGTGACTGTCAGCACAGTGATAGCACCAATCACAATCAGAGTGGCCTGGCAGCATTCTTTTCCTGCCGCCCAATAGCAGCACCAGAGGCCCAGTCAGCCCCTGTTAAAAGGCCCCTCAAATTGAGCAACTACCAAGTGTGCCTATGTGTTGATGGCCCTGGGGGATACATATTATGGGGATTCTGTCAGTTTCCTGATGGATTGCGACAGTAAGTACTGGGGTTAGCATTAAGCTGGGAGGTACAAGATGGGGTGGTTAGTGTTAGGCTGTGGGAGGAGTGGTTAGGGTTAGGCTGTGGGAGGAGTGGTTAGGGGTAGGCTGTGGGAGGAGGGGTTAGAGTAGGCTGTGGGAGGAGTGGTTAGGGTTAGGCTGTGGGAGGAGTGGTTAGGGGTAGGCTGTGGGAGGAGGGGTTAGGGTTAGGCTGTGGGAGGAGTGTTTAGGGGTAGGCTGTGGGAGGAGTGGTTAGGGTTAAGCTGTGGGAGGAGTGGTTAGGGGTAGGCTGTGGGAGGAGTGGTTAGGGGTAGGCTGTGGGAGGAGTGGTTAGGGTTAGGCTGCAAGAGGTGCAGTTAAGCTATGGGAGTAATGGGTTAGGTTTAGGCTGTTGGGGGTGGTTGGTGTAAGGCTGCAGGACGGATGGGTTAGGGGTAAGCTGTGGGGGATGTTTCATACTTAGGTGCGGGGTTCAGGTGAGGCTGTGGGAGGGGTGAGTTAAGGTTAGACTGCAGGAGGGGAGGTTAGAGTTAGGTGTGTGAGCGGTGGGTGGGGGGGGGGGGGTTAGGCTGTAGGAGGTTACTATTAGGCTGCGATTTTTGGGAGTTTTAGGTTACAATGCTCACCCGGATTTTGTCGGGATTTTGAACGTTGGCATGCTACTGTTGGCATTCAATCCATTGGGATGTCAAGGACCACAATATCGATACCATCCCATGTACTGCTGCAGTCTTTCTAAAATTAGATTACTTTGTAAAACCTTTGGCTAGTGGTAGCCAACAATGCACCTTTCTTTCTCCCTTAACAAATAATGTCAAATAATTTACACACATTTCAGGATAGATTGAAATACTGCGTTAATGATCAGGGCACGTCGCCCACTTCCAGCCGCCGGCTCTCTCAGTTGTTTTCCAGATCTTGATGCATGGGCTAGTGCCATTTGCAGATGACGCTAGCCCAGTGGTTCCCAACCCTGGTCCTCAAGTACCCCCAACAGTGCTCGTTTTCCAGGTCACCCGGCAGGTGCACTCATTATTCAGGCACATTTGAAAAGATCCACAGGTGGAGCTAATTATAGCACTTGTGATTCTGTGTGGAGACCTGCAAAACATGCACTGTTGGGGGTACTTGAGGACCAGGGTTGGGAACCACTGCGCTAGCCTATTACCTTCAACAGCGCTGCCCTGCAGGAGAGAGATCTTGCAATCCCTCCCCACTAAGCTGGAGTAGATCCCTATGTCCTATTTTCATTGCTCGAGTGCAGCTGGAAAGTGGAGCATTTAATGGCACATGCCTGTACTTCTTACCGATTCCCGGGAAGGCACTTACCGGAGCCCGCGTCCCGCCAACTTAGGTTGGTAAATTCCATCTCATTTTCAAGGGAGCACATGGATATGTGGTCAGCACCCCAGCGGTCAGGACGCCGGCGTTTAGCATCCCGGTCGCGGGAATCTAAATGTGTGCTTATTTTTATTTATTTAAGTCTCACGCCTCCGCTCAAAAACAAGAAATTGAGAATTCTTCTGTAAATACGAGAACCTGAGGGTTCCATCTGCACCTTCCATTTTAAACGCCTTTTTTAAAATGGGCTTCGTTCCTCCAGACCGTGAGTGAGAAGAAAGCGGTGGCAGCTTTTCCTGTGACACAGATCCTGTGCCCTGCGGGCGACACAGCACTCGCCTCTCCCCCAAGCCTTCCCTTGCTGCACTGAACATTTCTCGATTGAGCCAGGGACAAAGGAAGAAAAGAGAAACCCTGACAAACAGCTGTATCATGTGCCGGCCTCAGCCGCTGACACTGCGGTGAGGTCTCTCTGCAGCCAGAGCGAGCGTGCAGGCAGATTACAGGCATGGGAAACCGGCTATAATAGCAAATATACAAAGAAAGCAGGTATTAATATTGCAATGCTGCTGCTGCGGAATTCCAGGCCAAGCGATGGATTCGGAGAGAGTCAGCTTATCCCACCCCCCTCTTCTTTTAGTGTCCCATGTAACTGGCACCAAGAGAAAGGCCGTAAGCTGAGGAGTAGTGTGTCTCGCCAATATTCATTTACCCAGATCAACCCTGCCCCGTTCACTACATTAGACTGAATGAATATTTAGGGGCGGCTGTGTTGACTGCCAGAACGCTCTTGTTTTATATTGACTTACGTTCCACCGGTCCTTGTTGGTATGACCTGGGTACGGCCTGGATAAACCAGTAGTCATGAAAAGGCATCCTAAGTGCTCAGTCCCGAGCATGGTCATGGTACAGTCCCAATCATGGTCATGGTACAGTCCCGAGCAGTGGCATAACTATAAATTTTGCGTCGAGCGGGTGCTGGCGCACACACAGACCCTGCTGCTGCTTGCTCCCCCAAGCGGCTGCTGGGGCTGCCTTACAGTAGTTATGCCACTGGTCCTGAGCGTGGTCATGGTACAGCCCTGAGCATGTTCATGGTACAGTCCCGAGCGTGGTCATGGTACAGCCCTGAACGTGCTGCTTGCTCCCCCAAGCGGCTGCTGGGGCTGCCTTACAGTAGTTATGCCACTGGTCCTGAGCATGGTCATGGTACAGCCCTGAGAATGTTCATGGTACAGCTCCAAGTGTGGTCATGGTACAGTCCCGAGCATGTTCATGGTACAGTCCCGAGCGTGTTCATGGTACAGTCCCGAGCGTGGTCATGGTACAGTTCTGAGCATGTTCATGGTACAGTCCCGAGCTGGGGTAGCCAACTCCAGTCCTCAAGAGCTACCAACAGTTAATGTTTTCCAGATCTCCTCACAGAATCACAAGTGAAGTCATTAGCTCCAACTGTGGATCTTTAACAATGTGGTGGTGAGTAATGAGTGCACCTGTGCAGCAGCTAGGTTGTCTGGAAAATGTGAACTGTTGGTAGCTCTCGAGGACTGGAGTTGGCTACCACTGGTCCAGAGCATGTTCATGGTACAGTCCCAAGCATGGTCATGGTACAGTCCCAAGCATGTTCAGGGTATACCCGGCTATGGACCCCAATTTGCAGTGGGAAATTTGATGCTTTTGGGGGTAGCGTCCCCCTACAGAACATTATATGGACAGACAATAATCAGTTTAATTGTTCAATTACACATTAACTCAATGACTTTATAAGTGTCAAGATAATTTGTGGTAGACTCGTTATACCCTGGTAATTACTAATGTAATTCTCTTTTCTGCTGACCAAGTAGAAGTTAATGTAAAATAAAGGTCTTTAGAGTTCTCTCATTAAGGGAGAAATTCCTCTGAGAACAGAAGTTGGAATTCTCCCCGGATTAACATTCCTCCGCTTCTACATTCTGATTCCTGTATTCTAAAAAGCATCCAATAAATCTGTCGTGGTACAGTTATCGTGGAACTACAAGTCTCAGGAATTCCAGTTGTAAGCAAGCTGTAAATTTTCTGTAGGACTACATAGCCCAGCATTGCCTTGCCAAACCTAAGTACTAAGTATGCTATAACCAGGATTGGATCCTACCTAGGGGCTTTAGGCAGGCACAGTAAGGAGGCAATCTTCCTGTACAGATCCGACCTGCATGTGGCTACTAGGGACCCCATCGACCACCGATGGTTCCTAATCATTGATGGTTTATGGTCGATGTAGAATACTTTTCCCTACATCGATTGCACAGCACAAAATAGGTCCTCCCCCCCCCCAGGTACACAGAGCATAGCTCCACCTGTGAAGCCCCGCCCCCAGGTTCTGCAAACCTAACCGCTGCCAATCATCGCTCACAGGGACTCACTGGCAGTTGGGGTGGCTTCCCTGATTGAATGGGTCACATTTTAAATTTTGATTCATCGTTGCAATCTTCTCCACTGTAATGACATAGGGCCTGGCTTATAATGTCTCAAGATGGCGTTTACTTTTGGGGGTGAAAATGCCAAGCACTGCCAGAGCTCTCTCTTCCCAAATAGATGCGACCATTACGCAGATATTTGCATTGGGGCAAATGCATAAAACACATCAACCCCTAAGGACCAGAATCAATTAGCAGTTAATTACTGCTGGCTTATTCATCTGCCCGGTCTATTCAATCAGAGCCCGCTGCTGCTGCTGCTGCACTACAGGCAGATCTATGTTCCAGCCTGAAGGAGGCTCAAACAGAAAGCATCGTTACATGCCCAGTTCGCAGGTGCGGCCAATACATTAACCAATAGCCGCCAGAACGTACCCTGATACTACTGGTTAACGTGCATTGGCGGGGAACAGGGGCTGTAATTGAGAGTTAGTTTCCGGCTACCACCATTTTTCTGGTAAATTACCAAATGCAGATTGCCCGGGGTTTGTACAGGGGTCCGACAGTCCGTATTCCGACAGTCATTAGCCCGACGCCGGGATCCCGACAGGCCGGACCCAGACAGCATGGTGAGTGCAACTAAACCCCTTGTGGTTCGCTGCGCACGCCACGCTGCGGGCACGCTGGCTCCTATTCTATTCTCCCTCTATGGGGGTCGTGGACCCCCACGAGGGAAAATAGCCGTCGGCCGTCGGGAACCCGGCTGTCGGCGTTTTGAAAGTCAGGATCCCGACGTCGGGTAAATGCCTGTCGGGACCCCGTACGGCACCCGATTGCCCGGGTCTAAGAGGTTATTTCTCATGCCATATATATGTCCCGTATAAATTATGCATAAGTGGAGTCAAATTACAGGCAAATAATCATTAAGCGTTAGATTTGCACCTGACAGGTGAACCAGGAAGAAGGGCGTTCTGCCTCTGTAATGCTTATTGCATTCGGTGCTGATAGCCGTCATCTAGAGGTACGTGAGATAAGTGGCAGGGATCAGGAGCCTGTTCTCAATGGGTAACGTGGTCCTTTTATTGTCTGAAGGACCAGTGTGGCATAGCTACGTTTTGGGCGCCCCCCCTCGCCGCCGCCCCGCCAAGCATCCCTACCCCCCTGCCCTGCCGCCCCGCCGCCTATGCAAATCCACCACAGCCTTATCTATCGCGCTGGTCCCGGCGGCTCCATTCTTCTGCTGAGGACCACCACAAAATGGCCGCCCCCATACAGCAGACAGTTTCAGAGAACTTTGTGCTATATGGGGGCGGCCATTTTGTGGGTGTCCTCAGCAGAAGAACGGAGCCGCCGGGACCAGCAAGATAGGTAAGTCTGCAGGGGAAGGGGGGGTTTAACTATAGCACCGCAGCCCCCGGCGCCCCCACATGCACAGCGCCCCCCCGCGGTTCCCTATATCGGGAACATCGGAAGCCAAATCTAACCGTGTGTACACACTAATACACTGCAGCGTATCACAAAGCATTCTGTATTTATACAGGAGAACAGACTGACTGATGCTGAGTGTGCATGACGCACAGTGGCGTAAGCTGCTTTGTATCAATTTGCACCGCTCATGCCTGAAACAGAGAGTGCGTGATGGTGTATGCACCAGTGCAGCGGTGCCACCGAACAGCGCGTCCTAATGCAGTAATAATATAGAAGAAGAGTATACACCTGTGAAAGTCGTAATCGTTATGAATACTTACAGACTTCCTCAGGGACAGACGAAATGCACTGCTGGGGTGATTCTGGTTGGTTTGCAAAAGCAAATTCCTTTAATGGGCAAAATTATGCTGCACTGCAGGTCGGGCAGATGCATAGCTGTGCGCACATTGAGTGTTAGGGGTGCACAGGCACCCCCTAATACTGTGCCCACCCTTATGAACACCTCTCTGCCGCTAGCAATACCAGCAATACCTTTTATCAAAGACATTTGCTTTTTAGAACTGTATTCCATTTAAAGAAGCTTCCAAGAATCAGTTATGTGTGTTTGCATTGTAAATTGTACTAGACCATTGTCATATACATACCCGAGTCATCCATATATGTTTTTGACATTATTTGCATGTACTGTTACACATAGTTATTAGAAGACTAAAACTGAAATAGGCAGGAGATTATGGTGTGGCGATTATGGTGCACCCCCTAATAAAATGTGCTGCGCACACCTGTGGGCAGATGTAACATGTGCAGAGAAAGTTAGATTTGGGTGGGGGAGGGGGGGGGGGTGGTGTTCAAACGGAAATCTAATTTGCAGTGTAAAATTAAGCAGTTTACCCTGCACAGAAACAAAATAACTTCCCCCAAATCTACAGTGGGGCAAAAAAGTATTTGGAGAGCCACCAATTGTGCAAGTTGACCCACTTATAAAGATGAGAGAGGTCTGTAATTTCCATCATAGGTACACTTCAAATGTGCGAGAATGTGGGGGGAAAAAACAGGAAATCACATTGTAGGATTTTTAAAAACATTTTTTTGTATAGTCTAGAGGAAAATAAATATTTGGACAATCAAAAAGTTAAACTCAATACTTTGTAATATAACCTCGGTTGGCAATTACAGAGGTGGAACGTTTCCTGTATTTCTTGACCAGGTTTGCGCACACTGTAGCAAGTACTTTGGCCCACTCTTCCACGCAGATCTTCTCTAGATCTGCCATGTTTTGGGGCTGTCCCCGGGCAGCACGGACTATAGGGGTGAGGTCTGGAGACTGGCTAGGCCACAAAAGGACCTTGAAATGCTTCTTACGGAGCCACTCCTTAGTTGCCCCGGTGGTGTGTTTGGGGTCATTGTCATGCGGGAAGACCCAGCCATGTTCCACCTTCGATGCTCTTTCTGAGGGAAGGAGGTTTTTGACCAAAATCTGACGATACTTGGCCCCATTCATCATCTCCTTAATACGGATCAGTTGCCCTGTCTCCTTTGCAGAAAAGGACTTGGGCCTGGTGCCTCGCTGCGCTCGGTACACTATTACAGGGTTGCCGACTTTTAAATGCTCCTCTCTGGGAGAAGCCCGGAGAGGAGACTTTCCTTACCCGATTGGGGGCGGGGCTTGACTGTGACGTCATTAAGCCCCGCCCCCATTACGGGTAATAGGAGAAATGACTGATCTCCATGGAGGGGGCGGGGCTAAAATGACAGGATTGTGCCATTTTAGCTCCGCCCCCTCCCCTGAGACCCGCGGATTGTGGCATTTACATCCCCAGATTCCGGGAGGGTTGCCCACCCTTCCGGGGGGCCGGGAGGGGGACCCGATTTTTGGGAGACTCCCGGGAATTCCGGGAGGGTCGGCAACCCTGCACTATTATAATGTAACTCTTACCCACCTAAAGGGTAGATATGAACAAGTCAGTTTCATGCAAAAAAATCATTAAAAAAAACCCATGTCGCCCATTGTCGACCTTTTTTAATGTCGACCGTTTGGCTGTTGACATTTTGACCGTGCTGACCATTTGACTGTCTACCTTTTCACCACATCGTCCTTTTGACTGTTGACTTTTTGACTGTCATTGACCCTTTTGAGCTTTTGACTTTGGACCTACTGTATAGTTGTCGCTGTTTGATTGTTGACTTAGTGATTGCCTATATAAAGCCTGTATACCAAATGACCATGAGCCCCATTGATGATTATGAAATGCAGTCGGAAGATAACCCCAAATACCTACTATCGGGCTGTGTTTTGGTCCCTATACATTTGCACTATCTGTCCACAGTCACTCTGCAAGTTTTCTGGCTCTAGACACAAGAAATACGGCCATTTTAACATATAGGCAACCACAATTCTAGGGGCCTCTGATCTGGAGCAGGTGGAGGTCACACAGTCGTATATGCCAGACCACATTCTACCTGCTTCCCAGCCTGCAGCCAGACAGTGAATGGCTGTTAGCGTGCTGATTGGTGAATGGCTGGAGCTAATCACCAATGAGAGTGCAGCAATCTCTACATGCTTCCTTGCCTGCAGCCAGGCAGTAGATGGCTGTCAGCATGCTGATAGGTGGATGACTGAAGCTATCCACCAATGAGAATGCAGCAATCTCTACCTGACTCCCAGCCTGCAGCCGGGCAGTGGATGGCTGTCAGCATGCTGATTGGTAGGTGACTGGAGCTATCCACCAATCAGAGCACTGGGTGAGGGCAGTGTAATCATCTGAAGGTGTCACTGTTGGTATTGCTGTCCACAGCGGTTCTGCGCACAGCCAGATTATCAGCACAAAACAGAAACTCCTCTATGTCAATATCTCCCACACAATAAATTGGACGTTTTATCTGTTTTATTGGACACCTTACACCACTGTGTCTCCATCGCTCTCCTGTAATGACCCTTACGCGACATTCTAAATCCGTCAGCCAGCCGGATGTGATTTCCCTGTGCCAGGATGGGATTACTGGTATAAGACTGGGGATAATGTCTGTGACTTGTGCCCTCTTAATACCTGTACTAATGATACAGTCGGCATTAATGCTGGTGAGATGGAACAAGATGCCGGTGACTCATCTCCGTTCTGGAGTGAGAGGGACACCGGCTGCAGGGTCAGTCTCCTGAGTGTAAGCTTAGATGTTATGTTACCAGACTAGGGCTACTATCACGTCTGGTGGCGCAGTCCTGTCTGGCTATATACAGAGACCTCCCAGCTGCCCGGATATATGTGGCACAGTCCTGTACGGCCATATACAGAGACCTCCCAGCTGCCAAGATATACGTGGCACAGTCCTGTCATATACAGAGACCTCCCAGCTGCCTGTATATACGTGGCTCAGTCCTGTCCGGCCATATACAGAGACCTCCCAGCTGCCAAGATATACGTGGCACAATCCTGTCCTGTCATATACAGAGACCTTCCAGCTGCCCAGATATACGTGGCACAGTCCAGTCCTGTAATATACAGAGACCTTCCAGCTGCCCGTATATACGTGGCGCAGTCCTGTCTGCTCATATACAGAGACCTCCCAGCTGCCCGGATATACATGGCACAGTCCTGTCTGGCCATATACAGAGACCTCCCAGCTGCCCGGATATACGTGGCGCAGTCCTGTCCGGTCATATACAGAGACCTCCCAGCTGCCCGGATATACATGGCACAGTCCTGTCATATACAGAGACCTTCCAGCTGCCCAGATATACGTGGCACAGTCCAGTCCTGTAATATACAGAGACCTTCCAGCTGCCCGTATATACGTGGCACAGTCCTGTCTGCTCATATACAGAGACCTCCCAGCTGCCCGGATATACATGGCACAGTCCTGTCTGGCCATATACAGAGACCTCCCAGCTGCCCGGATATACGTGGCGCAGTCCTGTCCGGTCATATACAGAGACCTCCCAGCTCCCCGGATATACGTGGCACAGTCCTGACCGGTCATATACAGAGATCTCCCAGCTGCCCAGATATACATGGCACAGTCCTGTCTGCCATATACAGACACAGTGGTGTAGCTACTATGTGTCAGACCCCGCCGCGGCTTGGGGGAGCGGCGTCAGTGGGGTCTGTGGTGGGTAACGCCCAGCTGACAGTCAGTGACATTGACAGAAGTACAGAACAGTGACAGTCCAATGCCCTGCCGTTTCAACGATGCGCAGGCATGATGTTGCCCTGTTGCTGGGCATTGCCTGTCTGTCAATGAAACTGTGAAGCTGTACACAGAGCCTATTGGCTACTGTGTGTGGTATGAGGGCTGGGAAGGAGGGGAAGCACCACTGAGCTGCCGCAGCACTTGTCTCTCTGACTGCCTCCTTCCGGGTTCTCCAATCTCCGTAATGCATGTGACGTCATCACGTCACATGCTGGAGAGAGGAGCCTGGGAAGCCGGCAGAGGGGGAGCCCCGCTGCCCACCACAGAGAAGTTGTCTCCTCTAAACAGTGAGTGCCAGTCCTCTCTCTCCTTCCTGTCACTCCAGTACCCTTACATCTCCCCCGTGTGTCCTCTCTTCTCTGCCTCTCCCAGCACCAATGCCCTCACAGCTCCAACATCCCCCATTCGCACCCCCTCTCTATTCGCGGAACCCGTGACTACCCCCTCCCCCCCCTTCCCCACACAAGCTACCCTAGCGGCACAGGGGGTGTTGGTGCGATATTTCAAGAGGGTCCTTGACTATGGGAATAGGGTTATTGAGGAATTTAAAAATGGCAGTTAGGAGCTGATTGACTGGTGCTTTATCTCCGTCCACTTTATCGCTCTCCAATGCTTAGTACATAGACCCCTTATCCTACTAGTTCCATCTAGTATATATAGGGGCACATCCATCTGGAACTGGACCCGTTTCCTATATTCATATATGACCTATAATCTGGATAGTGAGAGAGAATTAAATATACAGCATAAAACCTGCGGTGACTGTGCAGGGGATTATAGAGACAAATCCGTAAATCCTGGAATTGTGGGGTTTGTGAAGGGGGAGATCAATCTGAGCGTAATTCACATTTGTTTGGTATTATACGCAACATTACTTCAATCATTCCTGACGTCTCCTCTCCATTCCTCCATTAGCGGGTACTGAAAATGCTGCAGACATACTCAGTGCTCCTACGGTTAATGATCCCTGGGTGGGTGTGTCCACAAGTGGTCGTGGCCTATGCTGCTGTTATTGTTATTCCGGCATCTGGGAAATCGTCCAGCAATTATGGGGGAAATGTACCAATATGAAAAACCTAGTTTTTCGTATTCGTATTTTCCCTACGGTTGCATACGACTGTTTAAGTCGTATGCAAACTCGTGTTCCGGAGGGGGATTTACAAAGCAGTCAGATACGACTGCTTTGTAACCCTCCGATGGTGTAATGATTCGTATTAGCGGCCGTATATACGGCTGCTAATACGAATTATTTGTAGCAGTCTGCACGGATCAGTCAGATCCGTGCAGGCTGCAAGGTGTAATAAAAAAATAGAAAAATAAATAAATAAAAAAAAAACCGGCGTGGGGTCCCCCCCACAACCATAACCAGCACCAGGCTGAAGGAGCCGGGGCCGGTAATTAAAAATCAGGGAACCCGACAAATAGGGGTTCCCCGATTTTTAACAACCAGCCCCAGGCTCCAGGTCCGGGGCTGGTTCCCAAAATACGGGGGACAAAATGAGTAGGGGTCCCCCGTATTTTAAGAACCAGCCCCAGGCACAACCAGCCGGCAGGGTAATGTCACAGCCGGGGGACACTTATAATATAAGGTCCCGCGGCCAAAACATTCTCCCTACCGACCAGTCAGCCTGGCCAGGGGCCCTGGGGGAGTGGGGACCCCCCCAATAAAGGGGTCCCCCCCCTCCAGGACTTACCTGACCAGGCTGAAGCCTGGTGCTGTCCTCGATGCCCCTGGGCGGTGGGCATCGAGCTGATAAATGTTGTAAAAAAAAGATGAACCTATTGTTTTTTACTGTGGCACTACAAGTGCCAGCAAGCCTCCCCAGCAAGCTGGGACTTGGAGAACCACAAGTCCCAGCCTGCTGGGCATTAAAGGGCCCGCTGGCACTTGTAGTTCTACAGTTAAAAAAATAGTGCACAAAACACACTGACACACTTTTAAAATAAAACTTTATTACACACAAAGCCCACACATACTAATACTTACCTATCTTCTTCCCATAGGTCGCCCTGGTCCTGTGTCGGCGTCTTCTGGTCCTGTGTCGTCTTCTTCCTCCATGTCGACCGTCGCTGTCAACGTCCGGATCCGACGAAATCCATTTGGGAAGCTGTGGAAGGAAACCATACTCACCTGTCCCAGCGCGACGTAGTCCAGGTAAGTGTCTTGGCAAAAAAACAAAACGAGCACCCGAAACCAAGCGGACACGACGGAGACGCACGTGTGTTTGTTTACATCGTGCGGCTCCGCCTCCCGAATGCCGCTATTGGCCGCCTTGCGGCCTAGCGGCCAATCAGGAGCCGCTAGGCCGCAAGGCGGCCAATAGCGGCATTCGGGAGGCGGAGCCGCACGATGTAAACACCGTGCGTCTCCGTCGTGTCCGGTCTGGTTTCGGGTGCTCGTTTTGTTTTTTTGCAAAGACCCTTACCTGGACTACGTCGCGCTGGGACAGGTGAGTATGGTTTCCTTCCACAGCTTCCCAAATGGATTTCTTCGGATCCGGACGGCGACAGCGACGGTCGACATGGAGGAAGAAGACGACACAGGACCAGAAGACGCCGACACAGGACCAGGGCGACCTATGGGAAGAAGATAGGTAAGTATTAGTATGTGTGGGCTTTGTGTGTAATAAAGTTTTATTTTAAAAGTGTGTCAGTGTGTTTTGTGCACTATTTTTTTAACTGTAGAACTACAAGTGCCAGCGGGCCCTTTAATGCCCAGCAGGCTGGGACTTGTGGTTCTCCAAGTCCCAGCTTGCTGGCACTTGTAGTGCCACAGTAAAAAACAATAGGTTCATCTTTTTTTTACAACATTTATCAGCTCGATGCCCACCGCCCAGGGGCATCGAGGACAGCACCAGGCTTCAGCCTGGTCAGGTAAGTCCTGGAGGGGGGGGACCCCTTTATTGGGGGGGTCCCCACTCCCCCAGGGCCCCTGGCCAGGCTGACTGGTCGGTAGGGAGAATGTTTTGGCCGCGGGACCTTATATTATAAGTGTCCCCCGGCTGTGACATTACCCTGCCGGCTGGTTGTGCCTGGGGCTGGTTCTTAAAATACGGGGGACCCCTACTCATTTTGTCCCCCGTATTTTGGGAACCAGCCCCGGACCTGGAGCCTGGGGCTGGTTGTTAAAAATCGGGGAACCCCTATTTGTCGGGTTCCCTGATTTTTAATTACCGGCCCCGGCTCCTTCAGCCTGGTGCTGGTTTCGGCTGTGGGGGGGACCCCACGCCGTTTTTTTTTTTTATTTATTTATTTTTCTATTTTTTTACACTGTAGCCTGCACGGATCTGACTGATCCGTGCAGGCTAAAACGCAAATAGAACAGGAAAATGGTGTTCTATTTTCCTGTCGTATTTGCGTGGGTGTTTCACACCACTAAGCAGCCGTATTGTCAGTACGGCTGCTTAGTAAATCAGAAACCACCATTCTTTGAATGGTGATTTCTGTCGTATTCTATCGATGGTGTAGACATTCGTATTTGTAAATACAAATACGAATGTTCCATCTTTAGGACTACGATTTGTTGTATTTTTGGGATTGTAAATCCCGAAAATACAAATTCGTAAAAAAAAGGTGTATTTCTCCCTACGAATACACCTTTTTTCTACGAATCCATTTTGGTACATTTCCCCCTATATTTCCTGCACTGGGACATTTAGAGAAATTTGCCTTTCTTACCATTAAAAAAACAAGCGCGGAAATGCCGGAGTTACCATCAGCTGAGGATCACGCTGTCCCTGAAGGTTGCAGTTTATATACAAAGTAAAAACAGTGTACCCATTTCCAAATTCTCTATCTCCTGCTTTCAAAGAAGAAGTTCTTGGAAAGTGAAGGAGTCCAAACTTCCCGGTAGGCCGTAGCCAGTTCCAGACATTTAGGTAACATTCTGCGTCTGATTCTAAACTGAGCTACACCACTGCAGATACACATTCAAAGCTGCTGAGAGAAATCTTTGGCCTGATTCAGTGTTGATCGCTCATTTGCAAATTTGATAGAGTGAAAACCCACCCCCTGCGTGTTAAACCACCGTCTAGTCGTGCCATGCCTTTGTGCAACTTGGCGGGGCTGAGCATCTTTTCATGCATCTTCTTCTGTTAAAATGGATCTTATTTGCAATGTGTTGCAAACATGATGCACAAGCAGCTTCTGCTGATTAAACTGACATGGCTATATTCTGTGTGCGCCTGCGGCTGTATCTGCATACGAATGCTTACAATGCCAGTCCCGGTAGGTATTTTAACCCTAACCCTAGTGCCTAGCCATAACCCTAAAGGCCCATACACACTGGACGACTATGCCCAGCGTGTATGGACAGCGATGATGTCAATCATCGCTGCGGGGAAAGCCGCTCAGTGCATACACACTGAGCGGCTTTCTCCCTGCCCCGCAGAGGGGAGGAAGACGGCGTTGCATAGTGCAGAGCTATGCAAAGCGGTCCTGAAATCCGCTCATCTGCTGGTATAACCAGCAGATGAACGGCTTTCCCGGCGATGATGCGGAAGCGCGCAGCAGTGCTCACCGCTCATCGCCGGGCCATACTCACTGGGTGGCTTTGAGCTGAAAGCCGCTCAAACTTGCTGTTTTGAGCGGCTTTCAGCTCAAAGTCGCCCAGTGTGTATGGGCCTTAATACTCACTTTGGGCATCCATCGGCATTGTCACCATTAGGACCCTGACACCTCTGTATACAGGTGATATAGAGCAGTGGTTCCCAACCTTTTTTCTCTCCCTTACCCCTTGATTAGGCTTTTCATTTATTAGTGCCCCTCCTCTCAGTATGAAATATCCACAGTACTTACGAGTGGAGTGGAAATGAGCATTATGCGTGTCCTTATATTAAGGCATAGCGGAGGAGCAGTGTGCGGTCAGGAATCGGGCCCCTCTTTGTCTGGCCGCTGGCTGTGTACTTTCTCTGGGGTTCCCGCTAACACCTGCAGGGTTAATGCCGCTGCTTCCTCCACCCGTTCCAGCATGGGGCAGATAGCTGATGTCTGAGGGCAGCACGGGTAGCGCCCAGTGGATTGCTTGTTGGACAAAAGCACGAGGAGAGACGGTGATGACGCTGCAGATGGAACTGGAAGCGACAGGAGACTTCTTCCACCATCGGGAGACTTCCCATTTTTCTTCCGCCATTACCAATATTATTTATTTATATAGTACCCCCAACCGGTATGCAGTCGCCCCCAGGGGGTGAAGAAATAGATGATCTAGAGGACAAGGTGAGGGCAACATTTTTTCCCATAAAGTTGAGCTAGTCTATTGATCTCTATGAAGAATTCTGTGTATTTGGTTACACACAGATACAAAAGCCAGATCTTGGGGAGAACATTAAAAGCCAATTATTCCATTGCTGAGAGGAGCTGGGAGTAACAAGATGCTCAGTATCAGAATTCCTGAAGCTGAGAATGCAAAACAATAATATAACAGGATACTGAAACTCGGAGAGAATCTAAAATGCAGATGGAAGGAAACAGTTACAGCGGAGAGTGTGCAGAGGTCGTGTACCGCGGGCAAAAGAGCCGCACCTCAGTGCTGATACAGCTTTTCTGTGCCTCGCACCTCATCCAAACTCACACTTAACATGCACGCACAGTCGCACACGCTCTCTCTCTTGACGGCTTCTCCTCTGGCCCTGTGCGGACAGTCGTGCATAGCCGATAGCCGTAAGAAACATATGGCGGCAGAAATACACATTTAATAGGTGTGGCTATTAAATCACGAGCCCGTGCTTGTTAAAAATAAATCATATGACGTAAGTTAAAACAAAGGTTTGTGCTGAGATGGTTCCGCCGCTGAGCAGAAAGGAATTTGAAACTGAATTTGTACAAATTGAAGAGGTTTCACATTTTTAGATACAGTTATTACTTGTGATGTAACCTGGCCAGTACAATCCAGAGCAGGAGATTTCATAACTCCCATTCAAATGTACAGGCGGCCGCTGAGAGTTCTCTCAGCCAATCATGAATGGCGATTTGGAAATTTCCTGCCCACCGGCCGGTACTGTAACCTCTTTCTGGCTCCCGGCAGTGTCACCCCCCCCCCCCCCCCCCCACATTATGATTGGTCACATGGATAGATATGGTGTCCAATCCAATATCTATCCTATTTCCTATGAAATCCAGAAAACCCATCGGACCTTTTACTTAATCGTTCTGTGTGTGGGCATGATCAGGGGTGCTCTGGATTTCAAGGGAAATTGGATAGATATTGGATTGGACACAATATCTGTCCATGTGTGGGCACCTTGAGAGGCTTCTTTTTGAACATTCCCAACCCAACGCCAGCCCATTATATTATTGCGTTCAGTTATGGAAGTGCAGACGTCTTAATTAACTTTATGAGACTTCGCAAAGCCTTTCAGACAAAGAGTTCCTGAGGTAATAAGCCTTCTAAGTACGCTGTGGATTTATTCTGTATTTTATTTGACTTTTTATCTCGGATTAATGTTATTGATTTCAGTCATTATTTCACAGTGTTCTGTTAGAACATGTCTCTTCTAGGAAGTAATTACATCATTTCACTCAGACATTGATTTCAGTGCAAGCCAAATGCATTATGACATTTGTGACTGTAATCAATTATTAATCACATCCCGGGAATTAATCCTGGGCATAAGGGCATCACTCCTGCCAGATTCGCTCAGAGATTCAGCCACCCGTCTGGGCGAAACGCGCCATCCTGCCTTTTGTCTTTGAGCCTTATTGATGGTGTTGATGTGAGGACAGGACATTATTGAGAGTTGCTGTCTGGGCAGTCTCCCTCTCTCTCTCTCTCTCTCTCTCTCTCTCTCTCCCTCTCTCTCTCCCCCTCGTTGTAGTTTCAGTGTTTATGGGGGTGCTGGGATGCCCAGCGAATGTTTGAATGGCTGAAGTACCTGCAATGTGAATGTTTTTTAAATATATGTAGTCCAGCATTGACACGTTCCTTAATTAAAGCTAGGATTGTTCCATAGATTAGCTACATCATCTTCATAACAGACGAATAGAAGAAGCAGGAAGTTGCTAATTACAGACAACTCTGTGTAGACAGTTTCAGTTCTCAAACATATTTTGTAAGTTACAGACACAAAGAGACAATTTGCTTTCGTCTTTATAACACAGAATCTATGCATAAATGCAGAGGGACAGGGGGCGTTGCCAGCAGCTCTTTGAGCGATAGCTATGTCCCCAGGGCGTGGCTTTGTGAGTGCGGATATTCCTGTGAAGCCACACCCCCTTTACCCTAGCTCACTGGCCTTTTTGGAAAAGACTCAGCGCGGGCGTCCCGACCTCCAATACAGGAATGTTGGGAGGTACGCATGTACTGTATTAAGAGGGAAGTCCAGGTAGAGAGCATTTGTCCCTCCTGGAATGGGTCATGTTGGGAGGTATACACAATGTAATATACACCACCCCATCCACCGTGGCCCCCGTCTTAAGTGCCGTGTGTTTCCCTATGGCTTAATCCGGCTTTGGTCATGGTAGGGTGACATGTTCTTCCAGGAATCTAGAGCAGTGGTTCTCAAACTCGGTCCTCGGTACCCCACACAGTTCTCGTTTTCCAGGTCACCCGGCAGGTGCCCAGGTGCACTCATTACTCACTGACACATTTTAAAAGATCCACAGGTGGAGCTAATTATTTCACTTGTGATTCTGGGAGGAGACCTGCAAAACATGCCCTGTGTGGGGTGCTGAGGACCGACTTTGAGAACCTGTGGTCTAGAGTCACTCCCTAAAAATGTGGGCATCTCCCAAACATTCTGGAAGAGTAGTTACTGGTAGGTATACTTGCCACCAAGCTAGGCCACTTGTGGGGTACTAAATTATTTATTATTTTATTAAGTTTCTTTTATAGCGCACACATATTCTGCAGCGCTTTACAGAGAATATTTCAACATTCACATCAGTCCCTGCCCCAAAGGAGCTTACAAGCTATATTCCCTACCACATGTACACGCACACACAGACATTCTAGGGTTAATTTTTGTTGGAAGCCAATTGACCTACCAGTATATTTTTGGATTGTGGGAGGAAACCGGAGTACCCGGAGGAAACCAACGCAAGTACGGTGAGAATATAAAAACTCCGCACAGTTAGAGCCATGGTGGGGATCGAACCCATGACCTCAGCGCTGTGAGGCAGTAATGCTAACCATTACACCATCCGTATTGCCCCACTAAATGGCACAGTCCAATCCGAATCAGGACTGGTGTGGGGTGCAGAGGGATCAGGTGGGGCAGAAGGTACCAGGAGTTGAGCGCTTGTAGGGCCGAGTGCGGCAAATCGATTTGTACGAGACGCATTTTGACAGAATCCAAATTTTAAATATGTTTCAAGTATCATTTTATCTGCAATGTTTTGGACTGCGGTGTGTGGGGTCCGTGATACGTTCCGATCTGCATGACATGTTGTCTGTTTTATTCACTGTATCTACAGGTCAAGTGCGAGGGCCCAAAGCTCGTTCCATTTTTCAAGGCCACCTGTGTTTATTTTGTACTGTGGTTACCGTCCTCCAGCCCGTCGTGGTTCAGCGCCCTGATAAAGTGTCTGCCTATCTTCTGCCTGTGGGTATTCCTTCTGGCCCACGGGGTCAATTTCCTAGTCAGCCATAGCAGTGCCAAGAGAATCTTTGCAGGATTAATATTCTCAGCCGTCGGGGATGCCTTTCTCATCTGGCAGGAACAGGGATACTTTGTTCACGGTGAGTGGAGCAGAGCGGGTGCCCATTGGAGTGGTATAATCTTACCTTAGTGCATGCTAAAGCTGTGGCAGGGAATTATGGGGCTTGTAGTTCCACAGCAGCTTAAGGGCCCACAGGTTGAATACCTCTGATGCAAAGGTTCCCATACCTTGACAGAAGTTTTGTTCCCTGACTTTGTACTTCAGTTGCTGTGTAGAGGATCGCAAGCTATTATTATCTGTTATCAGCTACATAATCTGCCACTGATTAGACGCAAGAGGAAAATATCATCTCACATGATCGCAGCTTTATCTTAAATATTTCATTTCGGTCACCTCATGGAAATGGTTTTGTAATTTTCCCATGTTTTCTTTTTTTCAATCCACGCCCTCCAATTGCTAAAACGGTAGATCTGAAGTCAGTTGCAAAAGCAACTTTTTGACTTAACTGCTCTGGAGCTGAATGAAGTACAAAGTACAAGAACATTGCTTACAGTGCTGTCCCCCCCCCCCCCTATCTTTGCCCCTTTGTGCCTGCTGCGCAAATAATGATAATATTGGATGTAAAATTTTGTTGTGATCTCTTCAAACTTTTTTTTCCTCCATGAGAATTAAAATAGCAATAACATTTACACTTATTGCCACCCACATGCCAGTAACACACAGTCATCGTAACTTATCTGAGTCACACAGGTTTAGTTATTTAATGATGAATAGCAATAAAAAAAATGTACCTAGGAGGCTGCTTTGGAGCAGGAAAATGATGAAAATATGGCGAGATTTCTTTTATGTCTGTCACTAGCCGGATTTTGGAATATGAGGCATTACAGAACACACCCCTGATCTTCCAAGGTAGGCATCGACCAAAGTCTAAGGCCCCACCCCTGAAGAGTAAAGCCCTACCCCTGAATTGCACAGCCTCACCCAGTACAACTTCCTGACACTGTATTTCTTTTATGTCTGTCATGAGTCGGATTTTGGAATATGATGCATTTTAGAACATGCCACTGATCTTCCAAGGTATGCACCAACCACAGTCTAAGGCCCCGACCCTGAATAATGAAGCCCTGCCCCTGAATTACACAGCCCCACCTTAGTAATAAAGCCCTGCCCCTGAATTGCACAACCCCACCCCTCTGGCCACAAAATTGGAATCAGCTACAAGTGTTTCATGGTGTGGAAATGCCATGTGACAAGTCCACGCTCCTGACACTGTATTAACCTCTATTTCATTTAGGTAAAAAAAAAAAATAGTTAAAACTCGCTGATGAGTTTAATCTCATTATGGGCTAAATAATTACGAGAGAGCCGACTCGGGCATGTGTGCCTGTGTGTTCGGAGTTGTGTATTAGATGGGGCAGATGTATGCTCCTCTGCAGGGGGCCTGGGACACGGTTTCTTCTGGGGTGCGCAGGCTACATTACAGAGTTGCAATGTACATGAGTCCCATAGTCTGTAACCCACAATGGCCTCATTCACTTTCCCCAGACAGTAAATCCCTTTCCCACATTCTTCATTTTCCCTTGTTGCCATTCGTGGGAGTTGGGGGACGTTGGGGGCTCAGCAGCTGTAATTACTGGCAGCCTGACACTGTTTCCGTGCTCTGTATTGTACATAGAGCGTCCCTAGCCCCCTCCTCAGTCACACTTGAATGAGATCCTGTGTACATCTCAGGGTTCTAGAGTTCATTGTCTCACTTCGCTCTATGAGCAGGGTAACCACAATACTGGGACACTGAAATAAAGGGCCAAGTATACACTGTAGCCAGTGTTCAGGCTGAGAACTAACGTCTTACTAAAATGACAGTTAGGGGCTTTTAGTTTTTTAATTGTAAACATTATTTCTGATGAGATAAATGAAAGATGAAACCAGTCTTGTTTGTAGTGACATTCGGCAATGCACGATGTGCGAGGTACGGAGGGTGGCGGCACAGAACATACACATGTTACACCTAGCATCTATACATTATACGGCACAAGATGCCCGGCGCGGCTAAGGCTCTCGGAGAAGAGTAACGTGCAGCCCTTTTCTTTATATTTTGCCTCTTAGGCTGCACTGACAGTTGATGTCACAAATTCTTAGTGACTGGATAGGCACACTCTCAGTGATGTCACTGGCTCCTAGTGACTGGATAGGCTGCACGCTCAGTGATGTCAAAAGTTCCTAGTGACTGGATAGGCCGCACGCTCAGTGATATGATTGGCTCCTAGTGACTGTATAGGCTGCACTCCCAGTGATGTAACGGGTTCCTAGTGACTGGATAGGCTGCCTTCTCAGTGATGTTACTGGCTCCTAGTGACTGGATAGGCCGCACTCTCAGTGATGTCACTGGCTCCTAGTGACTGGATAGGCCACACTCTCAGTGATGTCACTGGCTCCTATTGACTGAATAGGCTGCACTCTCAGTGATAACACTGGTTCCTTAAGACTGGATAGGCTGCACTCTCAGTAATGTCACTGGCTCCTAGTACAGATGTCCGAATGAACCTGTTGCTGACTTTCTGGAGCCCTTGTGTATCATTCTATCTGCATGCATTCCATGTCTCTCACCGCTGCCTGTCTGCTCTCTCTCCACAGGTTTGCTGATGTTTGCAATCGCCCACATCCTGTACTCTTCTGCCTTTGGGATGAAACCCCTGGACCTCCGGACCGGAGCTGTGATGGGCCTGATCTCCTTCTTCTTATACATGCTGCTGTATTCCTACCTCTCAGGTCCCTTTACTTACATGGTCGCTGTGTACACAGCCCTCATCGCCTTCATGGGGTGGCGGGCAGTTGCCGGCGTGCAGCTGTGCAATGACCTATGGACATGGACCAAGCTGTCGGCGTGCATCGGTGCCGTGCTTTTCATCGTGTCCGACCTGACTATCGCCGTCAACAAGTTCTGCTTCCCTGTCCCCTGCTCCAGAACCATCATTATGGCAACTTACTATGCAGCTCAGATGCTGATCGCCCTGTCGGCCGTGGAGTGTAGAGATGATGACGATTATAGGAAGAAAAAGTAGGAGACCCCTGGACTAGTTTGGAGAAGTGGGTACACCCCCCTCCCCTCCCTCCAGAGATATGTCCGCCTCCAGTGCATTGATTGTGATTTAGCTTCTCCGAAGCGGCGACGGCTGCTTCACCGGTGCCCTTTAACTCTGGTTTGTTGGTGGTATGTGGTTAACTGACAGATGCCGGTAACGCCAATCCAGAAGGGTTTCGCTCATTACATTGCTTGAGGCTGGGTCTATGTGAAGCTTCTCTGCACTATGTTCTGTATGTGACGCACATCCTATAACATGTATGTACTCCAAGAGGGCTGTATACCGCAGTAGGAGCTGTGTTAAGGGTCCCTATTGTTTATAGAACGCACCCCCCCCCCTCCACCTGCAGGAGACGGCGCTCGCTGCTTTCCCGATAGAGATATTACCGCCCCCTATAGGCTGGCTTTCTTGTAGGCCCTGGCGTGTGTCTGCGGCATGGGGCAGACTGGAAGCATTGATGGCAGAACTCACCACTATACTACACATATTACCTGGTGCTGTTTGCAGACAGTGACAAGTATTGATTTGCTCTCATCTGTGAATCATTATCCGTAAGCTACTAATTACTTCCCTGCAGTGCACCTGAATAGGGATGCTTGGCTTAGTTGACTGGTGTGCCATCGGTGGCTGCTAGTCTGTGTGGGACTACAAAGAACAGCATGCCCTGCCAGCACCTCATGAGTTGCGGAACCACACTCTAAACTAGTGTCTTCAATCCATACGCATGCCATATATCCTGGCGATGGCAATATCCCTGATCATTGTATTATTTCCCATAACTGGGGTTGTCCGGCACAGGGCGCCTGTATCACGTATCAGGACTTCCCCGTATGCACTGGCTGCCCATATCAGGAATTTATTATTTGGCACATGAGGTTGCAGCGGAATACACCCAGGGGGCGGCTGCCGCTTCCTGCTTTACTCCACACAATTGCCCTTCCTTTACTCCATAGCGCAAACTGCTGCGCCGCTCCTTATTCCATCACATAAAAGAACAATACTGTATTAGTGACTGTACATATAATAGTTGGAAGTTGGTTGAATTCACTACATACTATATTATACAGTGAGATTATAACTACGGAGCTCCAGAAAGGACATTTCTCCTAACTGGGGGACCGCTTCTATATTTTCATTTTATTCTTTGTAGGCACTAGTGGTTATTATATAATTACTTAGATATTATTTCATGGTTTGATTTACACTATTTTCTTTAGAACTCTGAAATGTGCGAGAACGGCCACAAACTTCCCATTAAATAGTGTTCAGCAGCTAGGATCTGGCATCCTAGGTAGACAAATGACAGGTCGGCAGTGTTCAAGATCAACCAGTACAAAAGGCCGGCATAATAGTCAACGCAAATGGTCGACATAATTTTTTGGGGGGGTGTTTACGCATTTTCCCAACTTTTGCTTGGCTTAATATCCACGTGGACTGTGACTGGGTCCAGTAACGGGTCGACCTTTTGACCCTGTTGAGTGTACCCACTGTCTACCCTTTTGACCTTTGTCCCTGTCAACCCAATGACTGTCTACCTAGACCAGGCGTAGGCAACAGATGGCTCTCCAGCTGTTTTGAAACTACAAGTCCCAGCATGCCATGCCACAGTTCTGCTATTAGGAAGTGCTAAAACTGTGGCAAGGCATGCTGGGACTTGTAGTTTCACAACAGCTGGAGAGCCACAAATAAAATGTTATATACAATTCTCCTTCAATCAGTATTTAGAATCCAGTGTATGATAAATCTGTGTTCAGGATAATGTGAGAGGTTTATACCGTGCATTGTCCATAAGCCAAAACGATGTACATAAGTAATGAGGTCGTTACATAGAAGACCTACAACGTATTACTCAGACTTCCTGCCTGCAGTCTATTCTTACTGGTGCTGCCTTTGCTTCTGCTGCAAATGTTTCGATATTCAGCAGCAGAGACCTTTTCTATCGTACCGTCACGTGCAAACATCCTTGTGTCATGCTGTAGCTTTCTGAGGTAAAGGAAGCCATTTTGGGGGCTAATGCACATGCCTTCAGATTGGTTTGATTAAGGCATCCCAGAGAGCCCCATTTCAAGAGCATGAGAGGTACGACTCACAGCGCCGATCCCATTCTCTGTTGTCTGTGCGGCCTCCCACAAAGATAACCGGACATCGGCCATTGTGTTTAAACATGAATTAGGCCCATTGTCCCATTACTGGGCGTTTGGACAAATGGTGATATTGGGAATGTAGCCTATCAAATCCCAGTGACCTGTTAGGCAGCACACACGGAGATGTGGATTCAGCTCACAAAATGGCTCCTGCTGTTAGAGCGGTGACTGGCGGTCTTCATGGCGCAGATAACAGCGGCACCTTCTAACCCACAAATAACCAATCACTCCGTGTTCTCATTTCAATAGTCTTAGCCGCACCAGGTCATACCTGTGATTGGCCAATGTGAGCAGGACAAGCATCACGTTACTGAGTAATCCTACTGCTGTAATAGTCTCCTTTTATGAGTGTCTTAATGAATCACGAGTTTGGAATCTATAAAGAGACTCTTAAAAAGTTACTTGACATATTGTGACAGTATAACTGCAGTACTGATTGTTCTATATTGCTTTTACCACTCTTATGTTTGTGTGTTATTGATATATATACCTGTATGATACAGTTGTTTGTACATGTATCACTGCTATTCGTGGCGTCACAGGCGTTTGTTCAGTCGTGTGATCCACTGCACCATGCCATATTCCAGAAATGTATAACTTAACTACTGAAGAGGATTAGAGCTCAGCAAAATGACACTGACAATGCAGCTGTAAATATTATATTGCGGCATGATTGCTGCTTAGGCCTAGATGCCCCCTGGCAGCACATGCGCCACCTCGTTATAAAGTTGGGCGGGCCCTACTCAGGTGTAGTATAACGGTCATCACAGACAATCTTCATTTGTGTCAATAAAGTTGGGGAGATTTTGATTCCCTTGTTGTGCAGAGCGGGATTCGTAACATCTATGTAAACATTAAAGGGTAAATTTACAGTATACAGATTCTGGCTATCTCTTCGCTTCATATACAGAATCTGATTGGTTGCTATAAGCAACATCACCTTTTTTCAGTTGTAAAAGCTTTAGGGAATTTACCGCTTATAGTAACTTTTTCTTTTTTCCTGATACGTTCTGAAAGCTTTTAAACAAAAATGTCCATTTGGTTTCTTTACATTATTACATATGTTGTCACTTTTTCTCCTGCCTGCGACCTCCCTCCGTTTGCAGTCTGAACGGCATCGGTGCATGGGCAATACAGCGTGGCGATAGCGTTGTGTGAGCCTGATTCGGACCCAGATGTGGTTTAGCGAGGATTCGCTACACCATAGCTGTCTGCGCCAGACTGTGGGGGGCAAGGTCATTCCGTTTGGCGCTGTGTCCCTCCCAGCCATGTGCCCACAAGATTTTGTGACCGCCCTGCTAACGTGCGTGCACAGCGAGAGTATTAAAAAGACCTATTCGTTGTTTTAGGCACCGCTGGGCCCAGCTATGTATGCCTAATAGCAGCTGCGGCCTGTCTCCCTTGTCTGTCGATTTCTTCTTTCTGAACCTGAGCAAGACAGGGAAATCCAGAGTAAATGCTCTCTAGTGGCAAACTGTCAGTTTTCTTGATTTTCCCGAATCCACGTACAAACGTCTCTCACCAATGGCGCAGGTTTTTAAGATGTCCTCGACTTAACGTGATGCTATTTCCATCTAAATCAGCATTGGCAAACTGAGCCTCCAATTGTGCAGGATCCTGTTTTATTACAAATGTATTATTACCGCTTGAAATGATAAAAAAAAAAATGATGTAATTGAAAGGGACATTTTTTCACTATAAAAGCCCATTACGATGCATTATAGAAAGTCATTTTAAATAATTAAACTTTAAAAGACCGTTGGGTTCCAAATTGTCAGCTTCGTTCAGCTCGGCCTCAGAAAACTGTGAAACGCTGGAATATGCTGGATACTACCCTCGCTGACGCGTTCCGCTCACCTCTGGCGGTTTATTCTGTACGTGTCGAAGTATTAACCTTTTCTCTTCTCCTTTATCGGATTAGCAGTTTCAGCTAATGTCTGTGTGTAATATTAAGAATCCCAGGGTTTCAAGTATGTTTCACACTCTCTTGTTATCTATTGCCGAACACTGCGGACATTTATGGATTAAAATATTACACAAATCATTCATTAAAGATGTTGGTGGGTTAATCAAAATGTATTATTTTTTGTAGGTTTTTAAAATTATTATATGAGAAAGGTAGATGGACAGACAGATACAACCTGATCCCCCAAAGCGTGCCACCACCAGAGGACGCCTCTTCAGCGGGGTAACCCCCGTCAACGGTTGACATTAAACTATCCACATAGACTATGACTGGGAGCAGCGAGCCCGCAAGGGTATTCGTTTTTACCAACGGTGGCCACATATTCCCAAACATACTTGATTTGACCCTAAAAAAATAAATAAAACATCTTGCATTGACCATCGTTGTCAGGTCGACCCATGTCGACATTTTTCAAAGTCAACCTTAATTTTGTCAACATTTTGTGTCTGTTGACCTGTTGTATGGTCAACTTAATGCACATTGGCCTAAATACTGTAGTTATTTTATACCACAGTCTTCAACGGTGCCCCCAGGCCTACGAGACGCATATGACGGGTCATTTCTCTGGAACTGGGTTTCAGAATTACTTTCATTTTGCTCAATTCAACCTTGACAGCTGAGGCGCCGGTCGCTCCGTGCAGCTCTGGTTTCAGGGTTAAGCACATTTTCCACAGCAGACTTTAGATAAGTTTAAAGCAGGGCAGGCTCAGTAGCTGTGCGGTGTTAGGTATCAGGTTGGAGACATTACCCACGTACAATGCTAACGAGTCAGTGGGAGGCTCTAATATAACCTATAAAAAGAGTATATAAATACCACTTACTAAGAAACCATTGGTGTAAATGTGTCAGTAAAAGTGATAGGTGCACTGTGAGCCGGCGGCTGTCCCATCATGTACCTGTTCTCACGTTACAGCGACCTGCGACTGGTACTTATTGCAGCCAGTGCAGAATTCTGCATTCTGCCAACGTCACTTGGTAGAACACTCCGGGCTTATTACTAGGTCCCACCGATTGCCCCTTCCCTGGAGCCGCTTCAGGTAACCGAAGCTGATTTTGGCTCATACTGTACACTTTGTTCAATGTGTGCCTGCTCACAAAATCACATATGTTACATACATGATGGACTGTAGTCGCGTCAAAATTTTCACCACTGCGGTTTTGACACGCAAGGGTTAATAGTAAATGCCAGTCGCAATTTCAGAGATGAAAGCTAATGAAATGCAAACAAAGTTGCAAATCCAATTATATTACTGTAGATTATGTGACAGTAAATGACGACTAGATTCAATTAAGTGACATCTGTTGTTTTAAACCTTAAAAAGGAAACCGGAATCTATTTATTCCTGCGGTAGTGTGATTGGTAATGTCTGTTAAGGCTAATTAATAGATGGCCGTAGCGTTGTATAATAAAGAATGCTAATGGTATAAGGGCCTTATTCAGAGACGGGCACAGTGGCTGTACAGGACTACGCCGAAGCAGCAGTAGGCACCCCGAATAAATAGACGCCTCCTGCAGACTTGTGCGATGTCGCTGCAGCGTATGTAGGAGCAGCATCGGATCGCTTGCTTGAGCATCGATCTTGAATAACTCTCAGAATGATCAGGATGGCCTGCTGCTCGCGGTGCTGGGACCAGTGAGGCTGCGTCTACTAGCCACTCCCAGAAAATGGAGCCGTCACCCCCGTTTTCGGGACTGTTGCTCAGCTCTGCTCAACCTCTGCCACCAAACTCGGGATGGCCGTCGATAGTGCCATCGATAGTGCAACTGGCCATCGATAGTGGCATACTATGCTATGGATGACCATCAATGTTTTTACCTATTGATGATCATCCATTTTTTTTTTTACTCAAACTGTCAAACAGGCTGCAGCTTAATGGCCCTGCGTGCACGGTCCGCCGTGTTAGTACCTACCCTGAAACAGGTTCGGTACTTGTGTAGTCTCACGGCGCCAGTATGGCGCCGTGCATCTGAGTCCCCTTGCGGGGCTCGCTTTGCTCGCCCACGCTGCGGGCTCGGTGGCTCGCTACGCTATTTAAAATCAACTCCATGCCAACATGGATAGTGGAGGTATGAACTATCCATGTTGGCATGGAGTTAAGTTACTTTTTTTAACATAGTTTGTGGAGAGCGTAGAACCCGGAAGTAGCACGGCGCCATGAAACTACACAAGTACCACAGGTTCTTATTGCACCCAGCTGGAGGGATCACAATGCAATCAGCCAATCGGAAGAGGCCAGATTAATCATCATCATCGAGTGCCTGCCCTTCTGTACCCTGAAGAATACACCACTAGAGAGATGTAGTATAGTCCTCATCTACTTGAATCATGATAATGTGAGCACTGCACTTACCCTACATTCGCCTACATTCAATCTAGCCGATTACGCATTCTATCTCGCCGGTTCCGCATTCTATCTTGCAGGTTCCACATTCTATCTCACCAGTTCCGCATTCTATCTTGCAGGTTCCGCATTCTATCTCACCGGTTCCACATCCTCCCTCACCGGTTCCGCATTCTATTTCGCCAGTTCCACATCCTCACCTGTTCCGCGTTCTATCTCGCCGGTTCCGCGTTCTATCTCGCCGGTTCCACATCCTTCCTCACCACTTCCGCATTCTATTTCGCTGGTTCCACATCCTCCCTCACCGGTTCCGCATTCTATCTCACCGGTTCCACATCCTCCCTCACCGGTTCCGCATTCTATTTCGCCTGCTCCACATCCTCCCGCACCACTTCTGCATTCTATTTCGGCCGTTCCACATCCTCCCTCACTGGTACCGCATTCTATCTCGCTGATTCCGAGTTCTATCTCACCAGTTCCACATTCTGCTGTCCTAGATTTGCCTTCTCTATGCCACCTCCTCAGAAGGCCTAAGTCAGACTGATTATGGACGTATGCAGTACGGACATCAGTGTAACGCGCTATAATAGACACATACTCTATATGGGCCTATCTACCGGTCAGGACAGGATTGTCCTCTCCCTAATGTTCTCCTGCCGAGAGGATCCACTGACTGTAAAAACTATGACCGTTCCAGCATTTTGTACAGTTTATATCTTTACCGCTATATGCCTAGACGGGTTATGGCAGTAGTGCTCTAACTAGGGTCAGAAAAGACGCACAAGCTTCTCATAGACTCTACAGCACCAGTACACCCCCCATAGTAAGCAGAAGAGGGCTGATTCTATCTATAAATATATGCATTGCAACAGTGGTAGAACGTGTGGGTTGTGGGCCCAGGTGCAAAAAATATAATTTGGGCCCCCCTCCTCCAACCCCACCCAATTTCGCTATATGCAACATGGCAGAGGGTGACAGGAAGAGGCAGGGGGAGGCAAAATGTGAGAGGGCAAAACAGTGGTGACAGAAAGTGGCCCTTTAGTCTTCAGGGGCCCGGTGCACTGCACCTGCAGCACCAATGGTACTGTAGTTTCGCATCTGCATTGCAAGTTATTATAGGGTATACATTTTAGGGTCAGCTGGGTGACAGGAGGCCGTCACTGTTGTATTAGTCTTTAGAAGGGAGGGTCCTGTGGCCACTTAAAGACACATCGCACCAGGCAACAAGGAACTGTAATGACAGTGTAATGTATAATAGGATTATTATGTTGCTTCTCTTAATGTTTCAAGATGAATATTGCAGAAATGTCATCACTAAATAACATTCGTGCAGATCTATCGTACAGGAGGTGCATTCCTCTGATACATAGTCCTATCTCAGGGTCACACCGATGTTACTATATTTTACTATACACAGTCTTAGGTGAAGCGTTCTCTGCACTAACAGGCTAATTAGATCAAATTTGCTGCAAGGACCAATATCAGGAACATTCATGTGTTACATATATGACCTGTGGTATTATTATGTGAAATCCGCTCAATGTGACGATGGTTCTGTCTTCTCTTCTGAAAAGGAATAATTGGTACTCTTTACTTAGTTGGGCGCCCATCGCGGTGATCGCGGGCATCGCGGGCAGTACATTAACGGCCGCGTCGCGATGCCCGCGATCACCGCGATTTCCCATAGGGTTCAATGTTAAATTTAGTGCTGCCCACGATTTTACATTCAATGCTTCAATGGCCGCGATTTGGCCATAGGAATCAATGTTAAATGGGCTACAGAGCCCAAATAGGCACAATGAACACTTAAATGTCCCCCCAAATTTGTAACGCCACCCCACGATCCACGCCAACCCGAAGCGTGGCGAGCGCAGCGAGCCCGCGAGGGGTGGCGTGACGCGTCCTCCGACCTTTTCATACCCCCACTATCCACGTCGGCGTGGAGTTGAGAATAGAATAGTGTGGCGAGCGCAGCGAGGCGAGCCCCGCGAGGGGACGTGGATACCTGTGAAGCCCGTGTAGGGCCACGTTTACCTGTGAAGGTATCCGCGTCCCCTCGCGGGGCTCGCTGCGCTCGCCACGCTTCGGGCACTATTCTATTCTCAACTCCACGCCGACGTGGATAGTGGGGGTATGAAAAGGTCGGAGGACGCGTACCGCCGCCCCTCGCGGGCTCGCTGCGCTCGCCACGCTTCGGGTTGGCGTGGATCGTGGGGTGGCGTAACAAATTTGGGGGGACATTTAAGTGTTAATTGTGCCTATTTGGGCTCTGTAGCCCATTTAACATTGATTCCTATGGCCAAATCGCGGCCATTGAAGCATTGAATGTAAAATCGCGGGCAGCACTAAATTTAACATTGAACCCTATGGGAAATCGCGGTGATCGCGGGCATCGCGTCGCGGCCGTTAATGTACTGGCCGCGATGCCCGCGATCACCGCGATTTCTTTACCCACGACGCCCGCGATGGAGATCGTGGGCGCCCAAGTAAAGAGTACCGAATAATTCACTAAGCTGTTGGCTATCCTATAGCAGGACCAGAAGCGCTTGGAGACTTCTTAGGTAGGAGGGTGAGACCATCAGGCCCAGTTACACCAATGACTGACAGTACTCACGTTTACTTACAGTTAGTAAATAGCTTTAAATAATGTCAAAATGTATCATTACATACAGTCTGGTTCTGCTGAAAACTGAATCCTGTATGAAATCCTGGCGCTGTGCTTGGCACACTAATTTATACTACACAGAGGGACAAAGTGCCGGGATTTCAGCGGTCGGGATTCCGGCGGTCGGGATTCCGGCATCAGGATTTCGACCGCCGGGAAACTGACCGCTTCCCTTTGGAATATCCTAGTTTAAGAAGATTGCGTTAAATTCTGCCGGCCTTTAGCATTGAAAACAGAAGCATACAGTAGATAGTTAGGTATAGCATGGGCCCAGTAAGTCAATATTGTTAAAGCAGCAATCATTTAAATGGCAAAGCCATACTAATTTTGCCTTTTAAATTATTGCTGCTTTAAAAATATGTGCTCAAGGCCTGACTGTATTACAGTTACCTATGTGCACTGGTCAGATATCTAGAAAACCTGTGAGTTCACTGAGGCAGGAGGCACTGGGGGACTCACACTCCCTGTGATGTAACGGGTTTGCTAGTGATTGACGGGCTGGCTTTCTCACAAACATTTGCTCAACCAGCAGACATGTCTGCCTCCGCTGTCCGCAGGAACACGTATTATTCAGGCTGGAATTCACATACTCGTAGGGAATTTACAAAAACGTTTACTTTCTTATTAAATGCTGTATATAAACGACCTCTGAGCCTGTCTGATTTTCTTACTTTGGGGTTAGAAGTGGGGTTTATGGTACTGATTGAAAAAATAGGGATCATCTGGTGATTATTTGTACCGCACAAAGATCAGGGATATCCTGGGCAATACAGTTTATATGGAAACAAAAGGCAAAATGCAATGCAACTTTTATGTGTTATTCATTTCTGATTATATCCGCAGTGTGTTGTGTCATCTGCCAGATGCGTATTCATGAATGTGATATTAATGCAAAATACTGAATAAAGATTCCTGATTTCTCATTGGCTAGTAACTTGCACTTCTAGCGACTGAGTGGAGCCTTGGGGTGATGGTTTAGATCAGGCTTGTCCAACCTGCGGCCCTCCAGCTGTTGTGAAACTACACATCCCAGCATGCCTTGCCATAGTTTTAGCATTCCCTAATAGCAAAACTCTGGCAAGGCCTGCTAAGATGTGTAGTTTCACAACAGCTGGAGGCAGTGGCGTAACTATAGCATCGCAGCCCCCGCGGGGGGGGGGGGGGGCGCTGTGCATGTGGGGGCGCCGGGGGGCTGAGGTGCTATAGTAATGACCCCCATCCCCCGCAGGCTTACCTGTCTGCGCATCCCTGCTCCCCTCCTGGCTTCAATCAATTCTATGGAGACGAACCACGATAAAATGGCCGCCCCATAAAGCAGACAGTTCTCTGAAACTGTCTGCGGTATGGGGGCGGACATTTTATCGTGGTCCGTCTGCATAGAATTATTAATTGAGGCCAGGAGGGGAGCCAGGACGCACAGACAGGTAAGCCTGCGGCGATGGGGGGGCGCGGGCACCGGGGGGGGGCTTGCGGCAGGGAGGGAGTGCCCCCCCATTAACGGCGGGGGGGGGGCGGGCCCAAACCAAGCTACGCCTCTGGCTGGAGGGCTGCAGGTTGGACAAGCCTGGTTTAGATAATCATGAAAAAATGTTTTCATACATAAACAGACAAGTACATTTAACAATATACATACACTACATACGTTACATGTGTAACAGCACCCCTGTGACGGTGTGGTGCGATGTCGTACCTGGCTCTGGACTTGATGACTTTGGCAGCTTCAGAACTCTTCACGGCCTCTTCGGAAAGAACCTGTGGCAGGGAATGGTATACCCCAGGAGAACCCACAAAAGCAAGACTACGACAAGGGTTCATTAAACAACACACTGATTGGTCGCTGTAATATTTCAATGGATAGTTATGAATGACATAAGAAATACTCAACAGAAGTATAGTTACAGTAAAGCATTGAACAAAACAATTATTATTCCAGTACTCTGATCCTGCATAGACTCTGGCGGCAGGGCCGGATTAATAATGGGCCTGATGGAGCTACAGCTCCAGGCCCACTCTCCAAATAGGCCCATTTTGTAGATGAAGACTGGGGCTTTCAAATGAGCCCAGCCTTGCGTCGCTAGACCCCTGGGAACCGGAGATACTGCTGGGCAAAGCTGGAATGTTTTCCCCATAGGATAACATGGGATCTACTTATTCTGACCCCCACCCAGTTCCGACTGCTGCCAGTTCCCCTGTGCTATCACAGAAGTTCGAGGTTGATCTCAGTCGAACCCAAATTGCTGTGCCTTCCATCTGGTTCATATGGGTTAATTGGTTCCAGAGATATTGCGGGAAAACCGATTTTTTTTTATTTCTGAAGTAATTTCATGGCTGTTCATGTTCTTTGAGGGCAGATTTCTCTGGAACCAAATGGTCCAGTTCATGGACCAAAATCATGTGAAGCCCACTTAAATGTTCTTCAATATGATACTGGTCTCATGTAAATAGTCAGTTGGTTCCGAAGATATAGCCGGTTAAAGGGGGGGGGGGGGGTTATCTCTCCCCTTCCCACCAGAAAGTGCAGAGACTAGGCTGGTGTAAAAGCGGCCAGCCCGGGATGTCCCTGCATTATCCTGGGACCATATTCCAGGGTAAGCCCTTACATTTTCTGGTGTGAAAGGCGTATTATTTTAAATAGCCGGGACCTGCAGTGCTCTGAATACAGCCGGGCAGCCCCCCGCTCTCTGTCCAGCTGTCAATGGCTGTCACTTCTGCCCCCCGGCGGCTGTCCCCCATTGGCAATGAGCATGTAATCCCACATGGCAATAAGCATGGAACCTCTGGCAATGAGCATGGAACCCTTGGCAATGAGCATGTAGATAAGCAGCACTTTGTTTGTGTAATGTCAATCTTATGTAGTTGGCCACACCTAGTGTTGCCATGGGAGTTGGGGGTGCGGTTTCCTGTTACTGCTGTTCTTGTTTAACATGGCTACTTGAAACTAGCATGCAGTGTCTGTCCTCATTTATCCCACTTCTGACACCCGCGAGGGGCGGCGGTATGCGTCCTCCGACCTTTTCATACCCCCACTATCCACGTCGGCGTGGAGTTGATTTTATATAGTGTGGCGAGCGCAGCGAGCCACCGAGCCCAAAGCGTGGCGAGTGCAGCGAGCCCTGCGTGGGGACGCGCATAACTTCACAGGTATATGCGTCCCCTCGCGGGGCTCGCTGTGCTCGCCACGCTTTGGGCTCGGTGGCTCGCTGCGCTCGCCACACTATATAAAATCAACTCCACGCCGACGTGGATAGTGGGGGTATGAAAAGGTCGGAGGACGCATACCGCCGCCACTCGCGGGCTCGCTGCGCTCGCCACACTTCGGGTTGGCGTCAATAATGGGGTGGCGTTAACAATGGGGGGACATTAACCATACTTTCTAACCCTATACAATGAGAAATTGGCCGTATTGGCCCATTTACCATTGTTACCTATGTAAAATCGGGTTGATCAACCCGATTTTAACTTTAAAAATAATTTAACATTATTCTCTATGGGAAAATCGTGTTGATTGTGTCAGTCGCATCGCGGCCCATTATAATGGCCCTCGATGGACCCGATCAACGCGATTTTGTCTTTCACCGGCAAATACACTGGTGATTGACATAAAATCTGGTCCATTGGGTTGATCGCATGCCTTAAGTACCTTAAACTTAAGGCATGACGGGTGCCGTGCTAGGAAACAAGTACCGAACTATCATTAATATAATGTTATTAGAGATGAGCGGGTCCGGATCTTTGAGATCCGAACCCACCCGAACATCGTGATACGAGGCGGGATCCGAGCCGACTCGGGAGTTCTCGCCTGAATTCCGGACCGGAAACGAGGCAAAACGTCATCATCGTGCTGTCGGATTCTCGCGGGATCTGGATTCTATATAAGTCGCACGCGCACCCCGCCATCTTCACTACATTATAGGAGAGGGAAGAGGGTGGTTGGGATCTGTGCTCTGTGCTTTTGTTTGGTGCTGCATTGCTCACTCGATTAGGGTCTGCACACAGGGGCTGCTGACTGTACACAAGTCCAGTGTACAGGGGCTGTGTTCAGTGTGACAGGGACTGTGTCCAGTGTACAGGGGTTGTGTACAGGGGCTGTGTACAGGGGCTGTGTCCAGCGTACAGGGGCTGTGTCCAGTGTACAGTGTACAGGGGCTGTGTCCAGTGTACAGGGGCTATGTCCAGTGTACAGGGGCTGTGCACAGGGTGCATTGGCCAGTGTGACAGGGGCTGTGTCCATTGTCCAGGGGCTGTGTCCAGGGTGACGGCCTGTGTCCAGGGGCAGTGTCCAGGGTGATGGGCTGTGTCCAGGGTGACGGCTGTGTCCAGGGTGACGGCTGTGTCCAGTGTACAGGAGCTGTGTCCAGAGGCTGTGTTCACTGTCCAGGGGCTGTGTCCAGGGTGACAGCCTGTATACAGTGTCCAGTGTGACGGCCTGTGTCCAGGGGCAGTGTCCAGTGTGACAGCTGTGTCTAGTGTACAGGAGCTGTGTCCAGAGGCTGTGTTCATTGTCCAGGGGCTGTGTCCAGGGTGACGGGCTGTATCCAGGGGCTGTGTCCAGTGTGACAGGCTGTGTCCAGTGTAAAGTAAGAGAAATAAATAAAAGTAATAAATAAAATAAAAACACATTTTTGGAGGATGATGGAGGAGGAAATAGTGGGAGATCAGCAACCTGATAGAAGTGCTGAAGCTGCTACCACCAGTCATGACAATGATTGGTTTGTTAAACTGTGCATGTCCTGTATACAACATAAGGGTGGGTGGGAGGGCCCAAGCACAATTTCATCTTGCAGCTCTTTGTATTTTTTGCTCTTTGGAGCATTTCACTTTTTTTGGGGGTAGTTTATTAAACTGCCACCCTGTCTGCCCCTGCAGTGCCCCTCTGCCAGGTTGGAAGTGTAAGGTCCACATGTATGTGATGCACACTGCTGTCGCTTAGCTTAGTCATCCAGCTACCTCGGTATAAACTTTTGGCCCAACTACAAAACAATTTTGTGAGCTGTGAAGTGATCAAAATTGACTAGAAATGAGTGGAAGCTAATGTTATTGAGGTTAATAATACTTTAGGGGCAAAAACAGGCCCACATTCTGTTTTTAGCCATTTTAAATATTTTTTCATAAAAATCCAGATCCAAAACCAAAACCCGCCAGGGTGGTTTTGCCAAAACCAATCCAGATCCAAAACACGAAGGGAGATCCAGATCCAAAACCAAAACCCGAAAAAAGTGGCCGCCACACAGGGGCGGATCCAGGATAAAATGACAGGGGGGGCACCATGATAAAAGAGTGTTTAGGTGGGGGAGGGGCGGTGTTAGTGGTGCCAGTGTACATGCTAAGAGAGCGGCAGAGAGAGGGTGGGAATGGGATTAAAAATAGGCCCTGGCATTTAAAGTACGCAGGCCCACCATGGTGACAAAAGTAAAGGATGTAGTTGTGCGCACGCCGAAGGCGCACTCTGGAAAATGGGGTGTGACCACTCAACAGGGGGCGTGTCCTTGAGTGTAGTGTACAACACCATATACAACTTCTACACATTATGCAACAAAATACTAGACCCCATTATACTTGCCCCTTACACATGATGCCAAATGGAATGAGACAAATTCACATAATGCCACATGGATTGAGCCAAAATTCAAATAATGCCACATGGATTGTGTCGAAATTCACATCAAGCCACACGGATTGAGCCAAAATTCACATAATACCACATGGATTGAGCCAAAATTCAAATAGTGCCACATGGATTGTGTCAAAATTCAAATAATGCCACACGGATTGAGCCAAAGTTTACATAATAACACACGGATTGAGCCAAAATTCACATAATGCCAAATGGATTGAGTCAAAATAAACATAATGCCATATGGATTGTGTCAAAATTCACATAATGCCACATGGATTGAGCCAAAATTCACATAATGCCACACGGATTGAGCCAAAATTCACATAATGCCACACGGATTGTGACAAAATTCACATAATGCCACACGAATTGAGCCAAAATTCACATAATGCCACACGGATTGAGCCATAATTCACATAATGCCACACAGATTAAGCCAAAATTCACAATACGTTTCATAAACAGGAACATTGTCCACCAAAGGCGCGCATTAAACATTTACACCATAATGTCCATTACACGTTAAGTTACACGCCATTATGTCCATTATATATTATGTCAAACACCATAATGCCTATTAAAAATTATGCTACATAAGTGCTGCTTATCTACATGCTCATTGCCAAGGGTTCCATGCTCATTGCCAGAGGTTCCATGCTCATTGCCATGTGGGATTACATGCTCATTGCCAAGGGAATACATGCTTGCGGTAAATGGGGGACAGCCGCCAGGCAGAAGTGATAGCCACTGACAGTGGCAGAGCCTGGCTGTAATCAGAGCAATGCAGGTCCCGGCTATTTGAAATAATACCCCTTTCACACCAGAAAATGCATTCCCAGGTTGGCCCCTATTACACCAGCATAGTCCCTGCATTTTCTGGTGTGAGGGGGAGAGAAAACCACCCTCCCCCCCTTTAACCAGTTATCTTATTTAACCGGCTATATCTTCGGAACCAACTGATCCATTTACATGAGACAGGTATCATATTGAAGAACTTTTGAGTGGGCTTTGAATGATTTTGGTCCAGTGAAACTGGAACGTTTGGTTCCAGAGTAATCTGCCCTCAAAGAACAAGAACAGCCATGAAATTACATTTCAAAAATAAAAAAATTAGTTTACACATAATATCTATGGAACCGATTGACCGATATGGACCAGCCTGGTATCATATTGAAGGCCCAGCGATTTGGAATTGAATGAGATCAACCACAAGCTTCTGTGATGCCAGGGGGGGAACTGGCAGCCGTCGGAACCGGGTGGGGGTCGGAATTGACGGGTCCCATATTATCCTGTGGGGAAAAAACGTTACAGCTTTGCCAGGCGATATCTCTGGTTCCCGGGGGGCTAGAGACACAGGGCTGGGCTCGTTGGAAAGCCCTGGTCCTCAGCTACAAAATAAAAATGGCAGGGGGGCACGTGCCCGGGTGCCCCCCCCTGAATCCGCCACTGCCGCCGCACATCTCTAAATGTTATCGCATAAATGGGCAGTTAACTCACAGAGGGCGGGATGTTCTAAACCAGCAATGCGATAGAACCCCCGTTATCTGGGTTTTCACTGCATTTCTGTATGCTGTATTGCCCCTCCGTAGTGTAAGTGCTGCGGAGGCAAAAGCCGGTAATTACCAGCAGAAGCCTACGTATCCTTCCCCACATGCCCCGCGGTCCCGGGCTCTGCACATGCGTAGATGGACTCCCGGATCTCAGACCCGGAAGTCCAGCGTCGGAGCTGTATCACATGGGACAGATCTTATCGCAAGAGCTGTCCCTTGTGTTAATAATATTGGAGCATATGCGATCATTAAGAATGCGGTAGCCGGCGAAGGGGGTGCGATATATGTTAGACCACCCCGCCCAGAGTCACACATATATTCTGCAGCACTTTACAGAGAATATTTTAACATTCACATCAGTCCCTGCCCCAGTGGAGCTTACAATCTATATTCCCTACCACATGTATACAATACTTACCTATCTGCCGGTAATGGCCTGCAGGGTCTTGAAAATTGGTTCTCCCTCCCGGCCCCCCAGATGGGTGGGCTAGCCTCCCATGTTTAGCAGGTAAATTGTGTCATTAGTTACGCCCCCCCCCCCCCTCTGAATCAGGGCATTTACAGGAAAGTATTACTCTACTGTACACATTAAAGCAATTTTTGTCCTTTATATATGCAAGGAGCCACTGGTGTGTACAGTGTATGGGGTCTACGTGCCTACATGGCATTGGACACCCCTCATCCACTTCTCATAATAGGCCCTAAGCTGTACAGACTTAAACCTGACCAGTATGCCTTCCCCGCGCCCTGCCCCCACCTACTATTGTAATATGTCACTGTATTTTGACTTGTATATTAATTCTGCTACTCTGCTGCACTGAACTCCACAGCAAATTCCTAGTATACGCAAGTATTCCTGTCCATTAAAGCTGATTCTGATTTTCAGCTCCAGGCCCATTTGACCCTTCATCCATCCCTGTCTGGCGGTTTTAACTGCCATCTGCCTGTTGGCGCTGCTGAACTTGTATATATCTAGCTTCACTCTCTGACTCTGCAGTCAATCTAAACCATTCAATAAACCTTTATGCAAATGAACGTCAATCAACGCACACTGTCCCAGATAACAGTCACTGGTGCAAAGCAATGGTCCCACGAAGATGGGTCCTCAAACTGGTATAATTAAGGGCGGGATGTATTAATATACATCGCCACCTGGGCGCCGCGATGCCAGCCCATATGTACTAACATATGCGGCTGGCATCGCGGTGGAGTGACGGAGGCCCCCCGCAATATTTGTACTGTGGTGTGCTGGGGGTCTCCATCACCTCCCAACCGCCTACTGCTCCCCTCATGCCGGGACAGCTCAACGTGGCTGTCCCCGGCGCCTCCTCCTCCCTCTGCAGCCGGAAGGACGTCCGGCTGCCTTGCTATGGGGAGGAGGGGCTTAACTTCTGGGGTCCAGATGACCTGCAGCAGGAAGGTAAGCCAGGGGGAGGTGGAGAGAGGGGTCGGCGAGGCGGCGGATTTGCGGCAGAGGCAGTGAAAAGAAGCCCATAGGCTTCTATAGGGTATCGCCACCCAAAGGTGGTGATACCCTGCCCGGCGGTAATGGTGTGACTGGGTTTTAGTACATATGAAAATGCAGTAAAACAGGGGTTTTACCGCATTTTTACCTTCATACATTCCGCCCTTAGACCCTATAATAGTGTGCACACTATTTTACGATCCACAAGGAAAGGTGAATGGCAAACGGCCCCCATGTCAGAGGGACAAGCAGGTTCCCTTTGGGGTGACCTCCTGTTTGGTACTTGAAATGTGCTGCAGGGGTTAGCCTGGGTATAAGGCTGGCCTGGACAGTGGGCACCTAACAGGTATTTTTCCATCCCTGTCTCTATACATCCCATTAACAGGAGGGGGGGAGAACTCTAAGGTCTCACAAGGGCACACAAATAGGCCTTTGGGTGGCCCTGTTTGGCGGTGTGGGGCGAGGGTGTGCGGACCTGTCCAGGGTCACCCTCCTGGGTGTCACCAAGAACTGGGAGTGGAAGTGAGGCCAGCTTCCGGGCAGTAACATGAGTCCCCGGGGGTGGCTCAGGGAAATGGGGGGAAGGAAGCTGGGTACCTGGGTGTCTGATGCCGTTGCCGACTCCTGTTGGTATCGATTCCTGGGTGCGTGCCACTTGTCCCTTCTGGGCGTTCAATCAGACACTGGCCCGTCTCCTTCCTGCTATCAGGTACACAGACCTCTCCTCTGTGGCCGTACTTCTTCTTGGCTCCCCGGATGCTAGACGCCAGCTGCGAGCTGTTCTCACGTACCGCCCTGCTCTCCGTCCTTCTCCAGCAGCTCGCTGCTCGCAGGTCCCGGCTCTCCTCCGCGGTTCCCTTGATGCTCGGCTGCTGCACTTCACGCTGGTGCTCTCTCTTCCTCCTCATGTGTCCTCTCTCTTCCTCCCTCATCCTTTGACCTCTCCCTGGTGCGCTCCCTTCTGGCAATCTCCTGGGACCAGGCTTCTCCTCACAGGATACAGGTGAGGACAGCTGCTGGGTCCTAGTGTCAGACGGGTCTGTTTATCCCCTCGCAGCCCCGGTGACAGGGGAAAGGGTTCTGCAGGGGGGTACCTAGAGTGGGGTACCACACATACACCTATAAAAATACAGGCAACCGGCAGATGTTAGTTTTTAACCCACTTATCATCTATTCTCCCAGAACTATACGGTCTAGAGTAGGCATGTCCAACCTGCGGCCCTCCAGATGTGCTAAAACTACACATCCCAGCATGCATTGCCATCATTCTAGAATTCCCTAATAGCCAAATTGTGGCAAAGCATGCTGGGATGTGTAGTTTTAGCACATCTGGAGGGCCGCAGGTTGGACATGCCTGATCTAGAGTATACCCTTCTCGACTGATCCCTCTATAGAGACTGGACATTTCGCCTAGTATCATACATTTCTTACTGATCATAATTAACTATTGTCCCGGGTGTTTGCTTCTCCAAGAGTGGAAGCGTCTTTACTAAATTTTGTGAGATCACACGTTTGCTAATTGTTACTGACTAAAATATAAAGAGAAAAAAAAACACAAAATATAGGAAGTGAGTCCTAATGTATTATAATAGTGAATATAAACGATATATGGACTATTCAAAGTGCTATCTGTCAGGTCCTCGGTTTAAGTCTTCTAACGTTATCGTCTTTAATGAACCATTTTCTAAATCTGACCGTGCAAGAAAGAAGATACAAAGCTGTGTACAAATAGATTTATTTAAAATTTTGTTTTATTTATTTAGGGCACTTACGGTGCCGAGAGGGCTTTATAATATTTCAAGTAAAACCACTACCCCCATATATCATAACATTTAGTAATTGCGTTTCTTAACAAAAACGTATCTTTCTTGTGCTCTATAGGGCAATTTACTGAGTTGATCCACTCCCGGGTTTCCGGCCCTCTTTACGCCTTCCATGAACGGGCAATGATCACCTTGGCAATAGGACATCAATGACATTAGACCGCATGGCCAAACCCCGAGAAGATATCCTAATGGTTGCAAGCTTGGGCTCGGGACGCCCATGGTAATTATTATTTTCCCAGTACCCTTCCAATATAATTGCATGGTTACGGTATAGATCATAGACTGACTCATGATAGACAGTCATATGGTCGACCACCAAAGGTCGGCAGGGTCAAAAGGTCGACGGGGTCTAAAGATCGACAGGTAAAAGGTCGACATGAAAAGGTCAACATGCTCAAAATGTCGACATGGAAAAAGGTCGACGTGAGTTTTTAATGTTTTTAGGGTGTCTATGTCAACAGGTCGACATGGACACTATCTAAGTATACCGCGTCCCCTATTTATACCACTATTTTATTATCCCCCCCCCCCCGCACTCTAGTGGATGGTAGGGCATGAAATACCACCTGTCGGCACATGTTGGCTGCAAATTTTGTAAAAAAATGCATGTCTACCTTTTCCATGTCGACCTTTTGACCATGTCGAACTATTGTGTGTCGACCTTTAAACCCTGTCAACCTTTTGACTATCTACCCTTTTGACCCTGTCGACCTGTTGACTATCTACCATTAGTGGTCTATCATGAGTCAGTCTATGATCAGTCCGGATACCAATTGCACAGTTCTGCAATTGTTTTAAGGATGTCTAGGGAAAATAAATAGGTATTGGGATCCAATCCCTAATGCTGTGTTTCCTTACACACCCACTTCCATAACTTTCTGGCTTGTTTAAGTATAGGGGGTGCCTGTGACGACAATCTTTCAACAAAATTGCCTGTAATGTGGAGTGTCCAGGGGCTGCCTTCCACCAATCATTCTTCTTCCTTTATCCATGTCCCCAAATTGGCCAGTTGAGCAGCAGTATAGTGATGGTTTAAGGTTAAATCATTGGTATATAATGTTATGGCGTGCTGTATATGGGTATATAACATTACGGCCTGGTGTATATGGGTATATAACATTACGGCCTGGTGTATATGGGTATATAACATTACGGCCTGGTGTATATGGGTATATAACATTACGGCCTGGTGTATATGGGTATATAACATTACAGCCTGGTGTATATGGGTATATAACATTACGGCCTGGTGTATATGGGTATATAACATTACGGTCTGGTGTATATGGGTATATAACATTACGGCCTGGTGTATATGGGTATATAACATTATGGGCCGGTGTATATGGGTATATAACATTACGGCCTGGTGTATATGGGTATATAACATTATGGGCCGGTGTATATGGGTATATAACATTACGGCCTGGTGTATATGGGTATATAACATTATGGGCCGGTGTATATGGGTATATAACATTATGGCCTGGTGTATATGGGTATATAACATTATGGGCCGGTGTATATGGGTATATAACATTACAGCCTGGTGTATATGGGTATATAACATTACGGCCTGGTGTATATGGGTATATAACATTATGGGCCGGTGTATATGGGTATATAACATTATGGGCCGGTGTATATGGGTATATAACATTACGGCCTGGTGTATATGGGTAAATAATATTACGGCACGGTGTATATTGGTATATAACATTACGGCCCAGTGTATATGGATATATAATGTTATTGCCTGGTGTATATGGGTATATAACATTATGGCCCGGTGTATATGGGTATATAACATTACGGCCCGGTGTATATGGGTATATAATATTACGGCACAGTGTATATTGGTATATAACATTAAGGCCCGGTGTATATGGATATATAATGTTATGGCCCGGTGTATATGGGTATATAACATTAAGGCCTGGTGTATATGGGTATATAACATTACGGCCTGGTGTATATAGGTATATAACAATACAGCCTGGTGTATATGGGTATATAACATTACGACCTGGTGTATATGGGTATATAACATTACGGCACGGTGTATATGGATATATAATGTTATGGCCTGGTTTATATGGATAAATAATGTTATGGCCTGGTATATATTGATATATAACATTATGGCCCGGTGTATATGGATATATAATGTTATGGCCCGGTGTATATGGGTATATAATGTTATGGCCTGGTGTATATGGGTATATAATGTTATGGCCTGGTGTCTATGGATATATAATGTTATGGCCTGGTGTCTATGGATATATAACATTATGGCCCGGTGTATATGGATATATAATGTTATGGCCCGGTGTATATGGGTATATAATGTTATGGCCTGGTGTATATGGGAATATAACATTACGGCCTGGTGTATATGGGTATATAACAATACAGCCTGGTGTATATGGGAATATAACATTACGGCCTGGTGTATATGGGTATATAACATTACGGCCCGGTGTATATTGATATATAACATTATGGCCCGGTGTATATGGATATATAATGTTATGGCGTGCTGTATATGGGTATATAATGTATATGGGAATTCTTATCTGATGACCTTTTGCACCTGTTGAGCTAACACATGTTGACTCTCTGTGTAGACAGTGGGGATCTTCTATACCCCTCTTGAAATTATTATTACTTTACTGATAATGGGAAAACGTTCTGACAAATAATAAACTGACAAAGATAAAATGTGATTCAAGTGGGATCTGAGGACAAACATTGGAGCAAGTGCGGGAGTCTGGGGGAGCGGTGGAAGAACCTGGTAACGACCCTGGTCATAGATATACACATTGGTCTTTTCATACACTGGAAGCGGTATGGAATACATTATTAATATCTAACACTATAGATGGGCTACAGTATAGGCTGTATCACACATTTATATAATAGAAATAAAAGGTTAAATAACCCATAGTAAATAGATACACAAACATAATGGAACCAGCACGTGAACTTTCATGCACACATTCTCCCACCTCATGGTAAGACTCCTGTCTCTTTTTCCTGGCAGCTGCTCTCTGGTCCAGTGCACTGACTGAGGACTCAGATTAGGGTGGCCCAAAAATGTTTTGGATTTCAATATCGGGATTAGAGTATCCAATTTGGGATTAGATGGCGCATGCGCGAGTCTAATGCCGGGCAGCGTTTGAGCACCCGCTCAGACACTGCCCATCTGTTCCTGACACCGGCGTACGGCCGGCGCAGCATAATTAGGTCATAGGCCACGCTGCACAGGCCGCACCTCCGCCGCCAGAACCTGCTGCATCATGATGACTGCTCCTGGCGGCACATAGGATGTTACATGCGCCCAGCGTAGCACTCGCCGACCTTCTCCTCCCGGCTGTTCCACCGCAATTCTGCCGCCTGTGCTGCTCCCCCAAGTAAGTTATTGTGGTGGACAGGGGCGATTTTTTAATTAGGAATGCCAATCCCGGGATCCCGGGAATCGAGAATTTTTCAATCCCGATTCCCGATCTTATTTGTGTATGGCGGCACAGGAGGAAGACTCAGTGTAGGATGTCACTCGCCAGAGGCAGAACTCTGGGAGGCAATGGAGTCATCTGCCGCCGGGCTCCTGCTCCAAAGGGGGCACCTCTCCTCTGCCTGGAGATTTAAATCAGTTATTTAAAAGCCAACTACAGTATATTGCTTCTGTGGCAGAGTTCTGAAATCTATACAGTACAGTATGTGCTCTATTTCTATATCTATCTTAACAGAAATATATATTTTATATAAGGTTATATAGGGTTGTATGTGAGGGGGGCACCAATATATATCTTGCCTCCGGGCAACTGGAACGAACTTACGCCACTGTCACTCGCGTATGGCGGCACAGGAGGAAGACTCAGTGTAGGATGTCACTCGCGTATGGCGTCACAGGAGGAAGACTCAGTGTAGGATGTCACTCGCGTATGGCGGCACAGGAGGAAGACTCAGTGTAGGATGTCACTCGTGTATGGCGGCACAGGAGGAAGACTCAGTGTAGGAAGAGGAAAGGATTGGGCGGTTGCGCTATACAATACTATTCAGCCATGCATGAAATAAAACATGGGTTTTTATTGCAGTATAAAATATATGGCAGTAAGAAATATATATGTATTCACAGGATAATATTAGTGCACACTTCTTAGGCCTGTGGCTTTAAGAATAAAAAAGTATTAATAAATACTGGTAACATGTAAAAATACATTGAGTAAATACAACAAATAGATGCTGCTGTATTTTGTATAGGGGATAAAAGTCCCAAAACGGTCACCTCAGATCAGTTGTGTCCTGTCCTCCTTTGGGCCCAAAAGAAAATGATTCCTTAGTGATAGGATGGATGTGCCACTGTATAATCTTCGTGGTAATTAGGTATGGGAGTCGCTCCAAGGATTGATGGTGATTGGTTCAGAGTCGCCCCAAAGATTGTGTGGATGTGGGGTCCTGGTTCGGCAGTATTACAGAGGTGGCGTTCCTCCACAAAAGATTGTGGTAATTCCCAAGAGGCAGGATGTTTGATCCCATGCTCAGGAGCTGCAAGGAAACATCCACGTCTAGTGCACCCCTATGCATTAAGGTGCAGGGAAATTATAAGGGTTAATTTATTAAATAGCATTTCCTTGAGCGGCGCTATAAATTAGTTGCGTATTAAACTGCGCAATTGAATACCCCCATAATGTCAATACGCTTCTTGTTACTACAAAGTTATAGGAGGGCCAGAAATGTCCTCAGTGACCTAGAATTTCTCTCTGGCCAGATAATAAAGGAACTACAGTGTTTCTACATCCAGTTATCTGATCTGAAAATGAAGCTTCTATCTAATTGGCTGCAGGCTGCTGACTCCGGCTATTATATTTAGCTCCCTCACCCATTATCCAATTTAATCCGTCACCGTTATAGTTGTGTAACTGAAATTGGTAACAAATCTGTACAGGCAGCGAATATAGTGTCGCCTTTGTACTAGCAAAACAATCTCATGGTGTTCTACTGCCCTCTTCTGGTAAACTCAGATCACTGCGGAAAGTCACATGTCAACCTTTTGACTGTCAACCTAACCCATTATGATCTAATGACCCTGTCGACCTAACCCATGTCGACCTAAATGCATGTCGACCTAATGACTGTTGACCAACATTGGGGTGATCTAATGATCCATACCCGTGTGCAGGGTATATAATGGGGGCAGGGCCGGTGCTAGGCACACCGGAGTGCCCCAGGTGGGGAGGGGGGGGGGCACCCCGGCGCTCATTCACTCACCCGCTCCACGCTGCGTTGCTCCAGGGGGGATGCTGGCCGCCGAGATGCTCCCCAGGGTGGCGGGGGGCTTGCCGGGTCCATCGATGCGACGCACGGTGCCGTGACGTACGGGGGGGGGGGGGGCTTGCCGGGTGATGGGGGTCGCCGCGACACTCCCAAGGGGGGGGAGGACGGCTAGCTGGGTGATGCCCTGCGTCGCTTAATGGGGGGGGGGGAGGGGGTGGGGGGGAGTGGTGGCCGCAATCAGCACTGCAACACCTCCATCCAGGGGGGCAGCTCCAAACTGCCGCCCTCCAGTGGCAGGCACCCTAGGCAAATGCCTAGTGGTGGCGCCGGCCCTGAATGGGGGTGTTGTATACTGTGTGTGCAGCAGTTAGATAATGGGGTTATTGTATACTGTGTGTGTGGGGGGGTATATAATGGGGATGTTGGCAGAAACTATTTTGGCAGGGGGGGCAAAATTTATTTTTACACCACTGGCCACAAGGGATCCGCAGCGCCAGAGTACAGAAATGAATAAGCAGAACAGTGACATAGTAGATGCTGAGATGTTTACAGTGTCGGGCATGAAGGGCTCACTGGGAGAATGCAGAGGTAGGGGCCAGTATCCAGAGGGGGTGTGGTTAGCCACCACATTGGTTAGGTAGCTGCAGAGAGAGTTAAGGCCCCCATACACTAGTAAGATTTATCTGACCTGTAAATTGCATCGGATTCCCCTTGAACTTCCCCAGCAGCTCCCCAGGAGGCCTACATACAATTTGACACTTGATGTGCCGTTTTATACATCCAATTCGCATCAGATAAATCACATGTGATTTATCTGACACACAGTGTCATGTGATTTACGCCACACGGCCCTGAGCCGTCAGCGGAGTCCCTGATCCTAGGCTAATGTTTCAGTGTAGCCCCCCCCCCCCCCCCCCCCCACCGCCCCAGCAGAACTGCTCCTAAACTGTAGCCCCCCCCCCCCCAGTAATGAAGCTGGGGTACAGTGGCGTAACTACTAATTCTGCTCCCCCCTGCCGAAAATGCAGGGGGGCGCCTCCGCTAGTTTTAACAACAAACACCCCCCCCCCCCCCCCCCCAATGCGGCCGTTACCTTGCCCAGTGGAGGGGAGCCGGGGTGCGGTCGAGGGGAGCCGGGGTGTGCGGAGGGGAGCCGGGGTGAGGGGTGGATGAAACGTTACCTGCTGTCGCATCTGCGCCTGGTCCCCGCTCTCCCGTCTACTGCTGCTAATCAAAAGTGACACTTGGAAAATGGCTGCCTACAAAAAGCAGACGAAAAACTGTCTGCAGTATGGGGGCAGCCATTTTCCGAGTGTCACTATATGTATTAGCAGCGCTGCAGCAGCAGTAGCCGGGACTCGGGAGAGCTGGGACCCGGCACAGGCGCTGGCGGCAGAAGGCAGCGAGTAATGTCCCGCAGCCCCCCAGGCGCCCACACCTGCTCAGCGCCTCCCCGCCACCGCGGGGGCTGCGGGACGATAGTTACGCCACTGCTGGGGTACATATGAGCCCCCCAGCACCTCCATAGGTCAGAGAATTGGCATGTGTAATGTAAGCACAGATATATCCCACAGAGCAGGCTCCCATGGCTACAGGCAGTATCCAGGCGTAAGTGGCCAAATAACTGCAGTGCAGTGCTCTGACGCCTCCGGGCTGAGCTCCAGCAGCGTACGGTGTCTGCGCGGCTCTCTGTGGACTCCCGTGTTAAATTCTTAGGTACTTATGTAATATCTGGACTCCCGTTTTTCTTATGAGACCACGTCCACTCGCGGGGCTCGCTGCGCTCACCACGCTTCGGGCACGGTGGCTCGCTTCGCTCGCCACACTATATAAAATCAACTCCATGCGTAGTTGGATAGTAGGGGTATGAAAAAATGGGGTGCATTTAACATGGGAGTCCAGATAATACATAAGTACCAATTCTTATAACACTGGAGTCTACAGAGAGCCACGCAGGCAGTCAGGTGCCGTACACTGCCGGAGCTCAGCCCAGAGGCAACGGAGCACTGCTTCTTTTACAGCTCAGTACTCACTTCATTTGTGACAGCCTGACAGGACACTGCGGCGGCTTCTCTCCGGTCGGCCGTTTCCAGTGATGTACATGTACTGTGGGGGGATGGGAGGAGGGTCCAAACATATAAATATATCGGATCTGATACATCATGGGTGCAAAAGCACCCACGATATGCCCATGATGGGTCAGATTCCGATACATATTATGTTCAGCAGGTCCGACATCCTGATCCGGTCCGATGCTCACGGGGCTTGCATCGGATCGGATGTCACACAAATGCGAATTCGGACGATTTCACCTGATTTATCGGCCCCAAGTGCCAAAATCGGGTGAAATCGGACCAAAATCGCATAGTGTATGGGGGCCTTTAGATTTGGGTGGGGTGTGTTCAAATCTAAATTACAGTGTAAGAATAAGCAGCCGGTATTTACCCTGCACAGAAGCAATATAACTCCCCCAAATCTAACACTCTCTGAACATCTTACATCTGCCCCTGCAGTGCAGCATGGGTATTACCTGGGTCTCTCTTCACTAGAGATGTGAGGGTTCGGTTTTACTGTGATTTACTCGGGATCGTATTGGCTATCGGCTGTCACATGTTTTGGATAACCAATGCAATCCCAGTTTGAGGACTGAATAAAACCGAACCAGCACATCTCTACTCTGCACATGTTACATCTGCCCTTCTGCAGTGCAGCATGGTTTTGCCCATTTGCTTTGTGATTAGGTTGAATTAGGCCCAATGTGTAATAATGTTTCAAAAAAATATATAAACCAAAATTGAGTGATCAGTGATTATATGTAATTGGCAGTATCAAACTCACACTAAATAGTGTGAAAAAAACTTTGGTACTCTTTACCTAGAACGGCGCCCATCGCGACCATCGCGACCATCGAATGCACTAAAAAACGGGTGCGATGCGATGCCCGCGATGGCCGCGATTTCCCATAGGGATCAATGTTAAAAGTGAGATTGGACGCGATTTTAGTGTTCAATGCCTCAATGCCCGCGATTTTTACATAGGAAACAATGTTAAATGGGCCACAGAGCCCTAATAGTCCCCCTGAAGTCTTAAATGGCCCCCACAATTTTTAACGCCACCCTACGATCAACGTGAACCCGAAGCGTGGCGAGCGCAGCGAGCCCGCGAGGGGCGGCGGTACGCGTCCTCCGACCTTTTCATACCCCCACTATCCACGTCGGCGTGGAGTTGAGAATAGAATAGTGTGGCAAGCGCAGCGAGCCACCGAGCCCGAAGCGTGGCGAGCGCAGCGAGCCCCGCGAGGGGACGCGGATACCTTCACAGGTAAACGCGTCCCTTCGCGGGCTTCACAGGTATCCGCGTCCGCTCGCCACGCTTCGGGCTCGGTGGCTCGCTGCGTTCGCCACACTATTCTATTCTCAACTCCACGCCGACGTGGATAGTGGGGGTATGAAAAGGTCGGAGGACGCGTACCGCCGCCCCTCGCGGGCTCGCTGCGCTCGCCACGCTTCGGGTTCACGTTGATCGTGGGGTGGCGTTAAAAATTGGGGGGGCCATTTAAGTCTTCAGGGGGACTATTAGGGCTCTGTGGCCCATTTAACATTGTTTCCTATGTAAAAATTGCGGGCATTGAGGCATTTAACACTAAAATCGCGTCCAATCTAACTTTTAACATTGATCCTTATGGAAAATCCCCCGACGCCAATCGCGGGCGCCGTTCTAGGTGAAGAGTACCAAAACTTTAATTAATTTTTCTTTTTCATGAAGAATTATAAATTTGATCTAATCCAATGTAAGGCCTACGTCGCTCACCTTGTGAGGTGGATGGGGTACACTTATAGGTTTCTTTTATATCACACACATGGACAATAAAATATGGTGTTAGAGTACCCATACAGTTCATACAGTAGTTTGTGTTCAAGCGTGTACTGGTTTCTTTTTCCATCCTGGTTATGGTCTAATTTATTATTTATTTCTGAGCAGTTCTTTCTATAGCACACACATATTCCGCAGCACTGTACATAAGATATTATTACCAGTTATCTATATAGCGCATACGTATTCCACAGCACTGTACAGATATTATTACCAGTTATTTATATAGCGCACACATATCCCGCAGCGCTGTACATATATATTATTATCAGTTATTTATATAGCGCACACATATTCAGTCAGTCAGAAGTAGCGTAGTGTTCCGGCGGCCGCTTAGCGTAGTTAGCATAGTCAGCGTCCCTGTCAGAAGTAGCATAGTGTTTCCACAGCCAGCGTAGTCAGCGTCCAGTCAGTCAGTACGCCAGCCTGAAGCGTGGCAAGCGGACGCGTTAAAGGTCCCCCCGACCTGTTCATACCACCACTATCCACGTTGGCGTGGAGTTGATTTTATAAAGTGTGGCGAGCGCGAGCCCCGCAAGGGGACGCAAATTACTTTACATGTATTCCGCGTCCCCTCGCCATGCTTCAGGCTCGGTGGTTCGCTGCGTTCGCCACACTTTATAAAATCAACTCCACGCCAACGTGGATAGTGGTGGTATGAACAGGTCGGGGGGACCTTTAACGCGCCCGCTCTCCACGCTTCGGGCTGGCGTGGGGGTTTGAAAAGAAAGCGTTTTCTGCGGAGTCACCGTGCTAACTACGCTAGGCAGCCGTTGGGCTACGCTGACAGCATAGCTTAGCCTATGCTGAAAACGTAGCGTAGCCAGGCGCCGTGCTATTACACAAGTACCGAATATTATTATGTTATTTATATAGCGCACACATATTCCGCAGCGCTGTACAGAGAATATTATTACCAGTTATTTATATAGCGCACACATATTCCGCAGCGCTGTACAGAGAATATTATTACCAGTTATTTTTATTTATATATTTATTTATCTATATATACACATACATAAAAGTTTTTTGGTGGGAAAGTATATGATTTTAGGTATATTAATGTTTTTTCGGTGAATTTATGGATTTTAGTTCCTTCATATATATATATATATATATATATATATATATATATATATATATATATATATATATATATATATATATATATATATATATATATATATATATATATATAGGAAATGTGGTGACATTTAACAAAGAGGTAATCACTCCCCCAGGCTGCATTGTGGCAATGGGACTAAAACGATGTCTGATGTCAGCATCCTCATCGATGTTGGGAGTCTTACGCCAATCTTGTTGCAAGTCAGGATGCCGGCGTATTCTGGCCATGGTGCCCAGGACACTCCTCAGACATTTCTGCGGCCCACTCAACCAATGCATCTCTCTGGCATCATGCACTGGCTCCTCTTGTCTCTCCCTGTCACCCACTGCTTCTTTGTCTCCCACTATCTCTCCCTCTCACCCACTGCCTCACTGTCTGTCTCTTCCCTGCATCACTATTCCCTTATCACCCTCTGTCTCCTGTCACCCACTGCTTCTTTGTCTCTCCCTGTCACCCACTGCCTCACTGTCTGTCTCTTCCCTGCATCACTATTCCCTTATCACCCTCTGTCTCCTGTCACCCACTGCTTCTTTGTCTCTCCCTGTCACCCACTGCCTCACTGTCTGTCTCTTCTCTATATTATTCTTTTTGAGCCAAATTAAAAATTGGGGAAATTGTACAAACGGGGTTTGTCCTGCGCTAATCTAACTGTTTTCTCCCACACAAGGACAGATCTAATGTAAACTGTCTGAGTATTTGTGACTAACCATTCAGTCCTGTAAGCAATTTTGTCAGAATCAGTTGATAAACACATTTTCGCTTAGACTATACTAAAAAACCTTTAAATTGTTTCTTTTTCTGCCTTCTGCACGTGTGGAACTTGACAACATATTACAATGCTATTTATATGTATTTAATGTTTTTTCATGCGTCCAACAATCTTTTAGTCTAACTAATAAAAGTTAATTCTTAATCTTTACAACAATCCTACGAACATTTATTTCACAAGTTTGCCCCAAAAACCTTGTAGCGTTCCCTTTAGTCACTCTTTGACTTTTTTATTCAGTTCTTCCCTATATCACTATTCCCTCGTCACCCTCTGTCTCCTGTCACCAATTGCTTCTTTGTCTCTCCCTGTCACCCACTGTCTGTCTCTTCCCTGCATCACTATTCCCTCATCAGCCTCTGGGGGGATGCTCTAACATCCGTGCCCCCTTACCGCTGGACATCGCCGCAGATCGCCTACATAATTATCGCATATGCGATAATTATGGCAAAGGACAGCTCTTGCGTTAAGAGCTGTCCTTTGCAGTGAGAGACATCGGGACCCGGCAGCTCCCCCCTCCCTCCCTTACCTGGTGCTGTGCCGGGCTCTCCTCCTCCCTGAACCCGGAAGAGGATCATAGTGCAGGGAGGAGGTCACAGGTGAGGTGGGGGGTCGATGCTGGGTGGCGGCGGTCGGTGCAGGGAAAGCTCATAGGCATGATGGGACATGTAGTTTCACAACAACTGTAGGGCCATAGTTTGTATACAGATGGAGCCTGCTCCATCCTTGCAGGGGATGGCGATTCTATCACCATCCCCCGCCAGCGACTGGCTACCACCAGGGGCGCACTTGCACGTCGCCACCGGTCCTCCTTGCCGCCCAACCCCCCCGAACTGGGCAGTGTCTCCCTGAAGAGGGGATTGGCAGGGAGACGCTGCCCAGCTGCTGTGATACTGGGACGCGCATGAGATGCACACGCATCCCAGTGTCTATCGCCAGCGCACGCCAGAGAGGAGTCTCTGGCGAGCGCCGCGTAAAGATAAAGCCGGCTCCATCTGCCCATGTCGACCTGTCGACCTAGACCCATGTCGACCTCGCTGTCTGTTGACCTAGTTACTGTAGATCCAATGACCGTATTCCGCGTGCTGCACTAGGGAGAATTGGTCAGCTAGAACTTTAAATTTGCTGAGAGGAAAATAAAACTCATCCGACACGCACTAATGTGTAAAACAAACAAAACAAACATCATCAGGAGACCAATTAATATGCAGTAAATGATTTCTCAAATCTGCCTTTATTTGATGCAAAAACCACATCTGTTTACAGCAATAAAAATGACAGTGAAAACATTTCGGAGGTGATATATCTATCACATTCATATAAATGCTAAAAATGCCCGTGCTATGCTGTTTTTTGTCTTCTTTTTAAATTATTAAAAACATTAGAGTCATGTGTCGGTGGACTCCCCTGCGTAGAGAGGATCAGATATTTACAAGAGCATGTGGGTGGGATTGGGGTGCAATAAGGTGCAAGTTTAGTAAAGTGATGATTTGTTTTCAAACTTTTTAAAAAAAAAAAAATTTAAAGGCACAAATCAAACGGAATTTGCCTATAAAAAGTTGAAGAATATTGCCACTTTGAAAAACTTACAACTATTAAATCCCCCTCCCCACCGCCACCACCACCCCTATCAGAGGCTGACGAACGAAGAATATAGTACACAGTCCTTTAGAAAACAAATGCACTTCGAATACTTGTAATAAAACATCCGGGGGATTTACAGGTGATGGAAATGGTTTGGGGATAAACCAGTTTGATTTTTCAAAAGCAGATTCATTTTATGGTTCCAAAAAGTCCATTTAAACAAAAAATATATATAAAAAAAAATACATTGCCATGGTTTTTGCTATAAATGCCACATTCTGTTTGTAGAAGGTAAAATTGTTATGAATTTTATTATACATCTGTGTGTATATTATATGTGCGCAGCACTTATATTAAAGGGATAATTCATTTCTGAGCAATGGGGCTAATTCAGGTTAGATTGTTAATCTGAGAAGTCGCAGCTGGCTGCGAGTAGAAGACCGCCGTCCATACAAAAAAAAAAATAAACGCCCCTGGCAAATTTGCAAAAAACATTGCAGATCACCATGCATTCATAGACCCATTTGTAAATCCCAGAACATCGAAAAGTCTGGGCCGTACATGCAAATGTGAGCAGGTCTGGGGTGGGGCATAATAAGATAGGGTGCTTTTTGTCCCACAGTGGTTGAAGAAGGGGTTAGGGGTGATATCAAAGTTTATTCTTGGATTGTTGGGAGAACCGGTTTGAATGAAAACATTTTTCCTCCTTGCACTTACCAGAAAGAATGGAACAATTTCTATTTCCCTCTGATTTTCACAAGTTTTTTCTCTTTGAGTTTCTGGATGTTGTGTATGTGAAGCAGAGTAATTATACGCTATTCTGTGTTACGGGGACATCACACAAACACGTAGACGCAGTTTATACAGTCCTCTGCTACATTAGCTGAATGCTGCAGGTAGATGCAACCTGTAATTTCTATACAATATAATTGGCACAAAATGCTGGGAAAAATAGTAGCTGTGAAAATGAATATGTGTATAATATTATGCTTATTATTATAATACTTTATATACCTGGCATATAATTAGAGACATTCTTCACTACATAATACTTAGATTTCCCTGCTATATTACTAATCATATTTATTTTCAGTAAAATGTAAACTAATAATGTTTTATGGTATTGGCAATTATGTAAATAATATCCTCCACCATAATACTAGGTTCATAGTATATAATAATTTATCATTGATAATAATTGCTTATGTGCTGTATCAAGAACAAAAAAAGAATTTTCCTAATTCTAAATACTGTATATAAATCTAATATATTATTGGCTATGCTGAATATTAATACTACGATTGCTGGTGTACAGGTAATGGACTAATGAGGGGAATTTTGAATGTTAGGCCCAACCCACGAGGAGCCTGATAAATCTATTCAAAGTGAAAAATCTTTATGTGAATCTTTTTGTCAAAGGAAAAAGAAAAAAAGACAAAAAAAACTTAAACTCAGCTGTAAAAAAGGGCCCGATAATTATTGCATTATTTGAAAGGGAGTTTATTAATTATTAGTTTGAAAAACAATTGAATTTACAGATACGGTAGTAATTAAATGAGAGAAAATTAATATAATTTAAAAGATGTGTAATAGGGCAGACAGGGGCATTTTTACCACATGAGCGGGCCCCTGTATGATTGTTTTGTAAGGGGCCCATCTGTGAATTATTCAGTGTTAAATCTCCCCAGGTTGCCTGGCTGTCCAAGCCGCTCACTGAGAAATCCTGAATCAGGGGAACATTAGGAGGCATGCACCCCACAATCAAGGACGGGTGTATTCATTTAATTTACTTTCGATTTTTATATATTTTTTGTTATTATTTAAATTGTACAAGAATATTAAATTAATTATAAAATACATAAATAGTAATAATACTAATAATATGAAAAAAATATGAATATGAATAAAAATAATTACAGTAATAACACCATGTTGAAGTTTAGGTTTCTCAGATGTATATAGAGTAATAGCAGATAATAAACATATTGGGGTGGATTCAATTGTGCCGCGCGCCCCCTGATGGCTGCTTATAGTTTTAGGCCTCGATCGGAGCTATTCAATTGGTTGCTCCGATCAGATGCCCCTTACCTGCGGCGCACAGTTTTTATTCTTGCGGCCTCCGGAGAAACAATGCTTTTAAAGTCCGTAATTTGGCACCCAAAGCTCCCAAGCCCAGACTTCTAGGCGCTCAGGCTGCAACTTTAGATGGGGTTTCAGCAGCTTTGTGCGGCTAAACCTGGTGCTTTTCAACAGCGTTAAATACTAATGGGAGTCTGATCAGAGCAACAACCAAATCGTGTCTGGTCGAATACATTAGCATAGACAGCCAGAAGAGGGGGCGTGGCACAACTGAATTCCCCCATTTACTTTTTTCTTCAAAATCCGATTAAATCTTTTTTTTTTTTTTTGTCAAAAGTCTAACACAAGTGTGAAGATCTGTGGTAAAATTATCCCCCCGCCCCCATTTAATTTACAAAAAAAATCATAAAATATTCACCTCTGACCTCTGGGGACAAAGTAGTAACTACGCCATTTATGCGAACACAGATATTAAAGCTTCCTAAGTGTTTGAGGGCAATGAGAATTAGCCATATTGTGGAACGTAACCTGTGTTCTTAGACATTGACTAGGAACCCTAGACATCCCTAGCGCACTTTGCATTGTGTTACTTGAACAAAATGGCCACATTGGTGATGCCACTGGCTACAAGTGCATTGATTGGCTCATTTCTCTTGAAGCCCGGTTCAGCCCACAAAATGGCCACCTCCAACGTATAAAGGCCGACTTTAGTATTTTTACACAGACTTTTTTTATTCCTATTTATGGGCAAAGAGATTTGTGTCACAAGATGATGTATCAATGGCCATCGGCAAGAAGACTAGTCTAGTAAACTCTAGTATATGTAGACCCGCCTGAGAACGCAGCCTGTGCCATGAGATTACTGCACATATAAACACTTGCGAGCATGCATTATTTATATAAAATCTGTATATACATCACAGGATCCCTCCCCAATTTCTAAATATATATATAATCCACTTATATCGACAATGCATACATAGTGAAGATTTCTATAAATGGGCAATTCTTGACACCCCTCCATCCCCCACCCCGGTGATGAGGTAATCTGGCGGAATATTTATGTTATTACTATGCGTTCTACATGGTCACATAACCACTATAGTGTTTTTAAGTATGTTTATATTTATAATGAAGGTTTTTTTAAAGATGCAAATCTGCTCTGTAACCATAACAACCAAAAATCTCATTGTAGATCACAACAAATACATTCTGATTTCTGATTGGCTGATGAGGTTTTGGTGCAGAGATGCAATGTTAGTAATTAACCCTCTATGGGATTATTTTATTTTTTTTCAACTGGTAGTGGGTTGAATTTCCCAGTGTTGTTTTTTTGTATATAATTTTTGCACTGGGACCCTGTCACCCTTACTGAATAACTGTGGGTATTAGGGGCTGTAGTGGATAATCATGGGAACAATCCATGATCAGACATATATAATGGGGTTTTATATTAAGCTGCACTTTGAAGTGGTATAAATTAGTGTTAAAAGGTTGACATGTTTTTCACGGTTTTGGTGTCAATGTCAACACTGTCCAGCTATCATCCAAATACCCCTAAGTCTCTGCTCTATTCACGTCAACCCAGAGATGATATTTTACATTTTAATATATTTACTAAACAGCACTGTAAGTGTTTTATTACAAGTCGTCTTTTTATTCCACCCTCCGTGTTTAGTACTGATACTGCAGTGTCATCTCTTCAAAGACGATTCCTCTCAGTCGACGCAATGTTTTTCTTTTTAAAGCTCATAAAAATATTCTGTAAACAACTTAAAGTATATAATCAGTTTTTTTCTAAATTAATAAACATATCACCCCCCCTCCTCCTCCCCCCACCGCGCCACCGCACTGTAGGCGGTAAAGTCTTCCCCAACACAACGCTATGTTTCTTTACAAGATGAGGTATAAAGCGTAATGTTATATGAAACTATTGAATTTTTCCGTACAGAGGTTTGAAGTGTTGGTGAATCATATAACACAGTTTTCGGTAGATAAAAATGTAAAAACAGTTCAGAAAAAGGCAAGAAAGTACTTTTCAGCGTAAATACGTTACATTATTCTGCATTACATTGGAAATTTCAACACCGCAGTTAGAAGCAATTTTGTATCTTTTTTTTTTTTTTGTAACCCCAGAAAAATAGTAAACGTAAAAACACAAATGTAGTTTTTTCTTTATATAATCCTGTAACAAACTGATGCGACGAGTCATATTTACAATAGAAACTTTTTTTTTTTTTTTTTGGTGAAGAACGTCCCATTTATGAGTTATATCAAAGGCATGTGTTGGGGTCCTAAATGCTTTTAAAAATAGGTGCAGATACCCTTTGACCTGCCAATCAATGGGAAAGCGTCACTGTTGGAACCCATTGTGTCACCAGTGGTCTCGAGTTGTTTATTTTTGAGGAGAGTATTAGTGTTTAATATCAGTGTTTCTTGTCCGAGTTGTATCAGACCAACAAAAAAATCACCAAATGATTATTCCTCCACCGCTTGGGAATTCTGTTTTGCAAATAAGCTCAGCACGTGGTGAACAAACTGGTATTGCTCACTAGTCTGAATCATCCCACCCCTGGAAAAGAAAAAAACACAAACATAATATTACAAGGAATAAATAGTAAAAAAAATATAAAGCAGTAAAATTTGCTTTGACTTAATTCTGAGATATGAGCCCAGGTAAATCTCTTACAGTATAATTGTGAGAACACCCTATGTAAGTTTTTATGGAGTTAATTTGTTAGACACATATTAAGCCAGAAAGCAAATGAAAACTGCACCCCAAAAAAGGCAATTTGCAGAGCTGAATGATTGTCTAGAGCTGAGCTAGCAGTGAGCTGTCCACCCCAGCAAAAGTAACCCGTTAGGTGTCCAGCTCAGCTTGGAAAGCACGGGAGGTGTCCGGCTCAGCTTGGGAAGGACGCGGGGTGTCCGGCTCAGCTTGGAAAAGCACGCGGGGTGTCCCTCTCAGCTTGGGAAGCACGCGGGGTGTCCCGCTCAGCTTGGGAAGCATGCGGGGTGTCCCGCTCAGCTTGGGAAGCACGCGGGGTGTCCCGCTCAGCTTGGGAAGCACGCGGGGTGTCCAGCTCAGCTTGGGAAGCACGCGGGGTGTCCAGCTCAGCTTGGGAAGCACGCGGGGTGTCCAGCATAGGTTGGGAAGCACGCGGGGTGTCCAGCTCAGCTTGGGAAGCACGCGGGGTGTCCAGCTCAGCTTGGGAAGCACGCGGGGTGTCCAGCTCAGCTTGGGAAGCACGCGGGGTGTCCAGCTCAGCTTGGGAAGCACGCGGGGTGTCCAGCTCAGCTTTGGAAGCACGCGGGGTGTCCAGCTCAGCTTGGGAAGCACGCGGGGTGTCCAGCTCAGCTTGGGAAGCACGCGGGGTGTCCAGCTCAGCTTGGGAAGCACGCGGGGTGTCCAGCTCAGCTTGGGAAGCACGCGGGGTGTCCAGCTCAGCTTGGGAAGCACGCGGGGTGTCCAGCTCAGCTTGGGAAGCACGCGGGGTGTCCAGCTCAGCTTTGGAAGCACGCGGGGTGTCCAGCTCAGCTTGGGAAGCACGCGGGGTGTCCAGCTCAGCTTGGGAAGCACGCGGGGTGTCCAGCTCAGCTTGGGAAGCACGCGGGGTGTCCAGCTCAGCTTGGGAAGCACGCGGGGTGTCCAGCTCAGCTTGGGAAGCACGCGGGGTGTCCAGCTCAGCTTGGGAAGCACGCGGGGTGTCCAGCTCAGCTTGGGAAGCACGCGGGGTGTCCAGCTCAGCTTGGGAAGCACGCGGGGTGTCCAGATCAGTTTGGGAAGCACGCGGGGTGTCCGGCTCAGCTTGGGAAGCACGCGGGGTGTCCGGCTCAGGTAGGGAAGCACGCGGGGTGTCCAGCTCAGGTAGGGAAGCATGCGGGGTGTCCAGCTCAGGTTTGGAAGCACGCGGGGTGTCCAGATCAGTTTGGGAAGCACGCGGGGTGTCCAGCATAGGTTGGGAAGCACGCGGGGTGTCCAGCTCAGGTTGGGAAGCATGTGAGGTATTGAGCTCAGTAAGGGTAGAGTATGGGGTGTCCTGCTCAGTTTGGGAAGCACGTGGGGTGTCCAGGTCATGTGGGGTAGCACATACATCAGGTTTACACCAGGAGAGAAGGGTATATATAATAAGCACTATTATTGTTTGTGTCAGAAGAGAACAGCAGTATTTGTGGTACTATCACTGGCCCTCAGTAATAGCTGATTCTGCCCCTCGCTCACAACAATACTGGGGTTATGACCATGGGGTCCAGGCTACATAACCATATGCAGTCATAGAACCCACAGAAGCACCAGCTGAACTTTTTTTTAGCAAAAGGGTAGAATGTATTGATTTAAACAAAGGCAGGAAAAGGGCCCTGCATGTCCAATCTATAGGGGAGGGGCAGACAGCAGGCGGTGGTGGATAATGAACGTTTCAAGGTCTGTGGACCTTGAAACGTCGGTTATCCACCACCGCCTGCTGTTCTGTCGTTATTTCTGAGTGCCGCCGCCCCCCAACCTCTATCAATACTGGGAAGTGCACCATGCAATTCCGATCAGGAAGGCACCGGACCTATTGTGACTTTTGTACCAGCAAGTATATCCTGGAGTGCCACCCCATGTACTGGCTCGAAATGGCGTTGACCGACAACCAGTAAACTATTTGGGAAGTTCTCCCACAAAACGGGCACCCGGGCAGGCATCTTTAATGTAGACCACTGACACATCACTCTATGTTCTGTTTGATTCAGTTGATGTGTCAGTGGTCTTGAGGAAGGGGCGTCAGCTCCGAAACTGTTGACCATGTATACTGACCAGTTTTGCACTTTTATGCTTTAATACAATTTACCCACGTTTTCTTTGAGTGCCGCCTCCTGTTTTCATTTTTTTGAAAATCGTCATTATATATATATATATATATACATACATACACACACACACACACACACACACACACACACACACACACACAGTATATATACTGCTCCTCTCCTACAGACAGTGGTGACACAGGGGAGGTACAGGGAGGGAGAGACATACAGTATTAGGTGAATTATTGGATGACTGTCCGACCTGTCTAACCGCAGCTGGCAGGTTGTCCTCAGGATGTCCGCAGCCCCCTCGTTCCTCAGCTGCTTGCACAGAATGGTGGTAGCGATAAAGCATCCAGTTCTCCCAATTCCTGCACTGCAAGCAGAGTAGAGTATTACACAGGTGACTGGCAGAGAGTACACCAGCAGCTATCACACAGAAGACTGGCACAGAGTACACCAGCAGCTATCACACAGGTGACTGGCAGAGAGTACACCAGCAGCTATCGCACAGAGTACACCAGCAGCTATCACACAGGTGACTGGCAGAGAGTACACCAGCAGCTATCACACAGAAGACTGGCAAAGAGTACACCAGCAGCTATCACACAGAAGACTGGCACAGAGTACACCCGCAGCTATCACACAGGTGACTGGCACAGAGTACACTCGCAGCTACTATCACACAGGTGACTGGCACAAAGTACACCCGCAGCTATCACACAGGTGACTGGCACAGAGTACACCAGCAGCTATCACACAGGTGACTGGCAGAGAGTACACCAGCAGCTATCACACAGGTGACTGGCACAGAGTACACCCGCAACTATCACACAGGTGACTGGCAGAGAGTACTCCAGCAGCTATCACACAGGTGACTGGCACAGACTACATCCCCAGCTATCACACAGGTGACTGGCACAGAGTACATCCCCAGCTATCACACAGGTGACTGGCACAGAGTACACCCGCAACTATCACACAGGTGACTGGCAGAGAGTACACCAGCAGCTATCACACAGGTGACTGGCACAGAGTACACCAGCAGCTATCACACAGGTGACTGGCAGAGAGTACACCAGCAGCTATCACACAGGTGACTGGCACAGAGTACACCAGCAGCTATCACACAGGTGACTGGCAGAGAGTACACCAGCAGCTATCACACAGGTGACTGGCACAGAGTACATCCCCAGCTATCACACATGTGACTGGCACAGAGTACATCCCCAGCTATCACACAGGTGACTGGCACAGAGTACACCCGCAACTACTATCACACATGTGACTGGCACAGAGTACACCCGCAGCTATCACACATACTGGGGGAAATTTACGAAGAATACGAAAATTCTTATTTTTGGCATAGTAAATGCCAAAAATACTTATACGCCAAAAAAAAAAATATCATTTTTTTCCACAAATTTTTCTTAGTAAATTTCCCTCACAATGTCTGCCTAGTCCATAGTAAGATGTTGGTGTTTCCATGTCTGATGCCCCCTTACCCCGATGAGGCTGAATGTTGCAGGTGGGCAGACGTGGGGCACATACAGCACTATACAGTATAATTAGCGGCAGGTACACTGGCTATGAGGCAGATGAGCTGCGGGTGTTTGACCCCTGGCATCTGTGGTCTGTGCTGGGGATGAGAATGATAGAGAACAGCAACAGCCCGGCCAGCAGAGACCCAGATTCCCTAATGACATATGGCCCCTGCAACTCTGTGCTGAACGCGAGACGGTTCTTCCTACACCCCTGCTCACCTGAGGGTTCCTCCTACACCCCTGCTCACCTGAGGGGTGTTCCTCCCACACCCCTAATCGCCCGAGGGTTCCTCCCACACCCCTGATCGCCCGAGGGTTCCTCTCACACCCTTGCTCACCCGAGGGTTCCTCCCACACCCCTAATCACCTGAGGGTTCCTCCCACACCCCTGCTCACCTGACGGTTCCTCCCTCACCCCCGCTCACCCGAGGGTTCTTCCCAGACCCCTGCTCACCCGAGAGTCCCTCCCACACCCCTGAGGGTTCCTTCCACACCACTGCTCACCTGAGGGTTCCTCCCACATCGCTGATCACCTGATGGTTCCTCCCACAATCCTGATCACCTGATGGTTCCTCCCACACCCCTGATCGCCCGAGGGTTCCTCCCACACCTCTGATCGCCCGAGGGTTCTTCTCACACCCTTGCTCACCCGAGGGTTCCTCTAACACCCCTGATCACCTGAGGGTTCCTCCCACACCCCTGCTCACCTGAGGGACAACCCTGCTCACCTGACGGTTCCTCCCACACCCCCGCGCACCCGAGGGTTCTTCCCACACCCCTGCTCACCCGAGAGTCCCTCCCACACCCCTGAGGGTTCCTCCCACACCCCTGCTCACCTGAGGGTTCCTCCCACATTACTGATCACCTGAGGGTTCCTACCACAATCCTGATCACCTGATGGTTCCTCCCACACCCCGGATCACCTGAGGGTTCCTCCCACACCCCGGATCACCTGAGGGTTCCTCCCACACCCCTGCTCACCTGAGGGACACCCCTGCTCACCTGAGGGTTCCTCCCACACCCCTGATCACCTGAGAGACACCCCTGCTCACCTGAGGGTTCCTCCCACACCCCCGCTCACCCGAGGGTTCCTCCTACACCCCCGCTCACCCGAGGGTTCCTCCTACACCCCCGCTCACCTGAGGGTTCCTCCCACACCCCTGATCACCTGATGGTTCCTCGAACAACCCTGATCACCTGATGGTTCCTCCCACACCCCTGATCACCTGATGGTTCCTCCCACACCCCTGCTCACCTGAGGGTTCTCCCACACCACTGATCACCTGATAGTTCCTCCCACAACCCTGATCACCTGATGGTTCCTCCCACACCCCTGATCACCTGATGGTTCCTCCCACACCCCTGATCACCTGATGGTTCCTCTCACACCCCTGATCACCTGAGGGTTCCTCCCACACCCCTGCTCACCTGAGGATTACTCCCACACCCCTGATCACCTGAGGGACACCCCTGCTCACCTGAGGGTTCCTCCCACACCCCCGCTCACCCGAGGGTTCCTCCCACACCTCCGCTCACCCGAGGGTTCCTCCTACTCCCCTGCTCACCCCAGGGTTCCTCCTACACCCCTGCTCACCTGAGGGGTGTTCCTCCCACACCCCTGATCGCCCGAGGGTTCCTCCTACTCCCCTGCTCACCCCAGGGTTCCTCCCACACCCCTGCTCACCTGAGGGTTTCCCCCACTCCCCTGCTCACCCCCGGGTTCCTTCCACTCCCCTGCTCACCCCAGGGTTCCTCCCACTCCCCTGCTCACCCCAGGGTTCCTCCCACACCCCTGCTCACCCCAGGGTTCCTCCCACACCCCTGCTCACCCCAGGGTTCCTCCCACACCCCTGCTCACCCCAGGGTTCCTCCCACTCCCCTGCGGGTTCCTCCCACTCTCCTGCTCACCTGAGGGTTCCTCCCACACCCCTGTTCACCCCAGGATTCCTCCCACTCCCCTGCTCACCCCAGGGTTCCTCCCACTCCCCTGCTCACCCCAGGGTTCCTCCCACTCCCCTGCTCACCCCAGGGTTCCTCCCACTCCCCTGCTCACCTGAGGGTTCCTCCCACTCCCCTGCTCACCTGAGGGTTCCTCCCACACCCCTGTTCACCCCAGGGTTCCTCCCACTCCCCTGCTCACCTGAGGGTTCCTCCCACACCCCTGCTCACCTGAGGGTTCCTCCCACAATACTGATCACCTGATGGTTCCTACCACAATCCTGATCACCTGATGGTTCCTCCCACACCCCGGATCACCTGAGGGTTCCTCCCACACCCCGGATAACCTGAGGGTTCCTCCCACACCCCTGCTCACCTGAGGGACACCCCTGCTCACCTGAGGGTTCCTCCCACACCCCTGATCACCTGAGAGACACCCCTGCTCACCTGAGGGTTCTCCCACACCAATGATCACCTGATAGTTCCTCCCACAACCCTGATCACCTGATGGTTCCTCCCACACCCCTGATCACCTGATGGTTCCTCCCACACCCCTGATCACCTGAGGGTTCCTCCCACACCCCTGCTCACCTGAGGGTTAATCCCACACCCCTGATCACTTGAGGGACACCCCTGCTCACCTGAGGGGTGTTCCTCCCACACCCCTGATCGCCCGAGGGTTCCTCCCACACCCCCGCTCACCCGAGGGTTCCTCCTACTCCCCTGCTCACCCCAGGGATCCTCCCACACCCCTGCTCACCTGAGGGTTCCTTCCACTCCCCTGCTCACCCCTGGGTTCCTCCCACTCCCCTGCTCACCCCAGGGTTCCTCCCACACCCCTGCTCACCCCAGGGTTCCTCCCACACCCCTGCTCACCCCAGGGTTCCTCCCACACCCCTGTTCACCCCAGGGTTCCTCCCACTCCCCTGGTCACCCCAGGGTTCCTCCCACTCCCCTGCTCACCCCAGGGTTCCTCCCACTCCCCTGCTCACCCCAGGGTTCCTCCCACTCCCCTGCTCACCTGAGGGTTCCTCCCACTCCCCTGCTCACCTGAGGGTTCCTCCCACACCCCTGTTCACCCCAGGGTTCCTCCCACTCCCCTGCTCACCTGAGGGTTCCTCCCACACCCCTGCTCACCTGAGGGTTCCTCCCACATTACTGATCACCTGATGGTTCCGACCACAATCCTGATCACCTGATGGTTCCTCCCACACCCCGTCAACCTGAGGGTTCCTCCCACACCCCGGATAACCTGAGGGTTCCTCCCACACCCCTGCTCACCTGAGGGACACCCCTGCTCACCTGAGGGTTTCTCCCACACCCCTGATCACCTGAGAGACACCCCATCTCACCTGAGGGTTCTCCCACACCACTGATCACCTGATAGTTCCTCCCACAACCCTGATCACCTGATGGTTCCTCCCACACCCCTGATCACCTGAGGGTTCCTCCCACACCCCTGCTCACCCCAGGGTTCCTCCCACTCCCCTGCTCACCCGAGGGTTCCTCCCACTCTCCTGCTCACCCGAGGGTTCCTCCCACACCCCTGTTCACCCCAGGGTTCCTCCCACTCCCCTGCTCACTCCAGGGTTCCTCCCACTCCCCTGCTCACCCCAGGGTTCCTCCCACTCCCCTGCTCACCCCAGGGTTCCTCCCACTCCCCTGCTCACCCCAGGGTTCCTCCCACTCCCCTGCTCACCTGAGGGTTCCTCCCACTCCCCTGCTCACCTGAGGGTTCCTCCCACACCCCTGTTCACCCCAGGGTTCCTCCCACTCCCCTGCTCACCTGAGGGTTCCTCCCACACCCCTGCTCACCCCAGGGTTGCTCCCACACCCCTGCTCATCCCAGGGTTCCTCCCACTCCCCTGCTCACCCCAGGGTTTCTCCCACTCCCCTGCTTACCCCAGGGTTCCTCCCACTCCCCTGCTCACCTGAGGGTTCCTCCCACTCCCCTGAGGGTTCCTCCCACTCCCCTGCTCACCTGAAGGACACCCCTGCTCACCTGCAGTGCACCACAATAGGACCGTTGCTCTGCTCCGCTGACTGCTGGGTCTCTTCCACATCCTGCACCAACTTCAGGAGTGGCGGCGCTTGGTCTGGGGTCTTCTGGTCTGGCCAGGAGGTGTACCAGAAATGCTTCAGACGCCTCTCTTCTCCTTCACTCTAGAACAAAGAAGAGGAATACACAGATTTAGTCACATTAGTGACCCCTGGGGAACAAAATGATTCAGACCTGATGGCTGGTCTGCGAGTATTTGGAGTCTAGTGAGCAGGAATACACCGCCGAGATCCTGTCCCCAGCCTCTGTGTATGGCTGCGAATCATGGATTGGTTTTCCCTGCTCGCAGCGCTAATTAATTCTAGACTCGCTCAGTGCTGCGAAAGTCGCGGTGAGAAGGAGGCCTCTGCTGATGTCAGAGTTCCTCCCTCCCAATGGCCGGGGAGGGCCTGTGTTTTCCGGAAAATGCCGGCGTAGTGCCCCCAAATACCCGGGGTCTGTCAATCACCTTGCGAGCAGCCACTGAAGGCTAGCCTTCTCATAGTCCATATACAAGTGGACCGTTGCATGCGTGGTCATTTAATCATTTGCAGCCCTGCATATGGGTCTGAATCGGGCCCTATGTTCCTTGCCCTAATGGGCAACAGCACACTACAGCACAACCCAATGTCATTGTACATCTACAGAACAGGCTGACTGTCTATGCCCTATCATTAGACATATTACCCACACCACCTCCCAGGGGGTCTGCTGGACCCCCGACAGTGCAGGCCAGGCTCCAAAGGAAGAGATTGGGACTTGATGACGCATCCGGTCATTGTGGTGATGCTCCCATAAATCAGAGGCACAATGACGCAAGGACTACCCCACGCCCGCTACACCTCCCCCATCTACAGGCGGCACACGGGGGGGATCCGGGGAGGGATTACCAAATGTAAGCAAGTACTTTACTAAATGTCCCCCCTACTCCATCTCCTGTAAGTAGCAAGGGGGGACAATACGGGATGCGCAAGTCATAATGGGTAATTTGACCCTACACGTGTGTGACCAAACAGGCCACATGTGATTCTTGTTGGTTCCGGTTGTTAGGTCGACAGTGTCTCGGTCAGTCAATAGTCAACACAAGCAAAAGGTTGACTTGCCAATGACCGACACATGAAAATGCCTGCATTCATTTTTAAGCTTTTTTTTCCTTTCACCGGACTTGTTCGTACTTTATAATCCAGGTTGCCTACTACTGAGAATGGTCCAATGTCCCGGTCGAAGCGAGGCTCCGGCGAGGCACCATGCCTGAACCATGGCAAGGGAAGGGAGCCATGCGGGGGTACGAAAATCACATCAACCTTTTCCATTATCTACCTTTTCTTGTGTAGACATTTTGTTTATATCGACTTAGTGCATGTCAACCTTTTTCCCGTGTTGACCTTTTCACTGTCAACCAATAGTGGTTGGACCTATTTATCGTCGACCTTGACACTGTTGACCGAATAATCCACACACTGTTCTTGTACGTGCAGCGCCTCAGTAGATCATAGGGCCTGATTCACGATGACTCGCTAAGCGGCGTAATCTGGCTGCTTATTGAGCCCTCTAACGCCACCGCGTGAACATACCTGCCGCATTATGTTTAGCATAATCATCCATTTGTCGGCCATCAACAGATTATTTCCCCCTGTTCGCAAATATAAGTCAGTCTTGACTGACCCATATTTGCGGCGTGCGGCTCCGAGAACGGGGCAGGCGGCTGACGTCCTACAACATCCCTTGCCTGCCACTGGCATGCATTGGGCCGCACGCGCACCCATGCGCCATCCCCCTGACCCGCCTCCAGCCCCCCCCCCCTGTGCGAAAACTTCAGCGACTGTGCAAGGAGGGGTCCACACAGCGGCCCTGCACATGCGCATATTAACATTTCACATGGGCAGAGCAAAAACATCGGTCACTGGAGCAAATATGCCGGGGCCCGAATGGACCTGAATCAGGCCCATACTGCGTACACGCGTGTCTTATTACATGTGCCTTACCTTTAAAGTCATAAGTCTTAGCACATAGTCATCTTCCTGGATGGTCCGATTCACGGTCACCTCTATTCCCTCGTACGCGGCGCGGTTCTCCGGCCAGTATTCTGTACATTTCTGGGGCGGGTACAGGGAACAACACAACACAGGTGACTATATAAGAACACTTCTATCTCCTGGGGCCACAATCAGATTATAGACAAGCTAAGCAGGGGCCAAACACAACAGTTAGGCAGGTACTTTATCTCTCTCCGCTATAATGGTAATTTATCAGGATACGGTAAACATCGCTGACCTCGTTGACCTCCTCAATGTTAGTGATCATAACGATGATGGGAGATTGCTGCTGCCAGACCATCTTCCAGAAGTCAGCGACGGTGTTGACCGTGGGTCCCTGAGTTGCAATGTAAACTCGTTCCTCTTCATTGTAACCCTGTGACAAGGATGAGAGGGGTAGCCTAATTAAGGAGGGGTACAGGGCATTTTGTATCCCCTTTGTCAGGGGGCCTTCCTGCCGGAGCGCACTGACATCACTAGCTGTCCCTCTTATGCAGCAGCAGAGTGTGAGCAGGACAGTATACAGTGCAGGTAGAGGCACAGGGAAGCTACAGATGGAACAGAGGACAGATAGGAGAGGGGAGAGAGCTGTAAATGACACAGGGACCCTGGCTTTTCCAATGGCACCACACAGCCTTGAGTCACTTTGTGATATAATGATGTCACTGTTTCCAAGGCCGCTGATAGGCTGCAGATGGAAGTCTAAGGAGTAAATCCTATTATCTGTGATGATCTCACTCAGTGGCGGAACTACCGAGGGTGCAGGGGGTGCAGCTGCTATGGGGCCCGGCGGCTGGGGGGGCCCGAGAGACAGCAAGCACTCCCCTGCACCGTTTTTATTATTTTTTTCAGAGAGCCGCTACCTGCCTGAGCTGCTCTAAGGAAGGGTAAAATAAGGAAGGAGCCTGGCGTAGGGGATGGGGGGGTTGCGCCGTGCGCGCGTTACAGTAAGGAGCCAGGCAGAGGGGAGGGGGTCTGCGCTGTGCGCTATGCACGCGTCACAGTAAGGAGCCAGGCAGAGGGGAGGGGGTCTGCGCCGTGCGCTATGCACGCGTCACAGTAAGGAGCCAGGCAGAGGGGAGGGGGGCTGCGCCGTGCGCTGTGTTCAGGGAAGAGAAAGTAGCCGGGTGGGGAGCGTCGGAGGTTTGCTCCCTGCTTGCGGTAGTGTAAGGACGGAGCTGGACAGTATGGATGGAGTGGGGGTCGCGCCGCGTTGTGCTGGGCCCGCCCGTGAAGAGAGACTCTGGAAGTCCAGGCAGCCCCACCCACCTGAATCGGACCGGACGAATGCTGCTAAGAGGGACTGGCTTTGGCAGTGGGACAGGCAGTGAGGGCAGCTGAGGGAGGACTCCTGCAGCTCCTTCTAATTTCTGGTGAGTTCAGCTCAGCAAAATACATTTCTGTATGTCTGCACATACCTCCCAACATGTCCCTCTCCAGGAGGGACATAATGCTCTGTTCATGGACTTGCCTCTTCATTTATGACTGCCATCACCTGTGCTGAGACAGCTTTCTGATCAATTAACCTGTTCTAAACAGGTGATGGCAATTATAAATGAAGAGGAAAGTACAGGAATAGAGCATTTTGTCCCTCCTGGATTACATTTACATTATTTCTATTATATAGCAATATCAATATAAAAGATCCACTGATTTGTGTGACTGACCTGTGGGCATTGCAGTGTGCCGCATAATATGTAATGTGCAATGCGGTGTGCCGCATAATGTGTAATGGGCATTGCGGTGTGCCGCATAATGTGTAATGGGCATTGCGGTGTGCCGCATAATGTGTAATGGGCATTGCGGTGTGCCGCATAATGTGTAATGTGCAATGCGGTGTGCCGCATAATGTGTAGTGGGCATTGCGGTGTGCCGCATAATGTGTAATGTGCAATTCGGTGTGCCGCATAATGTGTAATGTGCAATGTGGTGTGCCTCATAATGTGTAATGGGCATTGCGGTGTGTCGGATAATGTGTAATGGGCAATGCGGTGTGCCGCATAATGTGTAACGGACATTGCGATGTGTCGGATAATGTGTAATGGGCATTTCGGTGTGTCGGATAAAGTGTAATGGGCTTTGTGGTGTGTCGAATAATGTGTAACGGGCATTGCGGTGTGTCGGATAATGTGTAATGGGTTTTGTGGTGTGTCGAATAATATGTAATGGGCATTGCGGTGTGTTGGATAATGTGTAATGGGTTTTGCGGTGTGTCGAATAATGTGTAATGGGCATTGCGGTGTGTACCATAATGTGTAATGGGCATTGTGGTGTGTCGGATAATGTGTAATGGGCAATGCGGTGTGCTGCATAATGTGTAAAGGGCATTGTGGTGTGTCGGATAATGTGTAATGGGCATTGCGGTGTGTTGCATAATGTGTAATGGGCTTTGCGGTGTGTCGCATAATGTGTAATGGGCTTTGCGGTGTGTCACATAATGTGTAATGGGCTTTGCGGTGTGTCACATAATGTGTAAAGGGCATTGCGGTGTGTCCCATAATGTGTAATGGGCATTGCGGTGTGTCCCATAATGTGTAATGGGCATTGCGGTGTGTCGGCTAATGAGCTTTGAGGTGTGCTGCATTAATGTGTGAGGGGCTTTGCGGTGTGTCGCATAATTTGTAAGGAGTATTACTCCTTGAAGCGAAGCCACACACTTTTTTGGAATGGGCGAAGCCACACACTTTTTTTGGAATGGGTGCATTCTTTTTTTTTTTTTAAATATCTATCGGAGGGGCACATTTTTACTGTTCACACTAGTGGCGGTCACACATGGTGCGATGCGCTCTGGTAGAGACCTGAGTGGGGGGGGGGGCCCCATTATAAATTTTGCTATGGGGCCCTCAAAGTTCTAGTTACGCCTCTGATCTCACTGGTGGGAGTCATTGCGGCAGTAACCTCACTTTATGGCGGACCAAATTCACACAAGATCACGGTCGCTTCCCCATATTGTGCAAAGCCTGGTTGATTTCAGCCCAGGAAAGGTGCAAGTTTGGGTGCTATGGACGGGGTTAAATTGCCACGGCAACTGCACAGCGCATCACTTGGACCCCTAAGTATATAAAAAGGAGAGTTATGGTAGACCTACCTTTGTTAACTCCCTTTCCTTGAAGTCCATGGGGACCACAGGGGACATCGGGGTTGTAGGTGGATCCAGGGGGTCCGAGGCACCAATCAGCGCAGCTTTTAAAGATTTCCCAGGATGCCCGGGCCCTCTCCCCTACAGCCCCGCCTCCAGGCTCATCTAGCCAGTTTTAGTTACAAGCCGTAAGCAGGAAGCGGAGAGGAGAAAAGGATAGGACACATACCCATAGACACAGACATACATGATCAAACATGGTCAGTACAGGTCACATAATACCACTTCAAGGAATCCCTCAGAAACAAATTAAAAGGGGGGGCGCCCTGTGGTCCCCATGGACTTCAAGGAAAGGGAGTTAACAAAGGTAGGTCTACCATAACTCTCCTTTTCCTTTTCAGGGTCCATGGGTCCCACAGGGGACATCGGGGATGTCACAAGCAGTATACTCACGGGTGGGAATTTGCCTGAGGGGTCAGAAGAACCCGACGCCCAAAGGAAGCATCCTGGGAGGCGAACGTGTCAAAAGCATAATATCGGGTGAAAGTATGGACAGATGACCACGTTGCAGCCCTGCACAGTTGTTCGGCAGAAGCGCCTCTGCTTGCTGCCCAAGACGGACCTACCGCCCTGGTAGAATGTGCTTTTAAAGACACAGGAATAGGTAACCTTGCCTGCTGATAGACCTGATGGATAACCATCCGAATCCAACGGGCAACGGTCTGTTTAGAAGCCGGCCAGCCCTTTTTGTGGAAACCGTACAATACGAACAGAGCGTCAGACTTCCTGACTGCCCTAGTGCGTTCCACATATATAGTCAGAGCCCTGACTACATCCAAAAGGCGTTCCTGTCGTGATAGGTTTTCTGATGCGAAGGCCGGAACCACAATTTCCTGGTTCATATGAAACCTAGAGACGACTTTAGGCAGGTGTGAAGGTTTCGTTCTCAGGACTGCCCTATCTGCATGTAGGATGAGGAAGGGAGATTTCCAGCACAGAGCGGAAAGATCGGAAACCCTCCTGGCTGATGATATTGCCAGGAGAAACACTGTCTTAAGTGTCAGCCACTTAAGGTCAACTGAACTTAACGGCTCAAAGGGAGGCTTAGCCAATGCCTGTAACACAAGGGTAAGGTCCCAAGGCATAGTAGGAGGGGTATACGGTGGTTGCACATGGAGTACCCCCTGAAAGAAAGTGTGTACATCTGGTAGAAGTGCGATCTTCCTCTGGAACCAAACAGACAGGGCTGACACCTGGACTTTTAGCGACGCCAGCCTTAGTCCCATATCTAGCCCTCTCTGCAGGAAAGCCAGGATCCTGGCTATTTTGAACACTTTGGGGTTATACTTGTTGGAAGTACACCAAGAGAAGAACGAGTGCCAAATCCGGTAATAAATTCTAGACAATGATGGTTTACGTGCCTGAATCATTGTCCTAGCCACGCTGGAAGAGAAACCCTTTTTCCTTAGTAAGGCAGTTTCAAGTGCCACGCCGTTAAAGACAGGCGGTGGGGATCTGGATGCAGACAGGGGCCCTGTGCCAACAGATCCTTCCGAGGTGGCAACGGAATGTGAGGCTGGTACGACATTTGTAGCAGGTCCACAAACCAGGGCCTGCGTGGCCAGAATGGGGCTATGAGAATGAGGTTCCCGCGTTCCACCTTGAATTTCCGGATGATCCGTGGGATCATATTGATGGGAGGGAACGCGTACGGGAGATGGAATTTCCAAGGGACCGTGAGAACGTCTGTGAAGTCGGCTAGAGGATCCTTTGTCCTGGAGCCGAACCTCTGCACTTTGCGGTTGTGCCTGGACGCCATGAGATCCACGTCCGGCACGCCCCATTCCTCTGTCAGAGAGGCAAAGACCTCCGGGTGGAGCGACCACTCCCCTGGATGGATGTCCTGACGGCTCAGGAAGTCCGCTTCCCAGTTCAGGACACCCGGGATAAAGACTGCTGAGAGTGCCAGGAGATTTTGCTCCGCCCACTGAAGAATCCTTGAAACTTCCCGTAGGGCCGCCATGCTGCGGGTGCCCCCTTGGCGGTTTATGTACGCCACCGTCGTGGCGTTGTCTGACCTGATCTGTACTGGCCTGCCCTGGACCAGGTCCTTTGCTCCGAGCAGTGCATTGTATGCTGCCCTCAATTCCAGGACGTTTATGGACAACCTGGACTCCTGGGTTGACCAAACGCCTTGCAAGGACTGGGATTCTACTACCGCTCCCCAGCCCCGCAAGCTGGCGTCGGTTGTAAGGACTAACCATTCTGTGAACCAGAACGGTCGACCCGTCAACAGGTGCTGCGGAAGTAGCCACCACTGGAGGGACTCCCGAACTTCCTGAGACAGTTGGAAGAAGGTGGTCCTGATATGTTGGGTCTGACCGTCCCACTTCTTCAAAATGAGACTCTGAAGAGGGCGAGAGTGGAACTGGGCCCACTCGACCATGTCGAAAGTGGACACCATTCGACCGAGGATTTTCATCGCCCAATGAACCGAGACCCGAGGGCTGGAGAGGAATTTGAGAATGTGCTGGTGTAAGGCAGCACTCTTGTCTGCTGGGAGAAGGAGCCGGAGGGCCTTGGTATCCAGCAGAGCTCCCAGGTGCAGCATGCGCTGCGAGGGAAGCAGGGTGGACTTCTCCCAATTTAGGAGCCAACCGTGGTTCTGCAAGGTTGTGACTGTCGTTTGCAGGTGTGCCAGGAGGATGTCTGGCGACTTTGCGACTAGCAAGAGGTCGTCCAGGTAAGGGAACACTCGAATGCCCTGCTGGTGTAAGAGCGAGGCCATTACTGCCATAATCTTCGTGAAGATTCTTGGGGCAGTGGCCAGTCCAAAAGGCAGAGCCCTGAATTGAAAGTGCCTGTGTAGGATGGCAAATCTCAGGTACTTTTGGTGCGCTGGGAGGATGGGGACATGCAGGTACGCATCTCGGATGTCCAGGGACACCATGTAATCCCCCTCCTCCAGCGCCAGGATTATGGATCTTAACGTCTCCATTCTGAACTTGGACACCTTGACTGACTTGTTTAGCGCCTTTAAGTTCAGAATGGGTCTGAATGTCCCGTTGGGTTTTGGGACAAGAAAGAGAGTTGAATAAAACCCTTGTCCTCTCTGGTGTTGGGGTACGGGGACAATGACCAGAGACTTTAACAGGGACTGCAAGATCCTTTGCAGATGGTCTGCTTTTACCGGATCGTGTGGGAGGCCGGTGCAGAAGAATTTTTTGGGAGGTGTTCTTTTGAACGCAATGGAGTAGCCCCGAGAGACTACTTCTCTCACCCAGGCATCCTTTGTGGAGGACAGCCACTGGCTTGAGAAGAGGAGAAGCCTGCCCCCCACCTGAGGCTCCCCCGGCGGGGGTGCCGGCCCGTCATGCGGAAGGCTTGTCAGGCTTGTTTGGGGCCTGTCTTGCGGCCCATGCCTGCTTAGGTTTGGCTTTGGCGGGTTTACGGGAGGGGGAAGGTTTGGTGAAAGGTTGGCCTCTGGCCTTGCCCTGGGGACGAAAGGACCGAAAGGCAGGCCTAGACTTCTGAGGGAGGGCCGTTGGAAGGCACGCAGTCTTAGCTGCTGCCAAGGAGGCTACTATTTTATCTAGTTCGTCCCCGAAGAGAGTCTCACCCTTGAATGGTAGCAACTCCAGGGTCTTTTTGGACTCTAAGTCGACCTTCCAAGGTCGGAGCCAGATGATGCGGCGTGCTAGCACTGCACTGGCCGATGCCTTGGCTGCTAGAGTGCCAGCATCCGACATGGCGTCCATTATAAAGGCAGCTGCCTGTTTAATATGGAGAATGCACAGTTTAGCATCCTCTGATGCATCCTGTGCAAGTTCCTCCTCCAAGGTTTGAACCCACGGGAGAATGGCTTTGGCTGCCCAAGTGGCTGCTATTGTAGGCCTTTGAACAGCGCCTGAGTAAGAAAAGGTGGCCTTAAGAGCCTGTTCTAGGCGCCTGTCAGTCTGGTCCCCTAGGATTGACCCAGATGCGACGGGCAATACCGAGGGCTTTACCAGTCTTGCAACATGTGGGTCCACTGAAGGTGGTATCTCCCACGGCTTGCAATCCTCCGGTGGGAGGGGGTATTTGTTTAGAACCCTCCGTGGGATGCTGGTTTTCTTGCCCAGCTCCTGCCACTGATTTTTTCTAATTTCCATGAGGTAATCGGAATGAGGGAACTGGGCCTTAAGGACCTCTTGTTTTTTAAACACATCCTTTGTCTTAGCGACAGGTTCAGGTTCAGGGTCATATAATAGGACCTCTTTAATAGCGTGTATCAAGGCAGCCACATCAGTCTGAGCCGCAGGAATATCCAGTGGCATGGGGTCATCCTGATCATCATTTAGATTGATATCATCAGGTGCATTATCAGCGTCATCATCTCCCCCATCACCCCCATCATCAGTATCAGTGTCATCCCGTGTATCTGCCAGTAATGGCGGTAAAAAGGAACTACTGGGCTGTACAGCCTGGGGCAGCAGCTTTTGCATAGTAGCCGTAGTCTGCTGCAGGGTCTGCACCGTGGTCGACAGGGCATCCACCCAGGGTGGAGGGGGCTGGACTATGGGGGGAGCCACAGCGGCGGGCAGGCGATCCACCAGGGTACCTAGTAACTGTTGGAACGCCGCCCATGGGGGTTGTTGAACTGTGGCAGAGGACTGCTCAGGGGACATGCAGTTGACACACAGGCCATCCCGAACAACATCCATATCAGACAGGCCTGCAGCACAGCCCCTGCAGGACAAGAGCTGAGGAGATTCTGTCTGCTGACGCCCTCTCTTAGACATGGTGACAACCACACTGACAAGGAGAGCTGACAGTGCGCAATAGGATAGATCCCTATAGGAAACCCTAGAGCGATATCAAGGAGTGCTGTGACCAATGAGGTATTGCCTCAAACACAGAAGTGAAAGGACAGATTAACTGGACAGAAGTAATGAAAACTAGCACAAGTCACACACACTCTATAGCCAGAAAAAGACTACCTCACCCTGTGTCAACCGCTTGACTCTATGGAGAAAAGTGGGAATAAGGGTGGCTGTGAAAGAGGCTACTGAACCTGTAGGCGATTTCACAGGGGAGAAAGGTGCCCGCTCTCTGGAGGTGCTGATGAGAAATGGCTGCCGGCCGAGAGAGAGGGGGCGGGCACCATTTATGCAGCCAATGGAACGGCAGATCTCGAGGAGAAATGGCGCCAAGGCTGGGGGAGGAGGTTGCAGACCAACGCCTCCCCCCCTTGCTGGACTTCCCCCACCGGGATGTGAGATGTAATGGGGGCCCCCCCCCCCCAGTCTGCACTCGTCCCCGGTGGTCTAGTGGGGTCACGGGCCGTAGCCGGCACCCACGCCAGCTGCCGCGAGCGTCTCCCCCGCCAGCGCGGCATGACAGCGATTTGTGCTCCAGGTGGAGCCTTACCTGTCCCTTTGATCCGGCCACGCCGTCCGGGGGAAAACGCTGACGGTGCTAGGCGCCGCGTTCTCACCCCCGCCGAGGTCCTCCATGCCGCGTCAGGAGAAGGAGCCGGCGCCGGAAGGGTGATGCGGCTGTTCGCTCCGCCGTCAGTGACTGACAGCGGGCAACAGCCTCAGCCGCAAGGCGGCTTCTGCCGCTGAAGCGGCAGATTCAAAAAAAAAAAAAAAAAAAATTAAAAATAAAAATAAAAGCTTAGTGGGGTTACCTCAGTGAGGTAACCCCCGCTGAAATAAGGTGCTCCTGCTTCCTGCAGGCACCAAACAAAAACTGGCTAGATGAGCCTGGAGGCGGGGCTGTAGGGGAGAGGGCCCGGGCATCCTGGGAAATCTTTAAAAGCTGCGCTGATTGGTGCCTCGGACCCCCTGGATCCACCTACAACCCCGATGTCCCCTGTGGGACCCATGGACCCTGAAAAGGAAATCATGGATATCAGCGCTGCAGCTCTCTATGGAAGTAGGCAGCGAAATTCCCTTAGCGATCCATCTCCTCTTACCCGTATATAGTTAGCGTTAATATAGGAACTCAGAGGGTCGTCCTCTTGATCTGGCGACATAAGGCACACTCTGCTATGGGGGTCTGCAAACCAGAAACATGGAAGACAAGGAATGAAGTACAGTATATTGCACAAGCTGCATCTCTCCCAGCCCTAGAAACACCATGGGGCCATGCACATTTCAATGCCCATTGGCAGAGTCATGGGCGTGATAATATACAAAGGCTAGTCCCTTGTGCACTAGTGAGAAGCGGAGATGGCACTTTGTGCATCCGTGTGTGCAGTAACAATTTCAGTTGGTGCTGCAGTGTAGTACCACGTTTCAGTGGCAGATGGCAGCAAAGAGCAATTCTTTACATGTATGGGTATATTCAATTGGCTGCAACATTTTTGAACATGCCTTATTTATTTAACAGTTTGTTATATAGCGCACACATATTCTGTAGCGCATTACAGAAAACATTTGAACATTCACATCAGTCCCTGCTTACAATCTATATTCCCTTCCACATGTACACGCACACACATACAATCTAGGGTTAATTTTGTTAGGAGACAATTAGCCTACCAGTATTTTTTTGGATCGTGGGAGGAAACCGGAGTACCCGGAGGAAACCCACGCAAGTACGGGGAGAACATACAAACTCTGCACAGTTAGGGCCATGGTGAGAATGGAACCCATGACCTCAGCGCTGTGAGGCAGTAATGCTACCCATTACACCATCCGTGCTGCCCTTTGTGCCCAGTTACTGATTATTTTTGCTATCCAAATAGAAAAAAATAAAAAATCAAGCGCTCTGTTTTTGTAAAAACCTGAGGGAAATCTTTGTCATGGCCTCAAAGTTACAACTTACTCGGCAGGATGGTTTTGTAGCGGTTTTTCCGTACTAATCCCAGAATTTCATATTCTTTTGGATCAACAAAGTTCATTGGAATTTCCTGTAAAGAAAAATTTAATTTCAAGAGTAATATATAAAATGCAGAGAAATCCTGTTGCTGGAACATCCCATATAACGCTTGGGGATGTAGCGTTGTCATCTTGGGTAATGTAGTCCGCTTCCGCTACTTAAAGAAATACACATGTGACTGCACCCCACAGCATCACTCACATGTACTGTATATCCGGATGTAACCATTCCTCAGAAGTAACTCATTATAGTTATAGGTACTTGTTTCCAAGCACGGCGCCACTGATTTTAATTGTATGCAATCGGGTTGCAAAAATCGGGCCAATCACATCACATTCAACCAAATCACATGCGATGCGATCGACCCGACCGTCCCGATTTTGTACATTGGAACCAATGTTAAATGGTCCCTGAGACCCGATTTTACATTGACCCCAAAATGTGAAATACCCCCCAGACCCCATATTTCATTGTATGCCCCCCCATTGTTAACGCCACGATTAACGTGAACCCGAAGGGCGGCGGTACGCGTCCTCCGACCTTTTCTTACCCCCACTATCCACGTCGGCGTGGAGCTTATCTTACATAGTGTGGCGAGCCACCGATCCCGAAGCGTGGCGAGCGGATGCGCATTACTTCACAGGTATTACGCATCCCCTCGCAAGGCTCGCTGCGCCATCAGGGTGGGTATACAATAAAAAATTGGGTATGGGGGGCCATTTAACATTGGTTCCTATGTAAAATCGGGTCCATCGCATTGGTCGCATTGTATGCCATTATAATGGCATACAATGGACCCGATTTTACATAGGAATTTAACATTACATACAATGTAAAATCGGGTCGGTCGCATCGCATGCCATTATAATGGCATGTGATGGACCCGATTTTACATTTGTCGGGAAACCTAAAAAAAAAAGCCCGAAATCTGGTCGGTCGGGTCCCATCGCATACCTTACGTTAAGGTATGTGATGGGACCCGATGGGCGCCGTGCTAGGAAACAAGTACCTTATATTTCACTCCAAAGCTACACCCCTGCTACAGGTCTGTATGTACCATGACCACACCCATAGGAAGCACTGCTCAGGTCTGTATGTACCATGACCACACCCATAGGAAGCCCTGCTCAAGTCTGTATGTACCATGACCACACCCCTAGGCAGCCCTGCTCAGGTCTGTATGTATCATGACCACACCCATAGGAAGCCCTGCTCAAGTCTGTATGTACCATGACCACACCCCTAGGCAACCCTGCTCAGGTTTGTATGTACCATGACCACACCCATAGGCAGCCCTTCTCAGGTCTGTATGTACCATGACCACACCCATAGGCAGCGCTTCTCAGGTCTGTATGTACCATGACCACACCCCTAGGCAGCCCTGCTCAGGTCTGTATGTACCATAACCACACCCCTAGGCAGCCCTGCTCAGGTCTGTATGCACCATGGTCACATCCCTAGTCAGCCCTGCTACAGGTCTGTATGTACCATGATCACACCCATAAGCAGCCCTGTTCAGGTCTGGATGCACCATGGCCACACCCCTAGGTAGCCCTGCTCAGGTCTGTATGCACCATGACCACACCCCTAGGTAGCACTTCTCAGGTCTGTATGTACCAGGACCACACCCATAGGCAGCCCTGCTCAGATCTCTATGTACCATGACCACACCCATAGGTAGCCCTGCTCAGGTCTGTATGCACCATGACCACACCCCTAGGTAGCACTTCTCAGGTCTGTATGTACCATGATCACACCCATAAGCAGCCCTGTTCAGATCTCTATGTACCATGACCACACCCACAGGCAGCCCCGCTGAGGTCTGTATGTACCATGATCACACCCATAAGCAGCCCTGTTCAGGTCTGTATGCACCATGACCACATCCCTAGGTAGCCCTGCTCAGGTCTGTATGCACCATGACCACACCCATAGGTAGCCCTGCTCAGGTCTGTATGTACCATGATCACACCCATAAGCAGCCCTGATCAGGTTTGTATGCACCATGACCACATCCCTAGGCAGCCCTGCTCAGATCTGTAAGTACCATGACCACACCCATAGGCAGCCCTGCTCAGGTCTGTATGCACCATGACCACACCCCTAGGTAGCCCTGCTCAGGTCTGTAAGTACCATGACCAGTGTTCCCTCTAAGCTGTGCGCATGTGCGCGCGCACACAACTCGCCGAGCACGCGCACAGACATTAAAACAGAGCGCACAGTAATTTTTAGTGGTTATTTTTTTTTTACTATTTGTTTGCATTTTTGGCGATACTTGTATAACAGTATGGCTCAACTGCCCTGGCTGTCAGTCAGCCTGTAAGCCTGCCTTGGTTGCCAGGATCTGTCAGGATTGGCTCCCCTGCACATCTGATCTTTATACCGCTATGTGACGCACATACATTTTAATTTCTTTCCAAAGTTGCACAACCTATATCTTTTGCTGCACACAGCCTTCATAAAATTAGAGGGAACATTGACCATGACCACACCCATAGGCAGCCCTGCTCAGGTCTGTATGCACTATGATCACACCCATAAGCAGCCCTGATCAGGTTTGTATGCACCATGACCACATCCCTAGGCAGCCCTGCTCAGATCTCTATGTACCATGACCACACCCATAGGCAGCCCTGTTCAGGCTTGGGACACTGCTCAAAGCTCCACAGTTAGAGAGGCCTTTGTAGGGGGGGGGGGGGGGTGGTCCATTTGGGCGATGGGAAACCCAATCAGATTGCAGCATTCTCTACCTGCCTCCCCACCTGCAGTCAGACAGTTGGAGTCTGTCAGCATGCTGATTGGTGGATGGCTGAAGCTATACACCATTAAGAGTAAAGCATTTTTTGTAGCCAGTGATATTGTCATGCAGTTAGTTCCCTGCGACTTAATGGACTCACAAAGAACTCCTTCTGCAGCGCAAAAGAGTCCAGGGCCCTCTCATGCAGCTCCTCAGCGTTCAGGTTGTTGCTGGTGGTTTGCAGGTACTCCTGGGTGGACTGCTCCCTGGGAGACATGATGTGCCCGTAGGGCTCTGTGCTTCCCGGCGTACACATGTCCAGAGTGAGCGACACATTAGAGCCACGCCTGCACAACACAGAGAACATCAGACATTGCTCATTGATCCACCACATAAAATACAAACAAACTTTATTTATAACAAGCAAGTGCATCAGCTGCTTTAAGCTGGACATCAGTCCATTGCACCACAAATAACATTGACACCTTCAGGCTGGAGTGTGTTACTACTCTAGATGAAAAAAGACAGTCACTGACACAAACTATTGGAACTATTTTAAAATGTAATAATAAAGCTATTTAAATATATCGTTTTCATTTTAGTGACTATGGTAGTGGCCATTTTGTGGGATGAGCCAGTATTTCTGAGAACACAGCCAATAGAATCACTAGAATCTGTGGCAGTGGATTTGTGAGCTGCTACCTGGTAAGATGGGTTTCTAGAAGATGGCTAGATTGCAGTATCAAGATTACTTGTGGATGCCGCAAAAATGGCCGCCCCTGATACTGAGCCACAGGGACACAGAGCATCAACTATGAAGTCACCAGTGAAAGCTGATATTGTCTCATTTTATTACACTGGTTCAAATAATTACTGTATGGCAATGAAAGGGATATTTTCCTTCTAAACAAATTCTGGGGATGCTATATTTATAGGTCATGGTGGTAAAAGTGTACCATCATTTTGACCACAAGAGGCAGTACACTGATCATAGAGTCTTTTTACAGTATGTGTAGAAATTATATTGTGTTACAGGTAAAAAGAAACAGTTTTACTCTGTAAGCTGGGCAAAATAATTATCTCAGGGGTGACCTGTTGTCTTTTCCGTCCATTGGCGTAACTATAATAGGTGCAGGGTGCCCTCATATAATTATTCTTTACACTCTGAAGTCAAGCAGTGGCCGCTGACGCTGCAGACAGACAGAAATCACCAAGACAATGGCTGCTGCACCATTTTCCCAGTGATTTCAATCTGCACTAGAGGTGTCCCCAAGAACAAGGTGCAGGTGCCATGTTCTTGGAGCCCTGCACATGCGCAGCAGGCTCTGGCACAGCTAACCAGGTCTACAGTGCTACTGCTGGGTAAGAGGGCGCCTGGAGAGAGCCCCTCTCTTATATAGCCTCCTTATAGCTTTATGCAGCTTGAGGCCGCTGTTATGGTTTCCACACACCGTCCGTAAGCACACCCCTAGATATTGCCCGCCTCATAGAACAACAGTAGCAGGACAGGGTTTCTTTCTGAACCTGTTTGACCATAAGCTGGTTCATCTTGCATCCCCCCTCCCCCCCCCCCACCCCTCACCACAATAAGGACATCACCTTTCCTGTAGCCCCACAGGTTTCACTGTGAGAGTTGTTGGGTCAGTGTCACCTCTAATGTCCATCAAACAATCAAAGACTGGGGTGTCGGGTACGGGGTCAAAATCCATGTAATCCTCAGCTTTGTCATCCGTCCATTCTGAGTAGGTGAAGGACGGCTGTCGGCTCACGGATTGGCGTCGGTCCTCTGATAGAACCGGTTCGGCGTGCGACTTCAGGTACCACACCTAGAACCAAAAGAGAGAGGCTGCAGCTGATTTTTCCCTATTTGCAATCATGCACAAGCAGCCTGTGTGTAGAAGGCTGTGCGGATGTAGCAGGAAAGATCAGGACTCTGGAACAGACAGTACGTTCCCGTGTGCTCTCAGTCCTATTGTGTCCCTGTGTTTAGCCTTGCTGGGCCTGACTTTAATGTGATGAAAGAGTAGCACTGGAACATTGTGGAAACAGACAGTGCTCGTCTCTTTGTTGGCAGAGAATGTCTAAGTGCCTGCATCATACAGCAGGGAGCATGTCCTTGTCTCTGTTCACATCAGCTGGGAACCTGGCTGCTGTGTTCTGCCTGATGGGCACACGTGTGCCCGTGGTAACGTTATTGGCAGAAATCACCAAATGCTTAGCAGCCTTCTATAGAGGACCCATGCAGGATTCTATCATTCCTATGCCAACACTACCACCCTGGCACTCACTCAGTACACAACCAGCACTATAGGGTCCAGTGCTTCTTACTTATATTACTTACTACCACTTTATTCTCACTATTGCAGTGTGAGCGGTCGGCCTGTGATGACCTAGGGGGTCCCACGCCATTCACTTCAACGAGATATTGGTCCTCAAACATCTACCCGACCTAGGGAGCCATTATCCAGCTCTGTACACTGATAATGCCATGTACAACAGGACACACACCCCTCCCCATCCCCACAGTGAAAATAGGGACAGTGCACACCAAAGCCGTGTGGCAAAATTGCAGGGGCGTGGCTTGATGGGGAAGGGCCGTTACCACATAACAGTATCAATAATACTGCAATGACCATTACACATTTTGCCACACACTGTAATGCCCATTACACATTATGCCCCATGCCATAATGCCCACTGCACATTATACCACATGCCATAAAGCTAATTACACATTATGCCACACATAGTAATGCCATCACACATTATGCCCCCACACCATTATGCCCATTACACATTATGCCACATGCCGTAATGCCCTCTACACATTATGCCTCACAAAGTAATGCCAAATACACATTATGCCATAATACCAATTACACATTATGCCACACACACCATTATGCCACTTACACATTATGCCACACATAGTAATGCCCATTACACATTATGCCACACACCATTACACATTATGCCACACACTGTAATACCCATTACACATTATGCCCCAAGCCATAATGCCCACTACACATTATACCACATGCCATAAAGCTAATTACACATTATGCCACACGTAGTAATGCCATCACACATTATTCCCCCACACCATTATGCCCATTACACATTATGCCTCACAAAGTAATGCCAAATACACATTATGCCATAATACCAATTACACATTATGCCACACACCATTATGCCAATTACACATTATGCCACACATAGTAATGCCCATTACACATTATGCCACACACCATTATGTCCATTACACACTATGCCACATGCCGTAATGCCCTCTACACATTATGCCACACATAGTAATGCTCATTACACATTATGCCATACACTGTTATGCCCATTACACATTATGCCACACACCATAATGCCTTTTACACAATATGGCGCACACCATAATGCCCATATCACATCATGCCACAGATTATGCTACACATCATGCCCTGAGTACTCCTGCTTATACACATAATGCCAAATATAGAACCCCTTACACAATGCCAGAGTAGTGCCTATTACAGTATGCCCACAGTACTGCTCACCATGTAATCCAAGTCCAGCCCTGTGCCTGGCATCCCAACGCAATCGGAACCAAAACACTTGAGGGTGGTTTTTCCAAAACCAAAAAACAATGATGAATGAGAACCAAAACCAAAATAATATTAAACAAAGCCAGATTTTTAATAACATTAAATGTACAGTTCAGCTCACTATACTAAAAGTAACTTTTCTTGCCTTATACAATGGTCTAGTAAATAATAGTTGGCTTACCATAGTGCCAATCAGCGCCATGACGAAGAATACGATCACCAACACAAAGCCGGGCATCTCGATTTTCCAGAATCCATTTTGCAGGGTTGTTAAATCCTAGGAGACCAAATGCACAGCATTAGCCGGGATGATACCCTACCCCTACCTTCTATACTACGCCATGACATCTAACACCGGCAGCATAACCACATCAAGGGGCCTAGTCATCAATGTCAACATTGACAAAAAGTTGACACAAGCAGAAGGACTTTATGGAAAAGGTCGACACTTGAAAAGGTCAACGTACGTTCTCCGCATTTTTAGTTAATATCAACATGACCCCCAGTTAGTGTAGCATGTTTCGGGCACACTCCCGTTCCATGTGGATTAGAAATCGACCTATTGACTCTCGAGCTAGATACCGTAGATCTATGACCCGGAACCACATGATCTTATTCCACGGATGGACTTAGGCCACGGGTGAGCGCAGCGAGGGACAACCGAGGTTTCTGAATCCACTTTAATCTGGTAACGATATTAATTTGCGGTGATGGGCTCTCTGAATAATTAGGCCTCATCTTCCATATGAGTTAGTGGCTATACAGCAAAGGACATTTAGATAAATGATTCTGACCCGGAGAACGCATTACCTCGGGTACAAGGTGAACGTCTCCGCGCACAGAACATTAATTAGACGCCATGACTCAGGGCTTGATCGCATTTGATTCCTGGGGTTGGCTTGTAGGCTCCAGATGGTCTGTATGAAAATCTCATTTTGGATCCATCTGGAGGACGGCGAGTATCCCTGTATGTCCCCAATATTACATTACGCATACACTCTGATGCCACTAATAGCTGCGTATCCTTACACACCGCAAACTGGATTATATTATATCAGTATTAATACGCTCTCACTGCCTGCTCTGTGATGTGGCCTCGCTCATGTCCATCAGCCTAATTGTGCTGATTTCCCAGAAGTCCATGATAAATCGCATTGTTTTATTATGGACATAGAGTTATGCTAAGCAAATGTTCCTGCAATATTGAAGTGTAAGGGAAGGGGGTAGACGGAGCATTGTGGAACCCGCAGCAACATAATGACGGGGCCCCTGACACAATGCTCTCTGGTGCCGTTGCTCTTTTTCTGAACCATAGTCGTGCACTTTCCTCCTCTTCTGGAAACCTAACCTGCTTTTCTGGCATATATAGTATCTATTTAAGATTTAAGGATGTCTGGCCACACCTCCCCATATTGACCTCACCCCCACCCCCATACAGTATGACTTGGGTGAAAGTAAACTAGGCCTCCTAAACCTTCCGGGCCGCCATGGCAATAACAGTAATCGGTACTTGTGTATTATCACGGCGCCCACGAAATCGGCAGGAAAACGGCCGCAAATCGCATGGAAAAATTGGATGCGATTTTGCGGCCGATTTTCGACTGATTTTTCACTTTTTCCGGCCGATTTGCATGCTGTTCCATCATTGCACACCTTGCACACCCCCGATTTCCATCGTAGTGCATCGCATGCAATATAATGGCATGTGATGCATGTGAAGCGATTCGATTTGTAATTGTACAATCACCCTGATGGGTGCTTACAATGTTAAATGCACCGCCATTGTTAACGCCACCCCCACTATCAACGCCAACCCGAAGCGTGGCGAGCGGCGGCGGTACGCGTCCTCCGACCTTTTCATACCCCTACTATCCACGTCGGCGTGGAGTTGATTTTAGATAGTGTAGCGAGCGCAGCGAGCCACCGAGCCCGAAGCGTGGTGAGCGGACGCGGAATATATGTAAAGTAATCCGCGTCCGCTCGCCACGCTTCGGGCTCGGTGGCTCGCCACACTATCTAAAATCAACTCCACGCCGACGTGGATAGTGGGGGTATGAAAAGGTCGGAGGACGCGTACCACCGCCCCTCGCGGGCTCGCTGCGCTCGCCACGCTTCGGGTTGGCGTTGATAGTGGGGGTGGCGTTAACAACGGGGGTGCATTTAACATTGCGAATCACATCGCATCGCATGCCACTTGCTGGCATGCGTTGCTATGCGATATTTAATTGTACAATCAGGGGCATTTTCCCGAAAATCACATCGCATACCATCGCATAGTACCTGGGGGTGTACAAGGATGGAATAACATGCAAATCAGCAGGAAATGGCCGAAAATCGTAAAAAAAAAATCGTCCGAAAATCGGCCGCAAAATCGCATCGCAGATCAAATCGGCCAAAAAAAATCGGCAGAAAATCGGCCGCAAAATCGGATGCGATTAAGATGAAATCGGGCGCCGTGATAATACACAAGTACCCAGTAATCTCCCTCTCTTCCTCATTAGTCTAGCAATCTCCCTCATTTCACCCAGCCCACATTACACTGTTACATCATAGTTAACTCCCCTCCTGCATTCTGCAGGAGTCTTCCTGACATAGCATCAATCTCCCTCTCTCCCTCATTAGTCTAGCAATCTCCCTTATGTCACCTAGCCCACATTACACTGTTACATCATAGTTAACTCCCCTCCTGCATTCTGCAGTGACATAGCATCAATCTCCCTCTCTCCCTCATTAGTCTAGCAATCTCCCTCATGTCACCTAGCCCACATTACACTGTTACATCATAGTTAACTCCCCTCCTGCATTCTGCAGGAGACTCCCGGACAATCTCCCTCATGTCACCTAGCCCACATTACACTGTTACATCATAGTTAACTCCCCTCCTGCATTCTGCAGTGACATAGCATCAATCTCCCTCTCTCCCTCATTAGTCTAGCAATCTCCCTCATTTCACCTAGCCCACATTACACTGTTACATCATAGTTAACTCCCCTCCTGCATTCTGCAGGAGACTCCCGGACAATCTCCCTCATGTCACCTGGCCTACATTACATGGTTACATTTTTTGGGAAAAAAGGAATGAGAGACAGATACATTTACACTGTGTCATCAGCACGGGGGCGCTGTGCAAAAGTCTATAACCAACTATAATCTCGCTGAAACTAGTTTTCAAAAGTAGGCAAGTATGGTCGACACTGACACAAAAACATGAACGACTCACTTGGGCCTTTTCTTGTGTCAACCTTTTCCATGACTGCTGATGGTGTCGACATTTTATCAATGTCAGCCTTGCACCTGTTGACCTTTCGGTGTCACCCTAGACCCTGTTGCGCCATTGATCCACCGCCCGGTCTGTCCCTGTATAGAACTTACCAGTATCTGAGAGAGAACAAGCAGGCAGATGCTGCCCCCGATGGTGAGGACGTTCCACAGAGCGGCCCAGCTGTACTGCGCGTTCCGTGCCACCTCCTGCGACTGATCCGCCCCGACCTGCAGGTCCTGCTGTTCATCTGCCTCGTGCAGGGAACCCATGTCTGCCGGATCCCTTCTGTCATGGAGACACCTTGGTGGAGAGGAGATTACAGTGAGGGTGTTGCTGCCACCACGGTCTCATAGCTGACCCAATGGGACCATCCTCGCCCGCTGCAGAGCCCAAATACATAGAACTGCACCTATGACAGCAGATAGTTACACCTAATAACCTCATGGTGTCTATGGGGCTGATTCAGACGTGCTCGCTCAGTTCCTAATACGGCCCAGTCTCCGATGTTGGGTGGACTGCGCATGCACATGTGCAGACCCCGGAGCGAGTGCGTTCGCCAAAATGTTCTATCGCTGGGGTGCTCGCTGTCGGATTGACAGGCAGGGGGCGTTGTGGGGTGGGCACCTTTTGTTTCATGAGCGTGCCCACAAAAATGGGCACCCCCCGTAGATATGCTGGGTGGACCCCAGTAAATGCAGAGGTGCCCATGCCTGCTCGTGGGTGGGCGGACGATGTCTCAGGATGTCACATGACATCAGCGCCCACCTCCAATTCCCAGAAGGCCGTTCAACTAAAAAGTAATTCCTGGCTTACTGTTATGCAAACAGAGCAACCATGGATAGGGTATGATATGGGCATGGAGGAAGAGGAGGGTATTATTTGGGCACGGAGAAAGAGGAGGGTATGATATGGGCACAGAGGAAGAGGAGGGTATTATATGGGCACAGAAGAAAAGGAGGGTAGTATATGGGGATGGAGGAAGAGGAGGGTATTATATGGGCACAGAGGAAGAGGAGGACATTATATGGGCACAGAGGAAGAGGAGGGTATTATATGGGCATAGAGGAATAGGAGGGTATTATATGGGAACAGAAGGAAGTGGAGGGTATTATGTGGGTACAGAGAAAAAGTAGGGTATTATATGGGCACAGAGGAAGAGGAGGGTATTATATGGGCATGGAGGAATAGGAGGGTATTATATGGGCACAGCAGGAAGAGGAGGGTATTATATGGGAACGGAGGAACAGGTGGGTATTATATGGGCACAGAGGAAGAGTAGGGTATTATATGGGCAAAGAGGAACAGGAGGGTATTATATGGGCACAGTGAAACATGAGGGTATTATATGGGCACAGAAGGAAGAGGAGGGTATTATATGGACACAGAGGAAGAGTAGGGTATTATATGGGCATGGAGGAATAGGAGGGTATTATATGGGCACAGAGGAAGAGGAGGACATTATATGGGCACAGAGGAAGAGGAGGGTATTATATGGGCATAGAGGAATAGGAGGGTATTATATGGGAACAGAAGGAAGTGGAGGGTATTATGTGGGTACAGAGAAAAAGTAGGGTATTATATGGGCACAGAGGAAGAGGAGGGTATTATATGGGCATGGAGGAATAGGAGGGTATTATATGGGCACAGCAGGAAGAGGAGGGTATTATATGGGAACGGAGGAACAGGTGGGTATTATATGGGCACAGAGGAAGAGTAGGGTATTATATGGGCAAAGAGGAACAGGAGGGTATTATATGGGCACAGTGAAACATGAGGGTATTATATGGGCACAGAAGGAAGAGGAGGGTATTATATGGACACAGAGGAAGAGGAGGGTATTATATGGGCATGGAGGAATAGGAGGGTATTATATGGGCACAGCAGGAAGAGGAGGGTATTATATGGGCACGGAGGAACAGGTGGGTATTATATGGGCACAGAGGAAGAGTAGGGTATTATATGGGCAAAGAGGAACAGGAGGGTATTATATGGGCACAGAGAAACATGAGGGTATTATATGGGCACAGAGAAACAGGAGGGTATTATATGGGCACAGAAGGAAGAGGAGGGTATTATATGGGCATTCACTGGTCCTAAATGGGAGCAGTAGCAGCACACAGTGAAAGAAGAGCAGGGTATTATATGGGCACAGAGGAAGAGGAGGGTATTATATGGGCACAGAGGAAGAGGAGGGTGTTATATGGGCACAGAGGAAGAGGAGATGTCTGACCCTAGGAATATTCCTCACTAGAACCAGGGACCCTGCACTGTTCTACTTATGGCCTTTACAAGGTTACAAATCTAGGATCAGTGACCCATAGAGCAATATGCACCTGAAAGCAGGATTACGCCAGCGGGCATTACTTCCCGCCTGGGTGAGGTTCTGTCAGATGCTATAAGCCTCGGGGTTCCGGCACCCCCTGACCGCAGGTACATCATAGATGCATATCCCCCTAGTCCTTACTGCTGCCATATCTGTAGCTGCACACACAGGAGCAGGCTGCGGCCCACTCTCCCCGCTGAGCCTAGATCCTTCTCCTCTGCACAGTGACTCATCAGCATATATTAGAATTCTGGACATGTGTAGTCTGCGTGGGGAACATACAGTGTGGGCTGGGAAGGGAAGAGGATGCAGAGATTCACTTCTAACCACTTCCAATGTGCGCATCACATAAGAGCATGGTGCACGCAGATACCATCACGCATGGACACCCTGGCACTCTTATTTATCACATTTCTAATTACAAGCGTTACCCAGACGTCATCTCCTGTAATACTCAGCGGTTGATGATCCTACAAATATTATAATTTATTTTATTATACTCACACATACAGTACAGGAGACGTTATACTGTGCATATACCCACACATACAGGAGAAGTTATACTGTGCATATACTCATACAGAACAGGGCAGGTTATACTGTGTGTATACGCACACATACAGTACAGGAGAAGTTATACTGTGCATATACCCACACATACAGAACAGGGCAAGTTATACTGTGCATATACTCATACAGAACAGGGCAGGTTATACTGTGTGTATACGCACACATACAGTACAGGAGAAGTTATACTGTGCATATACCCACACATACAGAACAGGAGAAGTTATACTGTGCCTATACCCACACATACAGAACAGGATACGTTATACTGTGCATATACCCACACATACAGAACAGGAGAAGTTATACTGTGCATATACCCACACATACAGAACAGGGCAAGTTATACTGTGCATATACCCACACATACAGAACATGGCAAGTTATACTGTGCATATACCCACACATACAGAACAGGAGAAGTTATACTGTGCATATACCCACACATACAGAACAGGAGAAGTTATACTGTGCATATACCCACACATACAGAACAGGGAGAGTTATACTGTGCATATACCCACACATACAGAACAGGAGAAGTTACACTGTGCATATACCCACACATACAGAACAGGGAGAGTTATACTGTGCATATACCCACACATACAGAACAGGAGAAGTTATACTGTGCATATACCCACACATACAGAACAGGAGAAGTTATACTGTGCATATACCCACACATACAGAACAGGAGAAGTTATACTGTGCATATACCCACACATACAGAACAGGGAGAGTTATACTGTGCATATACCCACACATACAGAACAGGGAGAGTTATACTGTGCATATACCCACACATACAGAACAGGAGAAGTTATACTGTGCATATACCCACATATACAGAACAGGGAGAGTTATACTGTGCATATACCCACACATACAGAACAGGAGACGTTATACTGTGCATATACCCACACATACAGAACAGGGAGAGTTATACTGTGCATATACCCACACATACAGAACAGGAGAAGTTATACTGTGCATATACCCACACATACAGAACAGGAGAAGTTATACTGTGCATATACCCACACATACAGAACAGGGAGAGTTATACTGTGCATATACCCACACATACAGAACAGGAGAAGTTATACTGTGCATATACCCACACAAACAGAACAGGGAGAGTTATACTGTGCATATACCCACACATACAGAACAGGAGAAGTTATACTGTGCATATACCCACACATACAGAACAGGAGAAGTTATACTGTGCATATACCCACACATACATAACAGGAGAAGTTATACTGTGCTTATACCCACACATACAGAACAGGAGAAGTTATACTGTGCTTATACCCACACATACAGAACAGGAAAAGTTATACTGTGCATATACCCGCACATACAGAACAGGAGAAGTTATACTGTGCCTATACCCGCACATACAGAACAGGAGACGTTATACTGTGCATATACCCACACATACAGAACAGGAGAAGTTATACTGTGCATATACTCACACATACAGAACAGGGCAAGTTATACTGTGCATATACCCACACATACAGAACATGGCAAGTTATACTGTGCATATACCCACACATACAGAACAGGAGAAGTTATACTGTGCATATACCCACACATACAGAACAGGAGAAGTTATACTGTGCATATACCCACACATACAGAACAGGGAGAGTTATACTGTGCATATACCCACACATACAGAACAGGAGAAGTTACACTGTGCATATACCCACACATACAGAACATGGCAAGTTATACTGTGCATATACCCACACATACAGAACAGGAGAAGTTATACTGTGCATATACCCACACATACAGAACAGGAGAAGTTATACTGTGCATATACCCACACATACAGAACAGGGAGAGTTATACTGTGCATATACCCACACATACAGAACAGGAGAAGTTACACTGTGCATATACCCACACATACAGAACAGGGAGAGTTATACTGTGCATATACCCACACATACAGAACAGGAGAAGTTATACTGTGCATATACCCACACATACAGAACAGGGAGAAGTTATACTGTGCATATACCCACACATACAGAACAGGAGACGTTATACTGTGCATATACCCACACACACAGAACAGGGAGAGTTATACTGTGCATATACCCACACACACAGAACAGGAGAAGTTATACTGTGCATATACCCACACAAACAGAACAGGGAGAGTTATACTGTGCATATACCCACACATACAGAACAGGAGAAGTTATACTGTGCATATACCCACACATACAGAACAGGAGAAGTTATACTGTGCATATACCCACACATACAGAACAGGAGAAGTTATACTGTGCATATACCCACACATACAGAACAGGAGAAGTTATACTGTGCTTATACCCACACATAGAGAACAGGAGAAGTTATACTGTGCTTATACCCACACATACAGAACAGGAGAAGTTATACTGTGCATATACCCACACATACAGAACAGGAGAAGTTATACTGTGCATATACCCACACATACAGAACAGGAGAAGTTATACTGTGCATATACCCACACATACAGAACAGGAGAAGTTATACTGTGCATATACCCACACATACAGAACAGGAGAAGTTATACTGTGCATATACCCACACATACAGAACAGGGAGAGTTATACTGTGCATATACCCACACATACAGAACAGGAGAAGTTATACTGTGCATATACCCACACATACAGAACAGGAGAAGTTATACTCTGCATATACCCACACATACAGAACAGGAGAAGTTATACTGTGCATATACCCACACATACAGAACAGGAGAAGTTATACTGTGCATATACTCACACATACAGAACAGGAGAAGTTATACTGTGCATATACTCACACATACAGAACAGGAGAAGTTATACTGTGCATATACCCACACATACAGAACAGGAGAAGTTATACTGTGCATATACCCACACATACAGAACAGGAGAAGTTATACTGTGCTTATACCCACACATACAGAACAGGAGAAGTTATACTGTGCTTATACCCACACATACAGAACAGGAGAAGTTATACTGTGCTTATACCCACACATACAGAACAGGAGAAGTTATACTGTGCATATACTCATACAGAACAGGAGACGTTATACTGTACATATACCCACACATACAGAACAGGAGAAGTTATACTGTGCATATACCCACACATACAGAACAGGGAGAGTTATACTGTGCATATACCCACACATACAGAACAGGAGAATTTATACTGTGCATATACCCACACATACAGAACAGGAGAAGTTATACTGTGCATATACCCACACATACAGAACAGGAGAAGTTATACTGTGCATATACCCACACATACAGAACAGGAGACGTTATACTGTGCATATACCCACACATACAGAACAGGAGACGTTTTACTGTGCATATACCCACATATACAGAACAGGAGAAGTTATACTGTGCATATACCCACACATACAGAACAGGGAGAGTTATACTGTGCATATACCCACACATACAGAACAGGGAGAGTTATACTGTGCATATACCCACACATACAGACATACAGAACGCGAGGTTATACTGTGCATATACAGTCTATATGGCAGCACGGATGGTGTAATGGTTAGCATTACTGCCTCACAGCGCTGAGGTCATGGGTTCGATCCCCACCATGGCTCTAACTGTGCAGAGTTTGTATATTCTCCCCGTGCTTGTGTGGGTTTCCTCCGGGTACTCCGGTTTCCTCCCACAATCCAAAAATATACATATAGGTTAATTGGCTTCCAACAAAATTAACCCTAGAATGTCTGTGTGCGTGTACATGTGGTAGGAAATATAGATTGTAAGCTCCACTGGGGCAGGGACTGATGTGAATGTTCAAATATTCTCTGTAAAGCGCTGTGGCATATGTGTGCGCTATATAAGAAACTGTTAATAAATAATAAATAAATAAACCCACACATACAGAACGGGAGGTTATACTGTACATATACCCACACATACAGAACGGGAGGTTATACTGTACATATACCCACACATACAGAACGGGAGGTTATACTGTACATATACCCACACATACAGAACGGGAGGTTGTACTGTGCATTGCATATACCACACATACAGAACAGGAGAGGTTATACTCTGTATACCCACACATAAAGACATGTGCATATATATTATAGTGAGGTTATTGCTTAGTTTGCAGATGATCACTGGCTGTAGTATGGAAGGCAGTGCAGCTCTGTGGCGTCTATGTCTGGTATAACATTTCTATCTTACGCTGTCTTCATAGGCGATGTGAGAAGTCTCGGCTCAGCCACTAATTGTACTAGTGCGTAGTGCTGTGACTTGTGTGGGGATAAGGTGCCTCCGCCTGCTCCCCGCACACATCCGATGTGTAATACCCCAATCACCTGCACACGTCTACGCCGGCACAATTACTCATCCTGAGGGAGGTGCTATGAATCACTCCATCCCTTATATACAGCAGGGTTACATTTACTAGGATGGGAGTTCTATTGAATATGAGATGTTGCCCATAGCAACCAATCAGATTCCATCTATTATCTTGTAGTAGGTGCCAAATAAATAAGAAGTAGAATCTGATATCGGTTGCTATTGGCAACATCCTGTCTGCAGGGACGTTCCCGGGTTGGCCCCTTTCACACCAGCCTAGTCCCTGCATTTTCTGGTGTGATGGGGGAGAGAAACCCACCCGCTCCATGTCACATTACCTTAAGGAAGATGCGGGAAGGGGGGGCACACAGCAGCTCTGTCCCCAGGCAGTGACCCAGTGGATTCGGCAGTAGCGGCGCTCTCTTCCAGCACAGGCACAGTTGGGAAGCCGGGTGAGTACCTTTCACACTGGCCTGCATCCTGGGAGCAACCCTGCTAGCTCGGCCCATGACCCTATCACACCATTGATAGTCCCGGGTCGTTCCCAGAGCCAATCCGGGAAAATAAGCCGGGGTGAGAGGGGTGTAATTTTCCCTGTAGAGTCTGCAGCAGAGCAACTACAAAAACAGAGCAAATTTGACAGAAGTACTGTACTAGCTTATTGCTATGTCACAGGGTAAGGATACAGCTAAATTCATACATGCCAGGAGGCTCCCAAACATCAGGTGGCACTACCAGCCCTTTAGAAGAGTGGGCAAGTCTCCCAGATGGTTGGCACCTCCCCCGCCCCCCCTCACATAGAGTGAGATTATTGATTAGACACATTTGCCCACGTATGCAGATTATCACTAGTTGCAGTATGAAATCTAGTACACCTCTATGTGGTGTGAGGAAATGAGGGTTGTTGAAGACAGTCTATAGCCATGAATTACCCCTTTTATACCTTGAGACCAGTGTCGGTATTTACCTATGGGATGCAGCCCCCCCCCAGGTAAAATCCGCCATTGTGTGAAGCCATATCTGTGAGACTGCACTTGATTTACTGTGACTGGCAGTGATTTCCGATTGGAAGACCGACCTGCCAGTCACATAAGACCAGAGGTGGGATTCAGCCGGTTCGCACCGGTTCTGCAGAACCGATACCTAATATACGATCGGTTCTGCAGGACCGGTGGCTAAGGAGTGCTGCGGACGCTGACAAGGTACTTGAAGCAGCTGTGACAGCCGGGCAGAGAGCTGCGTTCTGCCCTGCTGTATACTGAAAACAGGTCCGCCACCGTACGCGTCTATTTTGAATGCTACTGCTGGACCGCGAGCCAATAGGAGCTCGCGGGCCAGAAGCCAATAAGGAGCGGCAATGGGAACCATCTGTACACTTGCAGAATCTATTCTGGAGACCCCGCTCTCTCCACGCGACTTCTGCCCAGAGCAGAGCACATAGGGGGGGATTCTGGCTGGTTTGCAAAAGAAAACTCCTTCTTTAATGGACAAAACCACGTGCAGGGGTCAGTGTTCCCTCTAAGCTGTGCGCGTGTGCGCGCGCACACAACTCGCCGAGCCCGCGCACAGACATTACAACTGAGCGCACAAAGGTTAAAATCTTGTTTTAGTGTGCCACGAGTTTAATAAGGTTGAAAATCACTGCTATAGTCTATATGTGTGGTGTGTGAAGTCTGTAAATATTCAAATTGCTTTATTAACTCAACAGAACTCGAAACCTAGGCCTGTATACGTTATGTGACGCACAAAAATGTACATTTCCTTCCAAAGTTGCACAGCCAATATCTTTTTCTGCACAAAGCCTTCGTAAAATTAGAGGGAACATTGGCAGGGGTGCCGAGGGGGACGACAAGTACAGTTTACCCGAGCCTATCAGCGGGGCCCTGGTCTGGACATAGTTTAAAAAAAAAATTTGGTGGCGAGTGCGCCGGGTCTGAGTACGCCGGAGTCAGCTGTTCAGCAGCGGCATTGGGAGTGCAGATGTGGGCGGACGTGGGGGCAGCAGCATCACAGAGGTCCTTCTGAGCGTTTGTTCCTCTCTCCGACTCCAGGGCCTGCTGAGAGCCGCCATATGACTTGGGAGTTTACCGTGGCTCAGCGACAGGAGGATGCTTAGGGGAGGTAGTCCCTGGGTGCCGGGAGGAACTGGGTCAGAGAGAGGCTGCCTCCCGCGGGAGTACCACCTACTCTGCCGAATCCAGCCCACCCCGCTCCCCACATTCCCATCCCAGCAACCACCTGCAGCAGGTGCCAGTGCCATGTTTCCAGCCCAGCAGTCCCAGACCTTGTTCCCCACAGATGTCCAGCTCACTGTGTTCCAAGGTGGAAGGTGGGTGGCTGGTTTCTCTGTGTCTGCTGCCTCCCTGCATGCTGCTGGGGCTGAGATCCGACTCTGGAAGTCAGCATGTAATCCCTGACAGAGCATGTGCTGTAACTCCATGACAACGAGCGTGTTAACCCCTGGCAAAGCATGTAACCCATGGCAGAGCATGTAAATCCATGGCAACGAGCATGTTAACCACTGGCAGAGCATGTAACCTATGGCAGAGCATGTAAATCCATGGCAACGAGCATGTTAACCCCTGGAAGAGCATGTAACCCATGGCAGAGCATGTAAATCCATGGCAACGAGCATGTTAACCCCTGGCAGAGCATGTAACCCATGGCAGAGCATGTAAATCCATGGCAACGAGCATGTTAACCCCTGGCAGAGCATGTAAATCCATGGCAACGAGCATGTTAACCCCTGGCAGATCATGTAACCCATGGCAAAGCATGTAAATCCATGGCAACGAGCATGTTAACCCCTGGCAGAGCATGTAACACCTGGCAGAGCAGGTTAATCCCATGGCAACAAGCATTTTAACCCCCTAATATGCAGTGAGCATTACTGTGTGTGGAATAATGTGTAATGGGGATTATGGCATGTGGTAAAATATGTAATAGGTCCTACGGTGTATGGCATAATGTGTACTGAGCACTATGGTGTGTGGCATAATGTGTCATGAGTATTATGGCATGTGGTATAATATGTAAATTTTTGTCCCTGTATCCACCTTGGAAGCAGTGGCGTAACAGGTCCACAGAGGAGCTCTGTCTGCGAGGGCCCCAGGAAGTTGTTGTACCGGGGCCCAGGATTTCTCTTGGCAGCCCTGACTACGTGCACTGCAGGCATAGTTACCTACTCTCCTGCACAGTGGCGTAAGTTCGTCCCAGTTGCCCGGAGGCAAGATAAATATTGGTGCACCCCCCCCACACACACACACAGACACCACCTTATCTGTATGTGTGTGTGTGTGTCACTTGCAAAAATTATGTTTAGAATTATTGTGATGTCTATTGTCCTGCTAGGATGGGGAGTCAGCCGCGAATACAATATCAAAGGCTTTCAATTACCTGATCCAAACTTGCAAGGGAAGAAGAGGTGACCACTTGGGAGCAGGAGCCTGGTGGCAGATGACTCCATTGCCTCCAGAGTTCTGCCTCTGCTCCTGCATTCTGAAGGAGACTCCCTGAATAGCAGCAATCTCCTTCTCTCCCTCATTAGTCTAGCAATCTCCTTCATGTCACCTAGCCCACATTACACTTACATCATAGTTACCTCCCCTCCTGCATTCTGCAGGAGACTCCCTGACATAGCAGCAATCTCCCTCTCTCCCTCATTAGTCTAGCAATCTCCCTCATGTCACCTAGCCCACATTACACTGTTACATTTTGGGGAAAAAAGGAATGAGAGATAGATACATTTGAATCATCGGCACCATTCCCAGTACTTTACCAAGTATAGTATATCTTACTAACTGCTTTGGGGCTCATCTACATTTGTATAAAAGTCATTATAAAAGATTCCTCTCAGATGTAGCGGTACACACCCACGCTTGTAGGTGCCACGTTCACAATCTCTTTTCACATTCTCTCCATATATGGAACTACACACGTCCTTTGGGAGGAGCATGACACGCCCCCTCAATGGGGCACTGAGCAAAATTATACTACCAACTATAATCTCCCTGAAACTAGTTTTCAAAAGCAGGTAGGTATGACTGCAGGTGGGGCTGATGTAACATCATACTTGCCTACCTTTGTAGTCACCTCTCTGGGAAAAGCCTGGGGAGGAGACTCTCTGCAGCTTTCCTGGGGGCGGGGTTTGTTGACATTAAGCCCTGCCTTCAGCCCTGTAAGTGCTGTGATTCACGGCTCTTCGGGGAGGGGGTAATACTAAATGACGCGATCTGCGTCATTTTAGCCCCACCCTCCTCTAGAAAGCGCGGCGAATGCCGGAATTTGACTGGCAGACGGAGGGAGTGCGGTGCCGATGCGGTGGGGGGCTCGTCCACCCGATTTTCTGGACCCTCCCGCCCATTCCGGAGAGTAGGTAAGGATGTGTAACATGTGCAGAAAGAATTGGATTTGGGTGGGGTGTGTACTACAAACTGATATCTATATTGCAGTGTAAGAATAAAAGCTGGCAGTATTTACCCAACTCTAACTCTCTCTGCACATGTTACATCTGCCACATCTGCAGTGCAGCATGGTTTTGCCCATTAAAGAAGGAGTTTCCTTTTGCAAAACAACCTGAATCAGCCCCATAATGCCTACTACATGTAATGAGGGCCCCCTCCGTGAAGCCCTAGCCTGGGTAATGGGATTACAGGGCTGTTTATGGATCACATGCAGTGTTCTGAATTCGGCCTCTGGCATGTGCAAACAGAGGCGTAGTTAGGGCGGAGCGTGAGCTCCGGGCGCAGTAAGTTGACATAGCGCCGGAGCCACGCACCGCAAACGGCATCGCTGCCCTGCCCTATACTGCCCTCCCGGTCGCTCGCCCGCCTGCTCACTCACTGTAGCGGAAGCAGCAGCAGCGGGATGTTGACGGCGGCAGCGGCTGGCAAGTGCAGGGGAGAGAGGGTGTGTGTGTGCCTGTGTGAAGCTGGGAGCCGGCGCCATGGGGTTCGCAGGGACGCGGTGCAGCACAGTCAGTGGCCTGCTGTGCCGGGGCTGCAGGAGCCGGAGGCAGGATGTAACCAGGCTGCTCCCTGGTTACACATCCGGATGAAAGGTCGCTCTGTGGACCGGAGGGAGGAGGACAGTGGCACACTGCCTATGTAGTGTAGTTTTGTGAGGTGAGCAGCATGTGGATGTGCAGGGACAGGGAGGGGATGTCTTTGCTTTGTGTTATTGAGGTGGGGTGTGTGCATGTATGCTGTGTGTACTGTGTGTATGCTTTGTATGTGTGTAAATATGTATGTGTGCAGGTATGCAATATGTATGTATGCATGCTATGTGTGCGTGTGTATATGATGTGTTCATGCATGTAAAATAAGCGTAATAGCCCAGTGTGTAATCCACCTCCACAGTCAAATCATGTGTGTGTGTGTGTGTATGTATATATGTGTGTGTGTGTATGTATGTGTATATATATATATATATATATATATATATATGTGTGTGTGTGTATATATGTGTGTGTGTGTGTGTTTGTGTGTGTGTGGAAACCCCCTAACGAAAATCCTGTGTTTGCCATTGATATATAATAATGTAATAGGGTGGCGGGGGGGGGGGGGGCGGCGGCTATCGGCCTGCTACAAATGGGGGGGCGCAAAGTATGCCCTTGCTCCAGGCACTGTGGCACCTAGCTACACCGCTGTGTGCAAACCCTGACGGCGAACAGCCGCGGCGAGTCACACACTGGGTGTTCACATGGGTAAGCGGGCCTGCCAGGGGTAGGTGGCTGATGTCACAGGACATCACCCGGTCGCCCCTCTTTGGCACACGTAAATAAAAGTCAGTTCGGACTTCCTTGCGAAGGCAGGAGACATCGTTCGATGGTCCAGACATCATGCGATATATCACATGCAGTTGACCACACTTACATCAGCCGAACACTTGCATCTAACTTCCGTTACCGTCTATCTGGACGCTGTCGACTATCTTTATCTTAAAGCCGAGAATACGATAGATGTTAATATGAACGATTTTGCAGACAGGTTGGAATGACAACATCTTCAAGTGCGCTGAAGGAGGGGCATCCAATGAATCACATAAGCCCCGCCCCCGCTATACAATGCGTCACATGTCCACCGGTTACATGTCAGCCTATTGACATGACTTACATGTAATTCCCATTTTATACCCATGTTCCAGTCGTATGGAGAAAACTGCAGGAACAGTGAAACCTATTTCCCCCCTGTTTCTCCCTGCGCTCGCGGCTCATGCCGGGTTGCAGGAAAGGGTTAAGCTCGCTCCTGTCCTACCTCGATCATTGTTCTGCTAGTTTCCAGTATGAGCTGCCAGCTCGGATCCCGGCCCAGGCTGTGCGAGAGCACTCACTCCGCAGCTCTTTGTCTGCCGCGGTGACAGGGCGCAGTGTTTTATTTTCCGTTTCCAACAATTGAGGACACTCTACACAAAGGCGCAGGTGAGGGGGGGGGGGGGGGGGACACAAACACCCGCCCACCTCATTATCATTAGCTTTCTGCCAGGTTATTAGGAGTTGGTTTTTAATGCAAAGCAAATTACAAGGGGAGGGTTAGGGTTAGGCACTAACAGGGCCCATGGGCCAGTCAAACTAAGAAAAGGGATGACCATCGATAGTCAAAAACATTGACGGTCATCCATTAGATATTATGCTGCCATCGATGACTGCTTGTACTATCGCCATTGATGGTAACCATCGATGGTGTTACCACCGATAGTCATCCCTAGGGGCAACCAGCCGTCCATCGTTATTACAGAACACTTATTCCAGTATGCCCTACCAGCTTATGGATAGCATGCTGGGACTTGTAGTCCACACAGGCTGAAGAGCCACAAGACGCCTACTGCTGAATGGGTAAATAAATATTTAATTACAATCCTCTATCATTTTATTTAATGTTTCGGGGAAGTTCTATATTATTAGGTAGGCATGGGAATAAGACGCTTTAAATGTGATTTAAATAACGTGTTGCTTCATGACATTAAATTAACAGTGTTGTGAATAAGGTGTAATTAAGATAACACCTCGCTTTTCTGCCGAACGTGCAGTTCATTTGCACATAGTCTGCCATTTGTAATTAGGATTCACGAGGCCCCAAACATGCGTTTGCTGAGGACCTCGCCGGGAATAGTGGCGTTTTGCAGCGTTGATAAATCATTATCCAGCATCTCACAAGGAAACACACAAAGGAGGTAATTCTGGTTGACCCGCAAAGCTGCCCGTACCCCCCCTCGCATGCCGACCATCAAATGATTTTCAAGTGGGTACTTATATGTTAGTTGGGCTTTGCATAGTGGGCTATTCTGCGTTGCATCGCATCGCATGGGCCATTTTAGTGTCATGCGATGTGCGATGCGATTTTTAATGTAATTTATTTACTGCTCTGTGTGCCCCCAAGGTATCGCATCTGCCGCAAAATCGCATGCGATTGCATGCGATTTTATAGGGTGTGCGATGCCATTACATTAGGTATACAATAATATGATTGTATGTCCTAAAAATAGATTTTACGCACCCCCCCCCCCCCACTATCCACGCCACCCCGAAGCGTGGCGAGCACATCAGAACGCGTCCTCCGACCTTTTCATACTCCCACTATCCACGTCGGCGTGGAGTTGATTTTATATAGTGTTGTGGATGCATCGAGCTACGGAGCCCGAAGCGTGGCGAGTGCAGCGGGATACATGTAAAGTAATCCGTGTACCCTTGCTGGGCTCGCTACGCTTCGGGCTCGGTGGCTCGCTGCGCTCCCCACACTATATATAATCAACTCCACGCCGACGTGGATAGTGGGGGTATGAAAAGTTTGGAGGACGCGTTCCGCCACCGCTCGCCACGCTTCGGGGTGGCGTGGATAGTGTGTGTGTGTGTGTGGGGGGGTGCGTAAAAGCTATTTTTAGGACATACAATCATATTATTGTATACCTAATGTAATGGCATCGCACACCCTATAAAATCGCATAAAATATTAATATGCTGCATTCTCCTATTTCCTAGCATCTTACATTACCCTTTAAGTCCTCCCTTACCCCAGAGGAGGAGGAGCTACGGGCAGACTGGACCACACAGCGCTGTAAATCTCTGTGGAGGAGCTACAGGCAGACTGGACCACACAACGCTATAGATCTCTGTGGTGGAGCTACGGGCAGACTGGACCACACAACGCTATAGATCTCTGTGGTGGACCTACGGGCAGACTGCACCACACAACACTATAGATCTCTGTGGTGGAGCTACGGGCAGACTGGACCACACAACGCTATAGATCTCTGTGGTGGAGCTACGGCCAGACTGGACCACACAACGCTATAGCTCTCTGTGGTGGAGCAACGGGCAGACTGGACCACACAGCGCTATAGATCTCTGTGGTGGAGCAACGGGCAGACTGGACCACACAGCACTATAGATCTCTGTGGTGGAGCAACCGTCAGACTGGACCATACAGCGCTATAGATCTCTGTGGTGGAGCTATGGGCAGACTGGACCATACAGCGCTATAGATCTCTGTGGTGGAGCTATGGGCAGACTGTTCCATATAGCGCTATAAATCTCTGTGGTGGAGCTACGGGCAGACTGGACCACACAACGCTATAGATCTCTGTGGTGGGGCTACAGGCAAACTGGACCATACAGAGCTATAGATCTCTCTGGTGGACCTACGGGCAGACTGCACCACACAACACTATAGATCTCTGTGGTGGAGCTACGGGCAGACTGCACCACACAACTCTATAGATCTCTGTGGTGGAGCTACGGGTAGACGGACCACACAACTCTATAGATCTCTGTGGTGGAGCTACGGGCAGACTGGACCACAAAAGCACTATATATCTCTGTGGTGGAGCTACGGGAAGACTGAACCACACAACGCTATAGATCTCTGTGGTGGAGCTACGGGCATGATAAGACCACAAAGAGCTATAGATCTCTGTGGTGGAGCTACGGGCAGACTGGACCACACAACGCTATAGATCTCTGTGGTGGAGCTACGGCCAGACTGGACCACACAACGCTATAGATCTCTGTGGTGGAGCAATGGGCAGACTGGACCACACAGCGCTATAGATCTCTGTGGTGGAGCAACGGGCAGACTGGACCACACAGCACTATAGATCTCTGTGGTGGAGCAACCGTCAGACTTGACCATACAGCGCTATAGATCTCTGTGGTGGAGCTATGGGCAGACTGGACCATACAGCGCTATAGATCTCTGTGGTGGAGCTATGGGCAGACTGGACCACACAGCGCTATAGATCTCTGTGGTGGAGCTACAGGCAGACTGTACCATACAGCGCTATAGATCTCTGTGGTGGAGCTATGGGCAGACTGTTCCATACAGCGCTATAAATCTCTGTGGTGGAGCTACGGGCAGACTGGACCATACAACGCTATAGATCTCTGTGGTGGAGCTATGGGCAGACTGTTCCATACAGCGCTATAAATCTCTGTGGTGGAGCTACAGGCAGACTGGACCATACAGCGCTATAGATCTCTCTGGTGGAGCTACGGACAGACTGGACCACACAACGCTATAGATCTCTGTGGTGGAGCTAAGGGCAGACTGGACCACACAACACTATAGATCTCTGTGGTGGAGTTATGGGCAGACAGGACCATACAGCGCTGTAGATCTCTGTGGTGCTACGGGCAGACTGGACTATACAGCGCTATAGATATCTGTGGTAGAGCTTTGGGCAGACTGGACCACACAGTGCTATATATATATATATATATATATATATATATATATATATATATATATATATATATATATATATCTGTGGTGGAGCTACAGCCAGACTGGACTACACAACGCTATAGATCTCTCTGGTGGAGCTACGGACAGACTGGACCACACAACGCTATAGATCTCTGTGGTGGAGCTATGGGCAGACTGGACCACACAGCACTATAGATCTCTGTGGTGGAGATACTGGCAAACTGGACCACACAGTGCTACAGATCTCTGTGGTGGAGCTATGGACAGACTGGACCACACAGCGCTATAGATCTCTGTGGTGGAGCTATGGACAGACTGGAACACACAGCGCTATAGATCTCTGTGGTGGAGCTATGGGCAGACTGGACCACACGGCACTACCAGCCATTGTGAAAGTATTCAGTTTACTCACCATCAAAAAAACCAGGAGAGAATCTTGATCACAATCCCTTGTCTGATTCTACCATCTCCCCCACACCAATCACTGATTTTAGATATCGCTTTGCTCTATAAAGCACCTGAAACAAAACACAACCCAAATAACTATGTGTCTCTTTCTAGTATCAGAAAATAGTTGTAGTATATAATTACATAATATTGACAAGAAAACGTATCCCCTCCATGATTAAGCAGAGTACACAGTACATACTTGCCTACCCTCCCAAATCTTGCAGTATGCTCCGGTTTTTGTCATAAATCTCCCACTGCCCTGTATTGTACTCCTAATCTCCTGGATTTTTCAGATTCTGCCAGGGCTGTCACTAAGGAATTTCTTTGCAAGGACAGTGATTTTATTGTAATCACTGATTGATTTAGCTGCCCAGGAGTCCCTTGCTGATGACTCATTTCACCCCATAGTGGAAACCCCTGACAGGAGAGAAAGACAAAAATACATAATCATACGGGGTCTTATCTGTGCGGGTGTGAACTAAACCATAGCATGCTGCTGCTGGTGAATAACAGGGTAAGATTTTCACTAGTTCAATACTATTGTTAATTAGAGTATATAGTGTCCACAATGATCTGGCTAATGCTATAGTATTATGGTAAACAGCACATCCAATACATGATGGTTGCCTACCTGACCCTCTCCTTCAGCCAGAAAGTGCTCTAGAACAGAGCATTTTCCCGCTGAAGGAGAGGGTCAGGTAGGCAACCCTGCAATACATATACGCAGTGCCATACAATTTGCATACAGTACAGTGTTCACAATAAAATGAACATTTAATACCCCGAAAACATACTTATATGCTTAGGAATGAATTTAGACATGTCAAATTGCATGTAGATGTTATTGCATAGGCATCACATTAATCATGTATACTGTGCTGAGTGACATGAAAATAAATAGAACAGTAAATATATATTTGCCCCCAAGACTCACAGATGGACAAGGTGACTACTGGAGCAAGGCAAGAAAGCAGGACTGGAACTCACTGGGAACAAAACTGAACAGAATTGTGAGTCTATAATTCAGGTGTAATGCACAATCAGATGATCTTGGAATTAAATGCAACACACTGGCATAATCACCTAAATGTATATAAGCTATGAATGCAACCATGCACAGGGTGTTATAAACCATAGGATATATGCAGAATATAAATGCAACCATGCTCAGGGTGTTAGAATATAACAATAGGATATATGCAACAATGCATAGGATGGAATAATATCCAAACCCAACAAACAATAGGTACTACTGAATCAAGGAGACACCAAAGAAGCTCCCAAGTACTTAGCTTAAGCTGTCTACCATGGACCTAGGGAAACCCAGAGACTGGGAACAACAGCACGAACTGCACAGGATACCAATACAGGATATGGACCGGGACCATGTACCTACAGGAAATAGAACCTATAACCGGCATCAAGTAAAGGACAGGCTGGGTAATAAAAGGAGACACTCCTTATCATGGCATCCAGAGAAACAAGCAATCCTTCTGATGAGGAGACACAATGCACCTGGACAGCCAGACACAGAGGCAAATTGCTAATTATACAGCAGCTGAGGCAGGGGTAACAGTTATTATGCATTACAGCCTCTCTTTCCCCTATTCCCTGATATTTGCAGCTTCTTTTCCCCTTAACTCTGAGATCTGCTGCCTATCCTTCCCCTTAACTCTGAGATCTGCTGCCTCTCCTTCCCCTTAACTCTGAGATCTGCTGCCTCTCCTTCCCCTGTACTCTGAGATCTGCTGCCTCTCCTTCCACTGTACTCTGAGATCTGCTGCCTCTCCTTCCCCTGTACTCTGAGATCTGCTGCCTCTCCTTCCCATGTACTCTGAGATCTGCTGCCTCTCTTTCCCCTGTATTATGAGATCTGCTGCCTCTCTTTCCCCTGTATTATGAGATCTGCAGCCTCTCTTTCCCCTGTACTCTCACTTCTGCAACCTCTTATTCCAACAGGACTGTGAAATCTGCAGCCTCTCTTTCCCCCTGTACTCTGAGCCCTGCAGCCTCTCTTTCACTGTACTCTGAGATCTGCTCTTTCCCCTGTACTCTAAAGGTGGCCATACACATGCAGATTTATCTGCAGATCTGTCTGGTTGGAACAAAAACATGGTTATGGATGAGAGCAAAATGACAGTTGACCATTTGCTTGGAAATGCTGGAAAACTGACAAACTGTCACTCATCCATAACCATGTTTTTGTTCCAACCAGCCAGATCTGCAGATAAATCTTACTACTGTATGGGCACCTTTAAATCTGCAGCCACTCTTCCCCTGTACTCTGAGATCTGCTCTTTTCCCTGTACTCTGAAATCTGCAGCCTCTCCTTCCCCTGTACTCTGAGATCTGCAGCTTCTCTTTCCCCGTACTCTGAGATCTGTTCTTTCCCCTTACTCTGAGACCTGCAGCCTCTCTTTCTCCTGCACTCACTTCTGCAGCCTCTTATTCCGCCAGGACTGTGAAATCTGCAACCATGTAGCAGCATCCGGCCCTGAGATACCGGCAAGGCTGTGCATGACATAAGCCGATATTTTTATCAGTGGCGAGGTAAATAAAAGATGGTTTGTGTTTTGTGCACAGGCAGCACAGAGCGACAGGAGCATATTCTCTGCCTACACGTCATGTGTGGGTGCAGCGTTAGTCATCTAATGGGCATGTGTGATTGACAGAGTGGATTTAGTTTCTCATGTCAGCAAAGAAGACAGTCCCCAATTTAGTATGTTTTACATAGAGAGTGTATAATCAGCAGCCTGTGCTGCACCGTGTTCTCAGTCCAAGCTGTCTCTCGCTGCCTCCTGTCAGGCTGAATTGGCAGGAACGCCATCTCTCTTGGCTGTAGGACAGACAATGGCTCAGTGACTGGCGCACAACGTGACCCTCAGCGTGGTAATGTCCTGACATAGGTCTGTGCGGTATGTACTCAGTGAGAGGGACCACACTCCACACAGCATCATCGTTATTTGCGAAGACATCTGAGTTTTTTTGCCGCAGTCGCATCCTAAACTTTTTTCGAGTGCGATCACTCCCCCCCACCCACCCATACATCACACATGAGGCCAGATGCACTAAACTTCATAAAGTGGAGAGTGATAAACAGCCAGCCAATCAGCTCTAACCTGTCATGATACAGGTTAGGTTTGAAAGAGGACAGGTAGGAGCTAATTGGCTGGTTGTTTCACTCTCCACTTTATAACTTTATGAAGCTTAGTGCATCTGGGCCATTGAGAGAGAGGAGCGCCATTTCACGACAGCCCAGCACACAGCAGTCCCCTATCTCCCTGTCTGAAGTAGCGCTGCAGGTTACCCGATGCCTGTTGTTCCGGGTCCCAACCCCAACTGTGCCTTCCAACAAGCCATGGTAATTAGTACCTGCCCCCCCCCCCCATCATAGAATTGTGGAGCCTGTTCCCTGGTACCAGTGATCTGCTGTCTTCATCTTTCTACACACCTAAGCTGCCTCTGTTACCTGTGATGAGGATTTCAAAGATTTGTAACCAAAACTTCGGATGGATTACAAACTACCTACTATGCATTATGGCATCACCTGGTAGGTTAAAATCATTTTTTGGGATGAAAAATATTTTTTTCTGTGGCGAGTGCTCTTGTCCCTATATATAGGCACCTCAAGTTGGTTTTGTTTGGCGAGTGCAGTTTTGTGGACATATATATACAAGCTACTGAATCAAGCTGTCCGTCTCCTGAGTGCCGTTATTCCCTGTATGGGACCTGGATGTGTGTGTGTGTGTGTGTATGTATATATATATATATATATATATATATATATATATATATATATATATATATATATATGAGATAGAAGGGAGTTCAGAGTGCGCCTCAAATTACAATCACAAATAATACTTTAATGAGTTACAATAAAATGTTTTTAAAAAAACAACAACTTTTATTCAAAAGTGTCTTCTGCAAGATGTCGGTAGCCCAACGCGTTTCGTCAAAAACTTGACTTCCTCAGTGCACCTGAAACAGCCAAGTTTAGTACCACCCAAGAATGTAGTTTTGGTGGAAGACGTTTTGATCTGAACATCAGTTTTAACAAGAAGATCTCTTAGATTGCGGCCTAAAAATGTGAAAAAATGCTGGCCGATCATTGAGAGCGATCCCTCGCTACCTTTTAAAGAAAAACGCATTATGCCTTGTTTCTCTCGCGGCCGCAATCTAAGAGATCTTCTTGTTAAAACTGATGTTCAGATCAAAACGTCTTCCACCAAAACTACATTCTTGGGTGGTACTAAACTTGGCTGTTTCAGGTGCACTTGTACAGCCTGTCAGTTTATGCTGACAGGTGATACATTCAATCACCCGCATTCGGGCAAGAGCTACAAAATACGTCACCACTTTGATTGTAATTCATCGTTTGTGGTCTATGAGATTATCTGCCCTTGCAGTTTAATCTACATAGGAAAAACCCAACGCAAAATTAAAGAACGCATTGCACAACATCGTAGCTCTATCCGCTCAGCCATTGAGAAAAAGCAAAGCGACCAACCTGTCGCAAGACATTTCCTCCAATTCCATCATCCCCTTAACAGCCTTAGATTCCGTGTCATCGATTGTGTACCCCCCTCCCTGCGGGGTGGTAACCGTCCCCTGAAATTGCTCCAGTGTGAAGCAAGGTGGATTTTTCGCCTTGATGTTGTATCCCCCAGAGGTTTAAATGAACAGCTCAACTACAATATATTTCGCTGACTCCGTATGTCATTATACCACATCTTCCTTACTGTGTAGTTGTGTATTTGAAGTATGTCACATATATTACTCTTCTTGTTATTCTTTTATTATCTTAACAATGCCTTTATACCATTTTTTTGCAGTTTCTGTATGTTCCCGTTCTTTGATTACATGTTTGTTACTATGGTGATGGTTGCACGTTTTGGGATTGGTGGAAATGCTCCCAGCCCGATGATGTCATCATTGCTAGCCCGATAGGCGGTGTTACACGAGCTGGCCTCATTCACATGGTGGTGATATGTTATATAAGGTATGTTCTGTATGTTATGTTTATCCTGATGAAAATTTCGTAAATGAAATTGAAACGTTGATTTAAAGGAACTGTCTCCTGCCTCTTTATTACGCCGAGAGTGCCGCACCTCTGCTCCTTGTATTACCTTCTTGTGAAGGCACCGGCTACAGTTATTTCTTCGTTGGGAGTGCCTGGCCCCTGCTCTATATATATATATATATATATATATATATAAAGCGTATGGTAGATAATGCTGTTCCGTGGGAAGTTTTGTCATTAGCGTCACACCTGATTTGTTTTTTTGTTACAGTTTTCTCCTTGAAAGCAATTAGCATCTGTAACGCAGCAAACATCTCACTAACTGCTCACACCCCGACACTCGCTCCCTAATTATTGCTCATCTTACAGACACTGTAACATCGAAACCTATTCTTCATTCAGCCTCAGTATAATACAGTATGTATATACTAGATATCTGCAATGCACTACATCCGTGGTTCTGAGCAGGGTATAGGAGGTTGCATTTGCGTCCTCCTGCTCTCAGTCATATACTCACTCCCTTGTGAATCTCTTTTACACCAAAATCCCGGATCCGACCCGGTATTTGGAACATGGACCCGGGATTTGCTCCATTTACACCGTGGTGCGACCCGAAGTATAAACAGGGGCAGCGCTTGGAGATGACATCAATTACATTCCTCCTGAACCTAAAGTCCGTCTCTCCCCCGTACAGTCTTGTCACTGAGAGCAACCTAGTTGGATCGGATAGGGCAGGGGCCCTTCCACTATTGCCAATGTAAATGACAAACCATTTACCAGCCGCTGTGTTCCATTACCACTTTGTCACAAGTGCAGAGTAAGTCTAGACTTAGGGCCTTATTTTGGTTCATTCTTTCTGACAAAATCCTTCTTAGATGGACAAAACCATGTGCACTGCAGGGGGGCAGATGTAACATGTGCAGAGAGAATTAGATTTGGGTGAGTAATTTTGTTTCTGTGCAGGGAAAATACTGACTGCTTTATTTTTACACTGCAATATAGATCTCACTTTAAAGTAAAACCCCACCCAAATCTAATTCTCTCTGCACAAGTAACACCTGTCCCACCTGCAGTGCACATGGTTTTGCCCATCTAAGAAGGATTTTGTCAGAAAGAATGAACCAAAATAAGGCCCTTATTCGGCGCTGTGGGAAGAGAAGGCCACTGATGACGTCAGTAGTCATCCCTCCCAGCGGCCGGAGAACGTCTGCATTTTCTGGGAAACATCAGGAAAACACCGGTGACACACCCTCAAACATCCGCCCACTGTCAATCACACACCAAGTGGCTTGCGATCACAGGCGTTCAGAGTTTGCGGAGTCCCTCCCCACTAAGCAATCGCACATCACCGGTTGCCCCCTGGCTGTGCAGTTTAGCTGCAAATCCAGGCACAGGTCGGCCATGTTTTGGGTCATACAACTTCCATAGACACCCCCCAAATGGTCCGGACATGCTCCCGCAAAACCCTGCGTCCTGTCCGCACAATGGTCCATCGCCCCCCGTCGGTTCAGATACTGCGATTGCCTGTGATTGTAGTTTCATGGCTCATCCGGCACCATGAATTGTTCCCATAGTGTCTAGAGTCAATAGGTCAACACCAAAAGGTTCACATTAACAAAAAGTCAACATGGAAAAGGTAGATGGGAAAAAGGACGACACATAAAAATGACTACATGCTGGTTTTTTTCTGGTTTTATGTCAATGTCGACACCTGTTGACATGAATGGGCTCCCAATTAGTGTAGCTGATATTCTTGCACATTTTCGGTAAGTAAGTGGGTAGACATGTGGGGCCTTATTTTGATTCATTTGGTCCTTCATGCGTTCGCACGGAGGACCGATGTTTAGTGTCTGCGCACCTGCAGACACAGGGTGCGTACATGCCGAGGGGGGTCGGAGAAGGGCGGGGGGCACCGGGCAGCCCATTAGCATATGGGAACACCCAGCATTCCATGGCCGTTGCCATGAGAACGATGGGCGCTTCCAGGCTAATGAGGCGGTGACGGACATGCGGGGGGCGGGCAGCTGACATCACCGGATGCTGGGGGCGGGCAGCTGACATCACCGGCACTGCGGGTGGAGGGCGACATCTGATGGACTTGCAAGGCTGCGAATTTCGCAGCCTTGCGAGTCAATCAGAATAAGGCCCATGGTGTAGATCACGGGTGTCAAACTCAAATTCATCGGGGGCCGCATCAGCAGTTTGGTCACCCTCAAAGGGCCGGTTGTATCTGTAGGACTATGTGTCCACTCTTTATTATCATAAATTATTGTCACTGCATTCAATTATTACTGTTTTTAAAATAATGTAAGTAATAACTAGCAGGGAGATTGGCTGGGGGCCTGGGACAGGGCACAGTGACGTGACGTCAGATCGCCCAGCAGGTGACCTGGGCCTCTGGGTTCGCAGGACTCTCGCTAGAGTTCTGGACTGGTGGTGACAGTGGTACAGATAATGATAATGACCCTGGACACAGGCAGCCACACTGCAGATTTGTGCTGCTGGCCTGGCTCTCTGCCTGCCCGGCCACGGACTCTGGACTGGACAGACTGGTCTGGACAACAAGAGACAACACAACTGTGCCCACCCCACTGCCGAACTTACAGTAAATATACTGAACCAACTGATGCCACTGCTGCGCAGCGCGGCACCACAGGCAGGAGGCAGCTCACCGCCGGGCCGGCGTCCAAGTCCGACAGGCAGCCGCAGCAGCATGCACGTCACGGTGTCACTGGCACTGCTGTCAGGCGGGTGTGTGTCACACATGGCAGCGCCGTAGCCGCTGCCCGCAGGAGGAGCCGGGGAGGAGTCGGGCATGTCACAGAGTGACACTAACAAGTCTGTGTCCAGTGTCCTGCCTCCCTCCTCCTCCCAGCGAGCACCGCGGCGGAGTGACTGTGTCACCCGGCTTCCTCACATTGTTAGGTATGTCTCTCAGTCTCGAGTCGTCATGTGAGTGTCACTGAATGTGATGTGACACTCACACTGTGATGGCTTCCCGCAGTAATGTAATCGGCGCCAGGCGGGGGGTGGGTGGCGGCGGCTGCGCGGGCCACATGACGAGGTCTGGCGGGCCGGATTTGGCCTGCGGGCCTTGTGTTTGACACCCGTGGTGTAGATGCACATTCCATATTATTAATCAATAATAGAGATTGTTGCTACATTCATTTGCCAAGAAATATATCACCCCCAACCAGATTCACGGTGACCTCGTATCTCTGGTGGGTCCCTAATACTAAGTTTGAATCTGGGGCGAGGACCATACACCTGAATGTTGGGACTCCTCTAACTTAGAGCAGCACCCCACCCACCTGATCTGAATACTATTTTACCAGCTTGGTCCCTGGTAGCCACAGACTGCAAACTGAAGGCACAATGAAGGTAAGACCTACAAATTGACCCTAATTGTTAGTCTTGGGGATGGATTTAGGGTGCGGCTCCCCTTGAGTTGGTGCGGCAGAGTTGCCTTATTAGGGACCCACCAGAGATACGAGGTCACCGTGAAGCTGGTTGATGGGCAAAGATTTTTTGGTCAATGAATGTAGCAAGAACCTCTATTATTGATTAATAATATGGAGTGTGCATCTGCTCCATGTGTTTTTTTTCTTTGCAGAACTACAAGTTCCAGCATGACAGCACCTCATATAAATAGGGTGTGCATTCTAAGACCCCCCCATAAGTAAATGAGTAAATCGCAGTCAGTGACCGGTCGGGGACCTGACTAAGCGGTAATCATACGTAAATACAGAACGGTATAACGCTACAGCAGAAAGAAACCTGGAAAGTATGTATTTATTACATTATGTGAGTATTGGGTCATTCGCCAAACACAGGGTAGTGATAAATAGGGTCTCTCTGAATAAAATCCAAATCTCTTAGCCAACAACCCTCTTAATTACAAAAAAAGACTAAAAAGCTACTAATAATGATACAGTATTCAAAAGAATAAATCAATTAATGAAACTATTTTTCTGTTTCTCTCTATTTCTAACGGTTGTGCCCCAGATAATCATCCATCAGTGCTGCCCCACTGCACCCCATCTATACCACCTGTGCCAGCAGCTGGCACTGGCACGGAATGCCAGAATACATTAACATGAAGACGTCTCCTTGATGTCTCTGTGACTGTGAGAAGTCTGTGGCATATTGTAGACCAATGGAGTGGGAAAAGCCTGGGTCTGAGTCTTGATGTGGCATATGCCGTTTACAGAGGGCGGGCGGCAGAGGGGCAGCGTCCCTGTATGCACTTATCGCCAGTTGCCCGCCTTGACGCTTCCATGTGGCAGCTGCTCTGTCCGAGTATGGTACCCCGTAGGGATGGCCATCGACCATCGATGATTCGAAATCATTGATGGTTCATGGCCGATGTCGAATACTTTTGCCATCGATGGGGGAGAACCAGATGGTTTCCCTCCATCGATGAAATAGGAAAACGATGTTTTGCTTTTTTTTTCAAAGTGCCAGGACACGGAGCGTAGCTCCGCCCCGACACCTGCAAAGCCCCGCCGCCGTGTTTTGATTGGCCCACAGACCAATAAATCAATCAAACACAATGGATGACCATCGATATGTAAAAATATCGATGGTCATCCATTGCATAGTTAAGCACTATCTATAGCCAGTTGCAGAATTGCCATCGATGGCAATGGCAACTATGGCCATCCCTAGTACCCCGTATGATTGGCTGAGCATCGGCATATGCAGACACTGTCGTCATCGACACCTGCGCGACTGTCTCATAACACGCCCATAAGACGCCGCGGTGTCGGACATTGTCAGTGCGAGCGAATCACAATCAAGCCCATGGGGCGAATGCGAGCATACGTACAATAATAAGCAAATTCCCCCAGACGTAACCTGGAAAATGGCGCAGTAGAGCGTAGATTTCAAGCGGTTTCCCGGATGGCCGACAGACAGTGTCCAGGTCGACAGTCAATAAGTTGACACCAGAAGGTCAACATGCATGAGGTCGAAGTTCACAAAAATGTAGACACAAGCAAAAGATTGACGTGGAGGTCGACACAAGCAACAGTTCGACAGGTGGAAAAAGTCAACATTACTTTTTGGGGATTTTTTAGTTTGTTTGAACTTTTTCTCACTTCGCCATCCTCGTGGTCTCGCATTGGGAACGGTAAGTTGGAGGAGTGCAGCGGTCGTGGAGCGGGGCACCAAGCCCGATTCATGGTGAGCGAGGCGTTACACTCATTTGGGGTCCACGTGTTCAGGTGTCGACTTTTAACACCAAAGAGCGTGAAAAACTCATGTGGACATTTTCACCTGTCGCTCTTTTCTTATGGATCTTTTGCTTGCGTCAATGCCGATCTCGTGCGGCGTCATCCTTATGTGTCTTCCGGCCACAAGGGGGCGCACCACACTGGCCTGGGGTCTGAATTGAGCACCCTAGGCAGCTGTTCCTGACTGTACACACCCACACTACAGCCCTACCCTCATATAGGGACGTAAGGAAAGTAAGATTCCAGTATTGGGAAGAATATAACATTGTGCCCTTTCCTTTAACACCCTATTATAGTGCCTCTCATAGGGGCAGATGTACTTTGTTGTAAGGCTTAGGGCTAAAGTGGAGAGAGAAAAAGTACCAACAAATCAGCTCCTAATTGGAAATTTTTAAAACACATCCATTGCAGTTAGGAGCTGATTGGCCGATACTTTATCTCTCTCCACGTTAGTACATCAGCCCCATAAAGAGCAGTATGGGGGCAGAAGTTCCAGTTCTATTCCTGTATGTATGCCGCGCTGCGCTCACACAGGAACGCTGAGTCAGCCTTGGAGCAGGGTCCCATTAAAGTTATGAGTCAACAGTGTAAATTTAAAGCGGCACCCGCGGAGAAGGAAATAAACACAGGATAAATCAGGCTCCTGCGTCATCCGTATACCGTGTGACTGTATCATCGCACTTTGCATGTTCGTTTAATGAGAACAATTCAATTAAAGGCAAATGGTGCCCATTAAATAGGGCAGAGTGAACTATACACTTGGCATCACTATTATTGTTACATAAATGCAGTGGCGGAAAATCTGGGTGGGGAGCCCAGGTGCAAAAAAAAATTTTTTAGGCCCCCATCCTCTACACCAAATGCAACATGGCAGTGGTTGACAGGTAGAGGCAGAGGGTGACAGGGGCAGCAATGGTCTCCTGATACAGACAGGCTGATACACTAGGGGGCACTATTACAGAGAGCGGAGTTACAGTAAATACCCTTGTTATATCATGTGGCCAGCCAGAAAATTCCCTGCTTTCTCCTGATTCTGATTGGCCCATGATCCTGGGACCAGCCACTAATTGGTGCACCGTGGATCAAACATCTGTCCCCTTCCTGCTAAGCTGGGTCCAAGACTTGGAGTACTTCCATGTCAGATATTTTATTATTCTGACCGACTACTGTATGTTTGACCCCCCTGACAAGTTATGACTCCCTAAATATCATACAACTCCCACAGTATCTGCGCTACACTGTACACACAGAGGCACTTTTGTGAATCTGCTAAGGCGGTATCAGAACCATAGTGGAAAAGTGATGGTCTGTTCAGTGGGCGTGTTCTGGGAGTGTCACAGGTGTGTCAGCTCAGTGGGCATGTTCTGGGAGTGTCACAGGTGTGTCAGTTCAGTGGGCGTGTTCTGGGAGTGTCACAGGTGTGTCAGCTCAGTGGGCATGTTCTGGGAGTGTCACAGGTGTGTCAGCTCAGTGGGCATGTTCTGGGAGTGTCACAGGTGTGTCAGTTCAGTGGGCGTGTTCTGGGAGTGTCACAGGTGTGTCAGCTCAGTGGGCATGTTCTGGGAGTGTCACAGGTGTGTCAGTTCAGTGGGCGTGTTCTGGAAGTGTCACAGGTGTGTCACTTCAGTGGGCGTGTTCTGGGAGTGTCACAGGTGTGTCAGTGCAAGCAGTGGCATTTCTAGATGCACCGCCGTAAACAAGGCCATGGTCAGAGCGAGACATTGTGCTGGACATGCAGAGCTGTGAGGCATCTGCAGCAAAATGACACTTATGCCAGAGACAGAGAGTAGGTGCGAGGAGGTTAATGCGGTAGCCATGCAGAAAGGAAGAGGGGTGTGTGTGTGTGTGTGTGTGGGGTTTAAATGGTACTTATTTCCTAGCACAGCGCCCACGATCTAGATTGTATGTGTCGGGACGATATTGCAAGCATTGCATGCATCTTATGTGTTTGTGCATGGACGAGATCGACAAGATATACAATCTATACAATTGAAAAGATTTTTAATTGTATGTACAATATCGCATCTTATGGATCTCATGCATCCATAAGATGCATAAGATCCATGAGATCCATAAGATAAAAGATCCATCAACACCAACCCAAAGCGTGGCGAGCGCAGCTAGCCCGTGAGGGGCGGCGGTACGCGTCCTCCGACCTTTTCATACCCCCACTATACACGTCGGCGTGGGGTTGATTTTATATAGTGTGGCGAGCGCAGCCACCGAGCCCGAAGCGTGGCGAGCGCAGCGAGCCTCTGAGCCCGAAGCGTGGCAAGCACAGCGAGCCCCGCGAGGGGACGCGCATTACTTCACAGGTATTACGCGTCCCCTCGCTGCGCTCGCTGCGCTCGCCACACTATATAAAATCCACTCCACGCCGACGTGGATAGTGGGGGTATGAAAAGGTCGGAGGACGAGTGCCGCTGCACTCGCCACGCTTCGGGTTGGTGTTGATGGATCTTTTATCTTATGGATCTCATGGATCTTATGGATGCATGAGATCCATAAGATGTGATCTAGTACATACAATTAAAAATCTTTTCAATTGTATAGATTGTACGCCGTGCTAGGAAATAAGTACAGTTTAAACAAATGTACAGAAAGGAGGAGTTGGATATGGTTGGGACTGATGGGGAGAGCCATGAGGAGGGGGGTGAATAAATGAACACAAGGGAACTCCCATCTTAGAAAATGTACCTCTTAATGCAGCGATATTCAACCTTTTTCAACTGGCGGCATACCAAAGACAGTAAAATTGCCAAGACACAACATCAGACCCCCAGAAAAAGGAGCCCATTGGCCCCCACAGGGAAAAATAAATCCATTGGCCCCCATATGAAAAAAAAAACCCAACAACCACACTGGTCCTCACAGGTAACAAAAAATGAAATACATTGGCCCTCATAAAAAAAAAAAAATATCACATTGGTCCCCACATAAAGAATAAAAAAATCCCATTGCCCCCATAAAACACAAAGAGACCACCAGATAAACACAGTACAGTCTGTACCAGGCTCATCTGCTTGTAGAACACATGAGAAACCTTATCCCGTTGCCAGTTGCTTTTAGTGTGCAGTGCCCCAGGGGGCGGAGTTACACATGCAATTTGTGTCAGCACCCAGAATCTACTGTATTCTTTCTAGAGTTTGCCCTATGACTGGCACGGATTTTGCATCCAATCATGGCATGAGTGCATACACCCCAACATTTATAAACTAGAAAGCATGGCGGGGCCGCCTGCTCCTGAAAAGGGGCATGACCTCTACAAAAGGGGGCATGGATTTGCAGCAGTGAGTGAGTCAGGGAACCTCTTTTTTCCACTATGGGGGTATGACCAGCGCTCTATGAGCTGCTGGCCATGCCCCCAGCCTGTCTCTCTCTGTGAGCACAGAATCTATTCACTGCAGAGGGATTCCCAACTGCCCCCCCCCCCCCCGGGGGACACTGGGACAGTTGGGAGTAGTGATTCTTCCAGATGCAGCCACTCTCTGAATAATTGTCTTTTAGTGCTGCAAAGTATCATCTCATAGCAATTAGGGATGACTCATCAGACCTATGCAACAATATATAGTGTCCATGAGAGGGGGCGCTGGTTGTACGCCAGCATGTCACATCGCAAGCCGGCCGGAGTACAGGGGCCCACGGCTGAAGGAGAAGGGGGCACAGAAGCAGGGGCGTAGGGAGGGTGCCAGAGCCATGCACTGCCGGCTCACTCACCCTGCTCGCACACTCCCCCGCCTCCCCATCTGGCGGCTCCGGGACAGCAGGGTCACCATCAGGGGGGGTTGACCATTCCAGCCAGAGCTGCCGCTGTCTGCCCGATGTTACAGTACCTCGCGGTCCCCATGGACTGTGCCTCTCTAAGGGATTCGGTATGAAATCCTGACAGTCAAAATCCCGACAGGGTCAAAATCCCGAATGGGTCATAATACCGACAAGGACAAATTCCCGACAAGTACAAAATCCCGACATTTAAAATCCCGACAGGATCAAAATACCGACATATAGAATGTACAGGTGAAACAGTCAACATGACTTTCCGTTGACAGGTCGCGTAGTCGACGTGGGTTTTTTCACTGTTTTTTGACCAAAATGTCACAGTTGACATGGACACAGTTGGAGGTGAACCGCAGCCGCTCGCCATGCTTCGGGTACTATTTTATTCTCCCACCACGCCCTAGTGGATGGTAGGACATGAAATACCGCCTGTCACCACGACGGAAAGTCATGTTGACTGTTTCACCTGTACATTCTATATGTCGGGATTTTGTCCTTGTCGGGATTTTAAATGTAAAAGGGAGAGTTGGAGTTCACAGATCCCCCTGACCCATACTTGCCGACTTTGGCATACTCCTTTCCGGGAGAAGCCCGGAGAGGAGTAAAAGGGGGCAGGTAGAGGCTTCGTTTTGGGGGCGGGGCACAGGTGATGTCATCAAGCCCCGCCCCCACGACAGGCTGAATCCTCAATTTGCGGGTCCGTGGGTGGGGGGAGGGGCTAAAAATGCCGCAAAATGCCGCAAATTGCGTCATTTAGCCCGGCCCCCTCCCCGCGGACCCGCGAAAGTCATAGTTTTTAGACCGCGGGGAGAGGGGGAGCCGGGGCTGTAGGGAAATGCGGGAGACTTGCCCCCCTTCCCGGGGGACCGGGAGGGGGTCCCGATTTGCGGGACCCTCCCGGCCATTCCGGGAGGGTAGGCAAGTATGCCCTGACCATGTCCTGTTGAGTCCGTGTCCCAGGTAGGAGACTTGTACTTGTAGTCATCTCTAGTTTCTACTAGTTTCTAATGATGCCCACTCCCCAGCCTCAGTGTACAATGAAACTAACATGTACACAGATTCCCTCAGTCATGGGTTCCCTGGGTTTGTGCCCAGGTGCTGGGTGAGGTGTGAGCCCTAGTGCGAGGTGCACCCTGGTGCTGGTTGAGGTGGGTGTCCTGGTGCTGATTGAGGTGTGCGCCCTGGTGCTGGGTGCTGCATGTGCCCTGGTGCTGGTTGAGGTGGGGTTCGGGATATATATGGGGGAACAGGCACATTGGGAGGCCGAGGCATATATGGATAGGTGGTCCGGGGGAAACAGTAATATGAGTGGGAAGAGTCACATATGAGGAGGGGGTTGGGGGTGAGACTCCTCTGGCCAGCTCGCGATGTGACGCTCTAACGGAGGGGGGGTAACTGCTGCCGTAATTTGAATAATGGAGACATCTGTGCTGCGTAAAATAAATTGGTATTATTTTGTGGCCACGCCCCTTCCCCGTGAAGCCACTCCCCTATATTTTTGGCTTGAGCACCCACCAGCAAAAACATAAATTGGCACCTATGTGCGTAGGCTACAATGGGCTATCGCCATCCCAGAATGGCGATAGCCCAGGGCTGCGATGCCGGGCTGCCCGATGTTGATACATCGGGCAGCTTCGCATCTCCCATAGAAACCTATGGGGGATGCGGCCGACGGCGCTGCAGGGGTGGATCGCAGCAGGGATCGGCCCTTTTATATTAATATTTGCGGCTAAACCCCGAAAATGTGTGTTTTCGGGGATTTAGCTGCAAATATGGTTTGATAAATGGGCCCCTATGGCCTTATTCAGACTATGGCATACTTGCCTACCCTTCCGGAATGGCCGGGAGCGTCCCGCAAATCGGTCCCCCTTCCGGCCCCCCGGGAAGGGAGGCAAGTCTCCAGCATTGTAGCAACAGTCCCTGCTCCCCCCTTCCCCGCGGTAAAAATGCCCGAATTTCAATGTAAATGAATCTCTTTCCATTTTTCCCCCAAAATGTAACATTATAATGTGGGCTAGGTGAAATGAGGGAGATTGCTAGACTAATGAGTGAGAGAGGGAGATTGCTGCTATGTCAGGGAGTCTCCTGCAGAATGCAGGAGGGGAGGTAACTATGATGTAACAGTGTACTGTGGGCTAGGTGACATGAGGGAGATTGCTAGACTATTTAGGGAGAGAGGGAGATTGCTGCTATTTCAGGGAGTCTCCTGCAGAATGCAGGAGGGGAGGTAACTCCGGTATTATGATCCCTTTTACCTGCCAAACATCCCCCTCCCGTGTATTATATTCTGTACCCTCCTAACCCTGTGTGATTGTTTTTGTGACACCTTTTATCCCCACACTACCCATGTGCCTGTCCCACTGTAACCCCTATCCCTGTGCCTGACCCCCCCCCCCCCCCCCTGTAGCCCACTACCCCTGTGTGTGAAACCCTGTCATCCCCACATCCTTCCTTTTGCTATGGGGCCCAGAGAGTTCTAGTTACACCCCTGCTGTTTTGTTCCTTTCTCCAGGGCTAGCATAGATATCTCAGCTATACATATTGTATGGAGTTATTTGTGTACAGAACACTAACAACACTAACAACACACAGAAGCCGCATTCATACTCTAATGGGGAAACAGTCAGCTGAGTACCCCTGAGGGGGCATTAAATAAAAGGTGCCATTTAAAAATGGATACACCCTGTCAGCATCTTAGTACATTCCGAAAAACATCTAAAAATTGTTAGTGTTCTTGTCAGGGATGAATGTCACGGCTTTCATGAAGTTTCCGGAAGGGCCGCTCGGGGAGGACCAGAGATTGGTTTATAATGACGGCATCTAAACTGGTTCCGACAGAATGTAAACAGCACAGTTTAGATTTAACTAGACGCTATGGCCAGAGGAATAAGAATGTTGGTGGAGACCCCGATTATGACAATATGATGGACAGAAAGGTAAATAGGGCATAATCTCATAGAAATATCCATAGACGCTACCGATTCAGATCCTATTCATAAGGGAGACTAGTCTTGTCTACTGTTCCGCCAGCAAAGGACATCTAATCTTCTTACCTGTTCCACCAGCTGTCCTATAGCAGAAGACCTCTACCAGAAAGGTTGTTACCTGTTCTGCCAGCTGTCCGATAGCAGAGGACCCCTACCGGAAAGGTTGTTACCTGTTCCACCAGCTGTCCTATAGCAGAGGACCTCTACCAGTAAGGTTATTACCTGTTCCACCAGATGACCTATAGCAGAGGACCTCTACCGGAAAGGTTGTTACCTGTTTCACTAGCTGTCCTGTATCAGAGGACCTCTACCGGTAAGGTTGTTGCCTGTTCCACCAGCTGTCCTATAGCAGGGGATCCCTACCAGAAAGGTTGTTACCTGTCCTATAGCAGAGTAGAACCTCTACCGGAACACCAGCTGTCCTATAGCAGAGGACCTCTACCGGAAAGGTTGTTACCTGTTCTGCCAGCTGTCCTATAGCAGGGGATCCCTACCAGAAAGATTGCTTCCTGTTCCGACAGCTGTCCTATAGCAGGGGACCTATATCGGAAAGGTTGTTACCTGTTTCACCAGCTGTACTGTAGCAGAGGACCCCTACCGGGAAGGTTGTTACCTGTTCCGCCAGCTGTCCTATAGCAGATGACCTCTACCGGAAAGGTTACCTGTTCCACTAACTGTCCTGTAGCAGAGGACCCCTACTGGAAAGGTTGTTACCTGTTCCGCCAGCTGTCCTATAGCAGATGACCTCTACCGGAAAGGTTACCTGTTCCACCAGCTGTCCTGTAGCAGGGGACCTCTACCTAAAAAATGGTTGTTACCTGTTCTGCCTGCTGTTCTATAGCAGGGGATCCCTACCGGAAAGGTTGTAACCTGTTCTGCCAGCTGTTCTTTAGCAGGGGATCCCTAAACCTGTTCTGACAGCTGTTTTAAAGCAGATGACCTCTACCGTAAAGGCTACCTGTTCCACCAGCTGTCCTGTAGCAAAGGACCTCTACCAGAATGGTTGTTATGTGTTCCACCAGCTGTCCTATAGCAGAGTAGAACCTCTACCGGAACACCGGCTGACCTATAGCAGAGGACCTCTACCGGAAAGGTTGTTACCTGTTCTGCCAGCAGTCCTATAGCAGGGGATCCCTACCAGCAAGGTTGCTTCCTGTTCTGACAGCTGTCCTATAGCAGATGACCTCTACCGGAAAGGTTACCTGTTCCACCAGCTGTCCTGTAGCAGAGGACCTCTACCAGAATGGTTGTTACCTGTTCCACCAGCTGTCCTGTAGCAGAGGACCTCTACCAGAATGGTTGTTACCTGTTCCACCAGCTGTCCTGTAGCAGAGGACCTCTACCTGAAAGGTTGTTACCTGTTCTGCCAGCTGTCCTATAGCAGGGGATCCCTACTGGAAAGGTTGTAACCCGTTCTGCCAGCTGTCCTATAGCAGGGGATCCCTACCGGAAAGGTTGTAACCTGTTCTGCCAGCTGTCCTATAGCAGAGGACCTCTACCGGAAAGGTTACCTGTTCCACCAGCTGTCCTGTAGCAGGGGACCTCTACCTAAAAAATGGTTGTTACCTGTTCTGCCTGCTGTCCTATAGCAGTTGATCCCTACCGGAAAGGTTGTAACCTGTTCTGCCATCTGTCCTATAGCAGGGGATCCCTAAACCTGTTCTGACAGCTGTTTTATAGCAGATGACCTCTACCGTAAAGGTTACCTGTTCCACCAGCTGTCCTGTAGCAAAGGACCTCTACCAGAATGGTTGTTACGTGTTCTACCAGCTGTCCTATAGCAGAGGACCTCTACTGGAAAGTTTGTTACCTGTTCTGCCAGCTGTCCTATAGCAGAGGACCCCTACCAGAAAGGTTGTTACCTGTCCTATAGCAGAGTAGAACCTCTACCGGAACACCAGCTGACCTATAGCAGAGGACCTCTACCGGAAAGGTTGTTGCCTGCTCTGCCAGCTGTTCTATAGCAGGGGATCCCTACCAGAAAGGTTGCTTCCTGTTCTGACAGCTGTCCTATAGCAGATGACCTCTACTGGAAAGGTTACCTGTTCCACCAGCTGTCCTGTAGCAGAGGACCTCTACCAGAATGGTTGTTACCTGTTCCACCAGCTGTCCTGTAGCAGAGGACCTCTACCGGAAAGGTTGTAACCTGTTCTGCCAGCTGTCCTATAGCAGAGGACCTCTACCGTAAAGGTTACCTGTTCCACCAGCTGTCCTGTAGCAGAGTACCTCTACCAGAATGGTTGTTACCTGTTCCACCAGCTGTCCTATAGCAGGGGATCCCTACCAGAAAGGTTGCTACCTGTTCCGACAGCTGTCCTATAGCAGGGGACCCCTACCGGAATGGTTGTTATCTGTTCTGCCAGCTGTCCTATAGTAGATGACCTCTACCGGAAAGGTTGTTACCTGTTCCACCAGCTGTCCTATAGCAGAGGACTCCTACCAGAATGGTTGTTATCTGTTCCAACAGCTGGCATTTAGCAGAGGACCTCTAATGTAAAGGTTACCTGTTCCACCAGCTGTCCTGTAGCAGTGGATCCCTAGCAAAAAGGTTGTTACCTGTTCCGCCAGCTGTCCTCTAGCAGAGGACCCCTACCAGAAAGGTTGTAACCTGTTCCACCTGTGCCCATTCTGTGTGACCACAAGGTTACTGGTGCGTGGATCTGCGAGCGCCAGTGGGCACCTCTTTCAATTTCCAGACGGCGGCAGCACAAACATATTTTCTGCTACATACAGGATTGCTACAAAGGCTTTAGCGCACATTTTTGAATAAGCTCCATAGCCAATATAAATATAATATACAATACAATGTTACAGCATATAACTTCATAGTAGGCAAACATTTAATGCACCAGATTGGGTGCTGTTATCATGTAGCCTTACAGTAGACAATTATATGGCCCAGAATGGGTGCTGTTATCATGCAGTATAGGACTAACTGTATCAGAGAAGCCTTGACGAGGCCCGGAAGCTTATCATATCTTTTGCAAAATATATGTAACTTAGATCTCTGAATTACCTTCTATTATGTTGGTTTTTCAAATCTTATTACTAATGCCCTTTTTCTGTGCTGAGGGTTAAATCCCCCTCCCTTGCAGCACCTAAGGGGCAGTAGCGTACCTATATACAAACAGCGCCCCGCACCATAAATTTTGCAAGCCCCCCCCCCCCCCCCGGTAAAATGAAGCCCCCCCAGCCCTGCCTTACCCCACTGGTGCTGCTTACCGTTGCTGCCGCCGCCCGATGTGTTGCCGGGACCGCAGATCTACTTGTCTGCGGTCCCGGCTCTCCTCCTGGCTGGATCCTGCAGTACTAATGAGAAAATAGCTCACACAAAATGTCCGCCCCCAGCGTCATCAAAAAGTGTCTGCTAGACATTTAATGCACCCCAGAGGAGAACTCCATATAATGTTAGCATACCTCCCAACATGACCCTCTCCATGAGGGACAGAATGCTCTGTTTCTGTTTTTTTTCTCTTAATTAATGATTGCCATCACCTGTTTCTAACAGGTTAATGGACAAGAAAGGCATTTCACCACAGGTGATGGCAATCATAAATTAAGAGGAAAGCCCAGAAACAGAGCAATGTGTCCCTCCTGGAGAGGGTCATGTTGGGAGGTATGTGTTAGGGACCTGTCCGACGAGGTCACCTTGACAAGTGGTGGGCAGGCTCATGCTATTGGCCAAGAACCTCATATATTATATATATATATTTGAATGGTGTACGGTGCATCTGCTATTCTGTTCCTATGCAGTGTCCTTTGTAGTGTCAGTTAGGTAGCACATCCCATTAGTAGTATCTAGACCAGGCATTCCCAACCACGGTCCTCAAGGCACACCAACAGTGCAGGTTTTAGTGATATCCAGGCTTGAGCACAGGTGACTTATTTAGTACCTGAGTGATTCTGATTAAACCATCTGTGCTGAAGCCTGGATATCACAAAAACCTGCACTGTTGGTGTGCCTTGAGGACCGTGGTTGGGAATGCTTGATCTAGGGTGTGCAGTCCAGGCCCCCTCCCCCTGAATATATAAATATAATTTTGCTGCCTGGTAATTGCAATCACGGGTACCGGAAATTTGGGTACTTGGATCCTACAGAAGCCTTAATGCAGTGGGCAGCCAACTCCAGTCCTCGAGAGCTACCAACAGTTCACATTTCTTAGATCACCTGGCTGGGGCACAGGTGCACTCATTACTGACTGAAACATTATAAATGATCCACAGGTGGAACTGATTCATTTATGATTCTGTGAGGAGACTTGGAAAACGTTAACTGTTGGTAGCTCTCGAGGACTGGAGTTGCCTTACTGCATACCTCCCTACTTTTGCCAGCACAAAGAGGCCTGACATTAGGAGGTGTGGTCTCATGGTGAGGGGCGTGGCCAACAAGTGCAATGTTTCCCATGAGGCTACGCCCACATTTGCTTCACTGTGAGAGCATGTATAGATGCTGTACGCATGCACAGAGCATCCTAACTGCCCCCACACACACACACGCGCAAGTTACTTTGACCTGTAGGTGGGACAATCGAACAGTCCTAGAATAACTGGCTGTCCCGACAAAATCTGACCATTTGGTAGACATGCTTGGAATTCACATCAATATACACCAGCTGAATTCGGCCCCTGCCTTGATGGTCAGCGTTCGCAAGGAGTGGTAAGGGTGGGGGGCGCTGGGCGTTCCCATGGGATTGCGGGTGGGAAGAGGTGTCCCGGGGGAGGACGGCTGACATCACAGGACTGCTCTGTCTTCGTCCTGCCGCTCGCACAGTGTCCACTGACATATTTGCGCAGACAGGAGAAATCTTATGATGTCAGCGATTATCGAATGATTTCTCCTGCTGCGGACTCATGCAAGGGGATTTGTCTTCATGGTTGCGAGGGGAAACGGCGGCGGGGGACATTCATTCGGCGGGGCGGAGTCACATGGACTCTGTAAGCTGCAAGCTTTAACTAGAATCACCCCCCATATGCAGAACAATCATAGGGAACAGCTACCCCCAAAATGACGTGATCACAACCTTAATCCTACACAGTGCTGGTGCTGGTACTGGTGCAGGTGCTGGTGCTGGTGCGGGTGCTGGTACTGGTGCGGGTGCTGGTGCTTGCAATCCTGTCAATAAATATTATTTCTATAATATAAAACATGTGCAGAGAGAGTTTTGGGTGGGATGTTATTGTTTCTGTGCAGGGTAAATACTGGCTGCTTTAGGCTTACACCGCAATCTAGATTTCAGTTGGAACCCCACCCCGCAATCTAACTCTCTCTCTGCTCCTGTTACATCTGCCCCACCTGCAGTGCAGCATGGTTTTGCCCATTAGAGAAAGATTTTGCTTTAAGATCTTTACTGAATAATCCACACGGTACAGCTGGCTCACGGAATGGATTCTTCAAGTGGACATTGACAATGTCACCATCAGAATGTAGTCAGCTGTGATGTCAACATGGTTAAATGTCAACACATGAGAAGTGTTGACACAGACAGAATAGCAACATATGATATGTTTACATAGCATACTTGCCTACTTTTGAAAACTACTTTCAGGGAGATAATAGTTGGTGGTAGAACTTTGCACAGCGCCCCATTGAGGGGGTGTGTCATGCGCCACCCAAAGGGTGTGTCTAGTTCCATATATGGAGAGATTGTGAAAAGAGATTGTGAATGTGGCACCTAGAAGCGTGGGTGTGTACTGCTACATCTGAGAGGAATCTTTTAAAATGACTTATATCCAAATGTAGATGAGCCCCAAAGCAGTTAGTAAGAGCTACTATACTTGGTAAAGTGCTGGGAAATGGTGCTGATGATTCAATGTAAATGTATCTATCTCTCATTCCTTTTCCCCAAAAATGTAACAGTGTAATGTGGGCTAGGTGACATGAGGGAGATTGCTACACTAATGAGGGAGAGAGGGAGATTGCTGCTATGTCAGGGAGTCTCCTGCAAAATGCAGGATGGTAGGCAACTATGTTACATAGACACAATGTCAACATCAGCATCAGGGTTAGGGTCAGACGAACGTTGTTGACATTCTGACCATGTTGATATTTAGAGGCCTGTTTACTATGCGTTACTTGGAGATAAAGTGGAGGGAGTTAAAGTACCAGTGAACTAGCTCTAACTGTCATTTTTCAAACACACCCTGTAATGTGGCAGTTAGGGAGCTGATTGGCTGGTACTTTATCTCTGTAACGCGGTAGTTAGGGAGCTGATTGGCTGGTACTTTATCCCTGTAACGCGGCAGTTAGGGAGCTGATTGGCTGGCAACAACCACTCTTTGTAAACGACTGGCCCTTTAATTAAACCTCAGCATTTGTCCAGTGTCCCGAATGGCCATTGGACTCGTGCGCATTACATCCGGCCCCATAACTTAAGTCCAACCTCCTTTCTCTCAAGAACCTTTCATTACAGAAAAAAAACATTTAGGGATAAATTGACTAAAGCTTCTAAAAATGAAAAGCACTGACGTTGCCCATAGCAACCAGATTTTGTCTATCACTTCTCTATTGCAACCCTTAGTTTCCCTGTAATACAGCATGTTTATGGCTTAGAGTAAATCACAAGCCCGGGACGGCATCGCTCTTTGGGGCCCATTTATCAACCAATTTTTCAGGGGTTAGCCGCAAATATTAAGTATCACCATAATGTGTGAAGGAGGGGCCCCTCCATTCCCGCCGTCAGATGTTTCCCCTACAGAAACCTACATTGGATGTACCAGTACAATATTGGCCCCCATAGCTACCCCATCTCCCGATAACGGTAGCCCGTTGTAGTCTATGTGGTACAGATTGGGGGAAGTAGTTCCAGCACGGTCCCCCAGGAGCCCTCCAATTGAAATGGCTGCCTTGCAGGGTCACCGCACATGCACAGCATTCACTTTTACAGGACTTTCATCGGGCTGCTCCCACCCTATGGAATGCCCTTTCAAGCACAATAAGACTCTCCACTAGCCTCCAAACTTTCAAGCGTTCCCTGAAAACTCACCTCTTCAGGCAAGCCTATCATATTTAAGTTACATACGCATAACCCTCGGAGGCACTTATGTATTATATAGCTTCCCTTCTGGACCTACAAGCTATGCTATTACTGATGCCTGTCCTTGTGTTTCCCTCCTATGTCCCTATAGACTGTAAGCTTGCAGCAGGGCTCTCCTACCTCCAAGTCTGTCTGTTGTTACCCAGTCTGTTTTATCACTGTCTACTATTGTAAAGCGCAACGGAATTTGCTGCGCTATATAAGACACTGTAAATAAATAAATAAATAAATAACAGCAGCCCCGGCGCTGCAATCAACGCACCACAGGAATGGGCTACTTTCAGAGTTCATGTCCGTGCCTATACTGTACTGGTGATACATTAACCCAATGAAATGAAATTCTCCAATGCAATCCTGGTTGCGAATATTGCTTCCAGAATGCATTGCAATCGATGATCAATCGCTAATGTACCGCACCAGACCTGATCTCACAACCGGGCGTAAAAGTCTCCATAGAAGAAAAATCTAATTTCAGAGTATAGTGTTGGCACTGGGTGTAAGGGCCTGGCATGTCGATGTCGCCTTCTTCCGTAACTTAGGAAGTAATGCCCTCGCCAACTTCACCTCCCCCTGCACCTGCTGCGCCTGGGCAATGCCATCTCCCGGGCAAGTCAATGATTTTGCACTGCAGACCAGCTCATGATGATCCCATGGACAGCAGACAATAATGACATTTGTAGTGTACAAGCGGTGGGAGGGTAGGGAGTGTGTTTGTGAGTGAGTGTGTGTGTGTGTGTGTGTGGAGGGGGGGGGGGTATGAGTGAAAGGTGATCACTCACATTACCAGAGCTATATACACCCCAACCTGCTCACACTGTGGACTGACCAGAATCAGCGTTACAGTATAATCACCTCTTCGATGGCCGAGCCACGTACGAGCAGAGCAGAACACTGCGGTGGGTCTGTGTAAGGAATACTCAATAAGGTGCCTGAGATTCTGCATGCTAGCCATGGCTGGGGGAAGCTCATCCTACATCATACATGTATATGAAGAGAAACACGCCAACATGCATTCTGCATATATATACATCCTCGCTGCAAATCAATGATTATAATAATAAGGATAAAAGACACGCCAGGATATTCAGTATTGGCATTGTGATTGAATAACCAATAATCCATATTGATCAGTACTGATCAGTAAGCCCCTGCAACCCCCAGCACCAAATACAATGTGACCCTAATGTAACCGGTCAGCGCCTTACGCCCCAATTCCACCGTCACCGGTCACATATGATATATAGGGCTGGTGATGTGACTAGCTTGTTGCGTGCCTTGGGAACACATCATACTATATAACTGATCTACGCTCAGATGGAAGATACTGTCCCCTGCGTTCTATACCGACCACATAGGAGATGACAGCATCACCTGTAACGTCTTCCTCTTTGATTGAAAGGTGGGGGGCATTATTTGCCTGGTATATAGCACGCACACACATATACACACACACACCCCGGTAGTGGCGACCGATCTCTTTTATGAACAGAACGGTCGATTTAAAGGTTTATGAGCTGCGTTAGGTTAAACAATCCCGTGCCCCCCCCTACCCCAACACCAGCAGCTCAGTCTATGCAATGACAACCTGCGGAATTGCGCCAATGACACAATGCTCTTACCGTACCAGGCTGCTGGAAGTTTCTCCGTCTGGCTTTGCGCAGATCTGCGGTTGGAATCCTTCCTGCCGGGATGCTCACATACTGGGAGCGGGATCCATGCTTTATGGATCAGGACTGCAGTGTCTGTAGCCTACTGGAGGAGAAGGGGAAATAAATTAAAGGGAAAGGTTCTGCTAGATCCTATACTACACCCTCCCTAGGCTGTCCTTCCTACAAATATCAATGCCCCCTCCGCCACACACCCACCTCTCAGCTATATTCTCCCTGCTGCTCCCCTGCCTCCCCCCCCCCCCCCCTCTTCTCTTCTCAGATCGCTGATTTGATTGATGGCAGAGCTTGCAGTATCCACCCACACATGTGGATTTTTTTTTCCTCAATAGAAAAAAAAAAAAACAGAAAAGCGCCTGAGAGAGGAGGAGAGGAGGGAGAAACATGAATGAAATCTGTATCCAGCAATGCAGACAGGGCTGAGAGCCACCACAGCCAACCTAGGAACAATGGTGCCTTCCTATAGACCTGTCTTATATCCGTGCCAGTGATACCAGCCGCATGGGGGATATCAGGGTGCTCTCGCTGCATACCCCATTGCCAGAGTTATTATATGGGTCTGACTCTGGCTAGATCCCTGGGGATGTCACGGCCAGGCTGGGACTTTTCTCAATGAAGCTGTGTCAGGCGCTGCACATTGCCAGGGGGTGTCCAGATTATGAATCGGGGCGCTCGGGAGGCCTGAGGGGGCTAGGGGGGTCTCCTGCGCTCCCTGATCAGCAAGAGGGGAGAACTGGCTGCTGCAGTGTGAGGATGCACTTCCAGAAGGAAGTGGAAATACATTGTCAGCGGCAAAGAGGAGAGAGATGAAGAAATCACAGAGAGGACAGACACAAAGCAACAGATATACTGCAGGGTTCTACTAACATGTGCTAAATACCTGTAGTACATGCTATGCAGCTATGTAATATATACCTGTATACCTATATAGCTGTAGTACACACTATGCACCATGTCATATATACCTGTATACCTATATACCTGTAGTACACACTATGCACCATGAAATATATACCTGTAGTACACACTATGCACCATGTCATGTATACCTGTAGTACACTATGCACCATGTTATATATACCTGTAGTACACACTATGCACCATGTAATCAGGGGCGTAGCTAAGGGTTCATGGGCCCTGGTGCGAAAGGTCAGCTTGGGGCCCCCCTACATACAACAAAATTAAAATCTCTGTCTGTTTATATTTTAATACTCTATTTGTAATCTTCCATATGTATTTAGCTTTAAAATATGGCTGATTCCTCATACCTGTAAATCAATTCTATTGATTTTATTTATTTTTCCCTTTTTTCCCCCAGATAGCTAAACACCCAGCAAAAATACAGGAAAAAAGTATTTATGAATTTAATAGTCTCAAGTGTTTTCTGGATGGAGCAAAAAGGAAGTTTAATGGACACAGAAGATGCTCATAAGCTGCAGGATAGATTTTCTTTCTTCCTTTACTCTGGCACACACCATTCATAAAGTAAAAGTATTCAAATTTATGGAAAAGATCAAATATTAAAGATGTGGTTAGGAAGCAGTAACTACTGTGTCGCCAAGCTGCGGACATCGCAATTTACCGAGGCAGCTCCTGAGATGCCGTCCTTAGCCCCACCGATTGTCCTACGCCCCCCCCGGGAGGGTACGTGCCAGAGCCGCGTGATGTCAGCGCGACGCACGCTGGCCGGGTCCGCAAAGCACCACTGGGAACGGGTGCTGTTCACTACCCTCATCCAGGACGGCCGGACAGTGGCGAGGATTGGGCCCCCGCTGCGACCCCTGTAGCTACGCCACTGCATGTAATATATATATAGCTGTAGTACACACTATGCACCATGTCATATATATATACCTGTAGTACACACTATGCACCATGTCATGTATACCTGTAGTACACTATGCGCCATGTAATATATACACCTGTAGTACACACTGTGCACCATGTCATATATATATACCTGTAGTACACACTATGCACCATGTCATATATATATATATATATATATACCTGTAGTACACACTATGCACCATGTCATATATATATATATATATATATATATCTGTAGTACACACTATGCACCATGTCATATATATATACCTATAGTACACACTATGCACCATGTCATGTATACCTGTAGTACACTATGCGCCATGTAATATATTTACCTGTAGTACACACTATGCACCATGTCATATATATACCTGTAGTACACACTATGCACCATGTCATATTTATACCTGTAGTACACACTATGCACCATGTAATATATATATACCTGTAGTACACACTATGCACCATGTCATGTATACCTGTAGTACACACTATGCACCATGTAATATATATACCTGTAGTACACACTATGCACCATGTCATATATACCTGTAGTACACACTATGCACCATGTCATATATATACCTGTAGTACACACTATGCACCATGTCATATATATATATACCTGTAGTACACACTATGCACCATGTCATATATATACCTGTAGTACACACTATGCACCATGTTATATATATATACACCTGTAGTACACACTATGCACCATGTCATGTATAACTGTAGTACACACTATGCGCCATGTAATATATTTACCTGTAGTACACACTATGCACCATGTCATATATATATACACCTGTAGTACACACTATGCACCATGTCATATATACCTGTAGTACACACTATGCACCATGTCATGTATACCTGTAGTACACACTATGCACCATCTCTTATATATTTGGCTACATCTGTCACTCAAAATGTGTCTGGCCCTCTAACGCTGGGTGGAGCCTCTGACTCACATGACAGAGAACCAGCCCAGTGAGCCCACAGTCATAGGAGGGACACATTGCTCTGCTCCTGCACTTTCCTTTTAATGTATGATTGCCATCACCTGTGTTGAAGCACCTTTCCTATCAATTAACCTGTTCAACACAGATGAAGGTAATCATACATTAGGAAGAAAGTCCAGCGGCAGAGCATTGTGTCCCTCCTGGCATGGGTCATGTTGGGAGGTATGCACAGTGCCAGACACCCTCTGCCTCCCCATGTTACCCAGCAAAGACACAGCTACTCACCAGACACACCAGGTGAGCGCCCCCCGCCGCCCCCCCATCCGCGATTCGCGGGGCCCCTCACACGATTTGCGCGCTCCCCCGCCCCCGCAAACCCCTCCTACCGCAATTCGCGGCACCCCCCCACGATTTGCGGCAACCCCAGCCCCCACGACCCCCCCTCCGGCGATTCGGGGCACCCCACCCCCGCGTCCCCCCCTTCTGCGATTCACTGCAACCCCCCGCACCCATCCCCCCTGCACCCCTCCCGTGATTCGCGGCACCCCCCCCCTGACCCCCCCCCCCCTCCCGTGATTCGCGGCAAACCCCCCCCGGCCCTGCGACCCCCCCTCCCGCGATTCGCTGCAACCCCCGCGCCCACCCCTCCCGCAATTCGCAGCACCCACCCCCGCGACCCCCCCTCCCCCAATTCATGGCACACACACCCCCCCCGCGACCCCCCCTCCCGCAATTCACGGCATCCACCCACGACCCCTCCTCCCGTGATTCGCGGACACCCCTCACCTCCTCCCTCCCCCCCCCCCTGCGCGTGATTCACGGCAACCCCAGGATTAAATGGCACATGCAAAACACTGACACGGCTATGGTCGACAATGAAAAAGGTTGACATGAGTTTTTGAAGATTTATTTTTCTTTTTTTGAATGTTTTCATATTCATTCTCATGTGTCGACATGGACACCAATGAAGTGCCACACTTATGTCAACATTTACATGTGTTGACCTTTCTGTGTTGATTTTTTCTTGTGGCAATTTTTTTTGCACGTCAACCTAGACATCATCAACCAATTCTTTGTATAATATATAACACCTGTTCTGTTTTACTGTAGGTGCTTTAAGTCAGATCTTTTACTGCTACTATTACTGTTTATGTAAATGCATTCTGAATGACAGCAACATCCTTCCATCCTTCTACAAGAATATATAACCAACTAGGTTGATACATCGCGCCCCGTGCCCCCCCTACCGCAAATCGCGGACCCCCCGCGCACCCCCCCTCCCGCGATTCACGCCCCCTCCCACGATTCACGTCACCCCCGCGCACCCCCCCTCCCGCAATTCACAACCCCCCCCTCGCGCGATTCACGCCCCCTCCCTCGCTTTGCGGACCCCCGCCCTCTCCCACGATTTGCGGACACCTGCGCCCCCTCCCTCCCTTGATTCACGGCACCCCCGTGCCCCTCCCGCAATTCACGGCACCCCTAAGCCCCTCTTTAGTCCCCCGTATACTCACACACCCCTATCACTACCCAGCTTCCTGCTCTCCTGAACCGTAACTTCCATCACTGGGGAGTCGCTGACGCTGTTTTGCCCACATGCCCCTATCATGCCTCATAGCCCAGCCTCCTGCTCTCATGCACCCTAACTCCCACCCAGTAGGAAGAGACACTAACTCAGGGCCACCATCCTGTACTGCCACGCTGGACCCTCACCCAATTGCAGAAGCTGCACAGTATCTCCCACCCTCCTCTTTAGTCCCCCTTTTTCCCACACACCCTTATCACTACCCAGCCTCCTGTTTTCCTGTGTCGTGACCTCCGCCAGTGGGGAGCCGCTGACTCAAAAACACCCTACTATACTATTGCACACACACACACACCTAAACAACATGCACACACAGCCCCCCCCACACCCACAAATGTCACTGTACCATCCACACTTTCAATGTACATCTTTCTCTGTAACCGCTTTTTAATTAAACAAAACAATACACACCCCCTTCCAAATCATATGCTCTCTATTTAACACATTTCACCTATAACTCAAGTTGCAATATACAGGAATCTTTCATACAATTCTAACCATATTTCTCATATTCAAATGTTCACAAATTAAGGGGGCGCAGCCCCTTACGATGGTGTGAAGAGCGCCCGTAGGGCGCGATGAATCACCTAGTGTAATATATATACCTGTAGTACACGCTATGCACCATGTAATATATACCTGTAGTACACACTATGCACCATGTAATATATACCTGTAGTACACACTATGCACCATGTACTATATATACCTGTAGTACACACTATGCGCCATGTAATATATATATACCTGTAGTACACACTATGCACCATATCATATATATACCTGTAGTACACACTATGCGCCATGTAATATATATATACCTGTAGTACACACTATGCACCATGTCATATATATATACCTGTAGTACACACTATGCGCCATGTAATATATATATACCTGTAGTACACACTATGCACCATGTCATATATATATACCTGTAGTACACACTATGCACCATGTCATATATACCTGTAGTACACACAATGCACCATGTAATATATACCTGTAGTACACACAATGCACCATGTCATATATACCTGTAGTACACACAATGCACCATGTCATATATATATATATACCTGTAGTACACGCTATGCACCATGTGATCAGAGCCGAATTTCCCATTAGGCACGTGAGGCACCGGCCTAGGGGCGGCACATGTTTGGGGGCGGCACTTGGATGCCTGTGATAGTACTGTCAGCCCAAAATGTACCAATAACTGCAAAATATCCACTGTACTGTACTATATTCCATCTTAAATAGAGTGTAAATGGATAGGACATGCAGATACTGCCCCTATAAACTGTCCTACTTAGTAAACATTATTGTTGTGCCTAGGGGCGCCCTCATCCCTAAATCCGCCCCTGCATGTGATATATACACCTGTAGTACACACTATGCACCATGTCATATATACCTGTAGTACACACTATGCACCATGTCATATATACACCTGTAGTACACACTATGCACCATGTCATATATATATATACCTGTAGTACACACTATGCACCATGTAATATATATACCTGTAGTACACACTATGCACCATGTAATATATATACCTGTAGTACACTCTATGCAACATGTAATATATACATGTAGTACACACTATGCACCATGTAATATATACCTGTAGTACACACTATGCACCATGTAATATATATACCTGTAGTACACACTATGCACCATGTAATATATACCTGTAGTACACACTATGCACCATGTCATATATACCTGCAGTACACACTATGCACCATGTAATATATACACCTGTAGTACACACTATGCACCATGTCATATATACACCTGTAGTACACACTATGCACCATGTCATATATATATATACCTGTAGTACACACTATGCGCCATGTAATATATATATACCTGTAGTACACACTATGCACCATGTCATATATATATATACCTGTAGTACACACTATGCACCATGTCATATATACCTGTAGTACACACAATGCACCATGTCATATATACCTGTAGTACACACAATGCACCATGTCATATATACCTGTAGTACACACAATGCACCATGTCATATATATATATACCTGTAGTACACACTATGCACCATGTGATCAGAGCCGAATTTCCCATTAGGCACGTGAGGCACCGGCCTAGGGGCGGCACATGTTTGGGGGCGGCACTTGGATGCCTGTGATAGTACTGTCAGCCCAAAATGTACCAATAACTGCAAAATATCCACTGTACTGTACTATATTCCATCTTAAATAGAGTGTAAATGGATAGGACATGCAGATACTGCCCCTATAAACTGTCCTACTTAGTAAACATTATTGTTGTGCCTAGGGGCGCCCTCATCCCTAAATCCGCCCCTGCATGTGATATATACACCTGCAGTACACACTATGCACCATGTCATATATACCTGTAGTACACACTATGCACCATGTTATATATATACCTGTAGTACACACTATGCACCATGTCATATATATATATATACCTGTAGTACACACTATGCACCATGTAATATATATACCTGTAGTACACACTATGCACCATGTAATATATATACCTGTAGTACACACTATGCAACATGTAATATATACATGTAGTACACACTATGCACCATGTAATATATACCTGTAGTACACACTATGCACCGTGTAATATATATACCTGTAGTACACACTATGCACCATGTAATATATACCTGTAGTACACACTATGCACCATGTTATATATACCTGCAGTACACACTATGCACCATGTAATATATATACAGTACCTGTAGTACACACTATGCACCATGTACTATATATACCTGTAGTACACACTATGCACCATGTCATATATACACCTGTAGTACACACTATGCACCATGTCATATATACCTGTAGTACACACTATGCACCATGTAATATATATATACCTGTAGTACACACTATGCACCATGTCATATATACACCTGTAGTACACACTATGCACCATGTCATATATACACCTGTAGTACACACTATGCACCATGTCATGTATACCTGTAGTACACACTATGCACCATATCATATATATACCTGTAGTACACACTATGCACCATGTAATATATACCTGTAGTACACACTATGCACCATGTAATATATATACCTGTAGAACACACTATGCACCATGTAATATATATACCTGTAGAACACACTATGCACCATGTAATATATATATATACCTGTAGTACACACTATGCACCATGTAATATATCCATGTAGTACACACTATGCACCATGTCATATATACCTGTAGTACACACTATGAACCATGTCATATATACCTGTAGTACACACTATGCACCATGTCATATATACCTGCAGTACACACTATGCACCATGTCATATATACCTGTAGTACACACTATGAACCATGTCATATATACCTGTAGTACACACTATGCACCATGTCATATATACCTGCAGTACACACTATGCACCATGTAATATATATACCTGTAGTACACACTATGCACCATGTACTATATATACCTGTAGTACACACTATGCACCATGTCATATATACACCTGTAGTACACACTATGCACCATGTCATATATACCTGTAGTACACACTATGCACCATGTAATATATATATATACCTGTAGTACACACTATGCACCATGTCATATATACACCTGTAGTACACACTATGCACCATGTCATATATACACCTGTAGTACACACTATGCACCATGTCATGTATACCTGTAGTACACACTATGCACCATATCATATATATACCTGTAGTACACACTATGCACCATGTAATATATACCTGTAGTACACACTATGCACCATGTAATATATATACCTGTAGAACACACTATGCACCATGTAATATATATACCTGTAGAACACACTATGCACCATGTAATATATATATATACCTGTAGTACACACTATGCACCATGTAATATATCCATGTAGTACACACTATGCACCATGTCATATATACCTGTAGTACACACTATGAACCATGTCATACTGTATATACCTGTAGTACACACTATGCACCATGTCATATATACCTGCAGTACACACTATGCACCATGTCATATATACCTGTAGTACACACTATGCACCATGTCATATATACCTGTAGTACACACTATGCACCATGTCATATATACCTGTGGTAAACACTATGCACCATGTAATGTTACGGGGCAGGAGAACAGGAGGCAGGGCAGTGATAGAGGTGTGTGGGCATAAGGGGTAGTAAAGGTTTTTGGCTGTTGCAGAGTAGGGATGGGCATTGGTGCAGACGCCATCGATGGTTGGCATTGATGGCGATTTTGCACCCTGCCATCGATAGTAGTACCATATTACTTGGATAACCATCGATTGTTGTAGCTATCGATGGTCATCCATTATATCTGACTGAATAGGCCGTGGGTCAATCAGAACTCGGTGGCGGGACTTCTGGGTGTGGGGGGGGTGGGGCGGAGCTATGCTCCGTGTCCCGGCACCTTAAAAAAATTTGAAACTTGATTGGTTCTCCTTTGCCATTGATGTAGGGAAACCATCTGGTCCTTCCACATTGATGGCAAAAGTATTCAACATCGGCCATAAACCATCAATGATTTGAAATCATTGATGGTCGATGGGCATCCCTAGAACTGGAGGAGGGTGGGGGACAGTATGCAGCTCCCGGCAGTGGGTGAGCGTCTCCTCCCAATGGGAGGGAGTGAGGGTGCATGAGAGCAGGAGGCTGTGTAATAGTGGTATGTAGGCAAGACATTGATAAAAGTTGTGGCGCTGGTGCAGAGGACCGTGGGGACACTTCTGGTAGTAAGGGAACCTGCAGCGCGGCAGCTAGGGCCGGATTTCCCACCTAGGGGCGGCACCTGCTTGTGGCGGTACAGGATCCCCCATTCTCACAGGGGGTATGTGAAATGCGGGAGCGGGGTCGCGGAGGTCCGCTGGGAGGGGGGGGGGATTGCCGGAAGGGAGTCAGGGGGGTCTGCAAATTGCGGGAGGGGGTGCGGGATCTGCGATTAGCGGGAGGGGGCGGTGGTCCACAAATCGCGGGAGGAGGCGCGGGAGTCCCGCGAAACGCGGGAGGTGCCGTGAATCGCGGGAGGGGGGGTTGCGGGGGGTGCCACGAATCGCGGGAGGGTCGCGGGGGGCTTGCGAATCGCGGGAGGGGTTGCGGGGGTCACGGGTCACGGGTGTCCGGGGGGGGGGGGGGGGTGGTGGTGCGGGAGTAATGGTGGATGGTGGCTGTGGAGTAATGGTGGATGCTGGGCGTGTACTGTAGCCCTGGCTGGGCGGGGGGAGGTGATGTCAAGGCGGTGGTGGTGTGTAGAGCACTGGTCTTTTCCCTAGGAGGGGCGGGTTTGTGTATCCCACTGGGCGGGAACGTTATACACATAGAACACTGGTCTTTTCCCTAGGGGGGGGGCGGGTTTGTGTATCCCGCTGGGCGGGAACGTTATATACACAGGGGATGAGTGACAGATATGGCTAAATATATGAGATACCTGTAGTACACACTATGCACCATGTCATATATAACTGTATACCTATATACCTGTAGTACATCAGAATCAGGTTTATTGGCCAGGTAAACTTGCGTATACTAGGAATTTGTTTTAGGTTTGCTGTGCAGCAGCCAGGTGGGTAACAAGTAAACAGCATACAGCATAAACAGCATACAGTATAAACAATAAACAATATAAACAGGTGGGGGAACATGTACGGTCATATAGAAAGTTATTCCGAGGGGACACTGTGTTAGATTATGTGCAAAGGGTTATGGCGCGACTAGACAGTGAGGTGTGAACAGGTGAACCGCTTGAGGGAAGAAACTTTTTAGGCTTCTGGTGGACCTGGTGGGAATAGCCCTGTAGCGTCTGCCTGATGGCAGCAGGTTAAACAAGCCATGGCCAGGATGTAGTTGGTCCTTGACCATCTTCATTGCCTGCTGTTTTTCTCTGGACAGTTACAGGTCCTGGACAGAGCGAAGGTCCGTCCCAATGATCTTCTCCGCAGTTCTGACGACCTTTTGGAGTCTGCAGTTGTCTCTCTCGCTGGCGGAGCCGTACCAGACTAATATTGAGGAGCACAGTACAGACTCCACAATTGCAGAGTAGAAGAGGAGCAGAATCTTCTGTGGGATGTTGAACTTCCTCAGTTGCCTAAGGAAGAATAGCCTCTGCTGTGCTTTTCCAACAATAGTATGAGTGGTGGGCCCCCATTTAAGGTCCGGGAGATTGTGGTTCCTAAGGAGTCCAGTAGCGACACCACACTGTCAGCAACTGTTAGCGGAGGAACACCAACAGCCTTCTTCCTAAAGTCCACTACCATATCAACGGTTTTGAGTGGGTTGAGCTCTAGATGGTTGCTGCTGCACCACAAGGCCAATCGGTCCACTTCTTGTCTGTAGGCCGATTCGTCCCCGTCCTTGATAAGGCCAATGACGATAGTGTCATCGATGAATTTGATTATCTTTACTGATTGCGCCTGTGATTTGCAGTCGTTGGTATACAGGGAGAAGAGCAGGGGTGAGAGTACAAAGCCCTGAGGGGGCTCCTGTGCTGATGGACCGCACTTGGGAGGTGAATTTTCCCACTTTCACAACATGTTTTCTATCAGTCAGAAAGTCCACAATCCAAGGACACATAGCTTCAGGGACTCCTAAGCGGAGTAGTTTGGGGTGGAGGATGTTGGGGATAATTGTGCATACCCTCCAACATTTGGAGGGCAGAAAATGGTACACAATCAAAAAGGGGGCGTGGTCATGGGTAAAAGGGAGTGGCCACAGGTAAAGGGGACGTGGCCATGTTCCCTTTCTGAATCATTACATTTCAGAATCATTAAATTCTGCATAGTCACATCATCTGTGGAAACAATTTTATACATTGCCACTATAAATTATGAGGGAGAGACAGCCCCGTGACTAGGCTTCTGAGCAGTCCGAGTGACTGACAATAGTGAGTCCCCCACTACATCTGTGCGGTTGGATGCAGCTCCCCTCACCAGTGCCTGGTCACCACTCACCACCACGCTGATCACAGATCGTTCCGGTGGTGGAAGCAGCGTCGTCCTTGCAGTCCGGCAGCCACAGGTCATTTGGCTCAACTGATAGCTCTAGACTGGCGGTGGCATCCAAACATTGGATACATGCCAGCGGGCGAACTCTGTGTGTACAGCTCTGCGGGAGCGGGACCGCGGGCTTAGCTAACATCATGACGCAGAGGCACCGCAAGTCTGTACTGGGAACAGGGGCACTGTACTGACTGTGACTGGACATAATCTACACCTGCCGTAAACCGGTACATTCCACAAACCGGTACAATTTATTTTAGCCGGTACTGTACCGGCTATATCGGTACAGTTGGAGGGTATGATTGTGTTGAAAGTGGAGCTGAAGTCAACAAACAGGACCTTTGCATAGGTACCAGGCATCATCTGTTTCAAACTTGCTGGATATGGAGAGAGGGAGCTGTGAAGACAGAGATTGGAGGTAGGAGCATATAGGGACTGGGGGTGGGGTGAAGAGTTTGTGGGCTAAAAACTGTCACAGCTGAAAGTGGAAGTACATGGCAGAAGCCGTCATTTTGACATGCTTTTAACTAGTATAATATATATGCCGAACGCATTCGCACAGCGGCCCTGCACATGCCAACCTGAGTCACATGCCAAATCTGCAATGTTTTTGTTGCTCCAGCTGTCTCAGCTAGAATCAGGAGAGTCACCTACAGTCTCTGTCAGGGCAGAAGTCCCAGCCGGCAGTAGATGATGTTAGTCCTTATTATCAGCTGCTTAATACGTACTCGGAACTGTGGAACGGACTCTCTACAATATGTCTGCACAGAGTACTGACAGACCATGTCATATACAGTCATGCATCATATCTCTGCACAGTATCTAGGACAGGGGTAACCAACTCCAGTCCTCGAGAGCTACCAACAGTTAATGTTTTCCAGATCTCCTCACAGAATCACAAGTGAAGTAATTAGCTCCACCTGCGGATCTTTGAAAATGTTTCAGCTAGTAATGAGTGCACCTGTGCAGCAGCTAGGTTGTTTGGAAAATGTGAACTGTTGGTAGCTCTCGAGGACCGTAGTTGGCTACCACTGATCTAGGGGATGCAGCATATATCAGTACTGAATATTCTGGAGCAGGGGGGAGGGGGCAAACCTGTCATTAAAAATGTACCAACAGTTCATGTTTGTCACGCAACCTGTGGATCTATAGTAGGAATGAATGCAGCAGGTTTGATAATGTTACAGTTAGTAATGACTACAGCTGTGCACCAGCTAGGTGATCTGCGGAATGTGAGATAGTAATGACTACAGCTGTGCACCAACTACGGAGTCTGGGAAATGGGACAGTTAGTAATGACTACAGTTGTGCACCAGCTAGGTGATCTGGGGAATGTGACAGTTAGTAATGACTACAGCTGTGCACCGGCTAGGTGATCTGGGGAATGTGACAGTTAGTAATGACTAAACCTGTGCACCAGCTAGGTGATCTGGGAAAGTGACAGTTAGTAATTATTACACCTGTGCACCAGCTAGGTGATCTGTGGAATGTGACAGTTAGTAATGACTACACCTGTGCACCAGCTAGGTGATCTGGGAAATGTGACAGTTAGTAATGACTACACCTGTGCACCAGCTAGGTGATCTGGGGAATGTGACAGTTAGTAATGACTACAGCTGTACACCATCTAGGGAGTCTGGGAAATGTGACAGTTAGTAATGACTACAGCTGTGCACCAGCTAGGTGATCTGGGGAATGTGGCAGTTAGTTATGACTACAGCTGTGCACCAGCTAGGTGATCTGGGGAATGTGACAGTAATGACTACACCTGTGCACCAGCTAGGTGATCTGGGGAATGTGACAGTTAGTAATGACTACAGCTGTGCACCAACTAGGGAGTCTGGGAAATGTGACAGTTAGTAATGACTACAGCTGTGCACCAACATACATACCTAACACTATGCAATATTTATACATCGTAGCATAGATCTATACTTTGAATATTTGGAAATAGCAAATGTTTACATTAGTATTAGACTCTGTTTCAGCACCACAGACAGTGTATGGCTTAATTAGGATAAGACTATTCCATCATATTGTTTTCAGCACCCTGGACAGCGTAAGGTACATTGATGGCAGATAACATTGGCCCTTATTCTGATTGACGCGTACTTTACCGCATACTTTCGGATGGCGTCTTTACGGCGTCTGCGCATGCGTGGAGAACGCAACGCGCATGTGCCAGGCCTTGACTCCGTACCAGTTCAGCCAAATCCCGTCCCAAACTGTTCCCCGCAATCAGTCGGGAAATATGGGCGTATTATGGGCGTCATGCGGAATGACACATGGGCGTAGTTTCAAAGTGGGCAAAACGGGGCGGAAACATGGGCGGACACGGGGGAGTACACTTATGTTGGGGGGCGTGCATTCGGATACCACTCCGAATGCACGCGATCAAAAAGGGAAGAAATGTGCGGTGTCCACAAGTGTACTATTGCTTTGCGGACACCACTCGTTCATGCGGTAGGCGAACGTACGCCTAATGACTACAAGCATTAACACCTGAACCCAATAGAATCGACTCCTTTACTCATTACTCACTAATAGGACGCTTGTCAGTGCTTTAATTGAAACCATTGCACTTCAATTGCTGTAAGGGTTAATGTGTGCAATGCATGTGTTAGGCATGCTTGTAAGGATATATTGGCATCTAATTGATTCCAATTCCAAATAAGAAGTTTTTTATGAGGATAGGTAATTGAATAAGTGGGTCATGTGATGTATTGCAGAAGATACATAATAGTGGGTTGTTTGGCGTAAATACTCCGCTTACGGGCGGTAGCACCGCTTGGCTCCCGTTCGGATGCGGTATTCCCGAGCATAATCTGTAATACTCTGTAATACCGTGCAGAATCTGAGTGTTTCTCCCGCACACGCATGGTTTGTATGTCGTCCGTAAACACGCCCTGTTCTTAAAGAGTGAGTCCGTCCGAATGCGGAGGACCCGTGGGCGTTTCTACGGACGATGGCCGCACGCGGCAGAACACCGTGGCGTGCGGACCGCTCCGTAAGAATGCGGGAATATCCGCACCGATCAGAATAAGGGCCATTGACTGGTATTGGAAAGTGACAATTAGGTGCAGACACCACTATTGATACTCAAAGTCAGCCTCAGGTATATAGAGATAATTGTCAGCCTCAGGTATATAGAGATAATTGTCAGGCTCAGGTATATAGAGATAATTGGGTACTTATGTAGTATCTGGGCTGCCGATTTTGAAATCGGGTCCATCGCATCGCATCGCATACGACCATATCGCATGCGATGCGATGGACCCGATTTTTCCATAGGATTCAATGTTAAAATGGACTGAGTCCATTTTAACATGGAATTCAATGGGAAAAGGGGTCCTTTTCATACCCCTACTATCCAAGTGGGCATGGAGTTGGATATAATCCTGTGGCGAGCGTAGCGAGCCACCGAGCCCGAAGCGTGGCGAGCGCAGCGAGCCCCGCGAGGGGAGACAGAATACCGTCCGCTCGCCACGCTTCGGGCTCGGTGGCTCGCTACGCTCGCCACAGGTTTATATCCAACTCCATGCCCACTTGGATAGTAGGGGTATGAAAAGGACCCCTTCCCTTTTTCCCATTGAATTCCATGTTAAAATGGACTCAGTCCATTTTAACATTGAATCCTATGGAAAAATCGGGTCATCGCATCGCATCGCATGCGATATGGTCGCATGCGATGCGATATCGCATCGCATCGCACTGATTGTATGCCTTAAGTTAAGGCATACAATCAAAAAATCGGCAGCCCAGATACTACATAAGTACCGATAATTATCAGCCTTTGATCTATAGAGATAATTGCAAGAAATAATTTTCCTACAGATGGAGCCCTGTCATTCAGCCGGGGGCTGGCGATAGAATCGCCAGCCTCCACCAGCAGCCGAAAGTGGGCGGGTGCGCATGAGAAGCTTGTGCGCCTGTTCCGATGGTGCTCCCCACCACATCCCCGCCAGTCCCCGCCGCCTCCCCCTGCCCATCTCCCTGAAGTGGAGATGGGCAGGGTGAGTGACTGAGACGCTCACACGTCCCTCTCCGCCAGCGCTCGCCAGCGCGGACATTCTGCCGAGCGCGGGAGATAAATGAGAGGGGCTCCATCTGTAAATCGAATTTTCTTTAAAAGATTCTGCGGTCAAATGAAACCATTTTGTTTACACTCTCCCAGATCCCTCCACTGATCAAACCCTATACACACTCACTGCTTCCAGCCGCTGACACAGAGTGCAGTGCTCTATGTAACAGATCACAGGGATATATAACAATGGGAAATAGAGCGTACTATCTACGATGTTTCTATTTGGACTGAGACCTCTAATGCTGTGTACACACCGTGAGATTCCTTTGCTATTCGACTTAAGATTCAAGTGCTATGCAATCTTTGCTATCTCTGTGCTATTTACATACAATTCATACAATCTGCATTAGATTTGCACTATATAGTCATTGCTGCCCTGTCTATCTGGGTTTCGATTTGTGCTGCCACGAGATCGCAAGGTAAAAAACCTGTGCAATCTGCATGCGAGTTTGACTATATGGTCAACATCTAGGGGGAAATTTACTAATATGAAAAACCTAGTTTTTTGTATTAGTATTTTCCCTACGACTGCATACGACTGTTTCAGTCGTATGCAAAGTCGTGTTCCGGAGGGGGATTTACAAAGCAGTCATATACGACTGCTTTGTAACCCTCCGATGTCGTAGGAATTCGTATTAGCTGGCCATATATACGGCCGCTAATACGAATTTTTCTGGCAGTCTGCACGGATCAGTCAGATCCGTGCAGGCTGCAGTGTGTAAAAAAAAAATAGAAAAAATAAATATAAAAAAAAAAACAGCGTGGGGTCCCCCCCACAGCTGTAACCAGCACCAGGCTGAAAGAACCGGGGCCGGAAATTAAAAATCAGGGAACCCGACAAATAGGGGTTCCCGAATTTTTAACAACCAGCCCCAGGCTCCAGGTCCGGGGCTGGTTCCCAAAATATGGGGGACAAAATGACTAGGGGTCCCCCGTATTTTAAGAACCAGCTCCAGGCCAAACCAGCCAGCAGGGTAATGCCACAACCGGGGGGAGACTTTTTATACAAGTCCCCCCGGCCAAACCATTAACCCCCTGACCGGTCAGCCTGGCCAGGGGCCCTGGGGGAGTGGGGACCCCCCCAATAAAGGGGTCCCCCCCTTCAGGACTTACCTGAAAAGGCTGAAGCCTGGTGCTGTCCCCGGTGGCCCTGTGCGGTGGCCACCCGTCTGATCTTGGTGTAAAAAAATAGAAGAATAAACTATTGTTTTAAACTGTGGAACTATGAGTCCCAGCAAGCCTCCCCCGCAAGCTGGGACTTGGAGAACCACAAGTCCCAGCCTGCGGGGCATTAAAGGGCCCGCTGGGTCTTGTAGTTCCACAGTAAAAAAAATAGTTAAATAAATACACACTGACACCTGAAAAATAAAAGTTTTAATACATACATTACACACACACTGATACTTACCTATCTTGATCCCGTAGGTAGGTCCCAGAGTCTTGATCCGGTGCCTTTTCCTGGTTCCGGATCCATGTTGGCATTCTTCACCATGTCGATCTTCATGTCGGCGTCGACGTCCGGTCCGGGGTCCGAAGAAATCCATTGTGGACCTGTGGAAGGAAATCCAACTCGCCCAGGTCCTCCATGGAAGTTCTTCTGGCTTGATCCGACGAAGTCCAGGGCTTCTTCCTTCTTCTTCCATCTTCTTGCTTCTTCTTCAAGCTGCCGGCGACTCCAGCAAGCTCCCCGACTGTCAGAGCCGCAGAGATCCTTCCTCCTCGGCGTCTGTACTCAGAATGAATTCTGGCCAATCAGGAGCCGCCTAGCGGTCAATCAGGAGCAGTTTTTCTTTTGCTCAAGTCAGTGACCTGGGATGTGTCATTATAGTGTGGGAATATTGCAGCACCCAGTCTGCAACTATTTCCCACTGTACACAAAATATAAGTGGGGGCCTTGGACTGCACACCCTATATACAAACCCTATATACAAACATAGGGTCCGATTCTGGATCACTCGTAGTGATCTGAATTTGGACTCTGCTCTGATGGTCAACGAAGGACTGTGTCAGGTTACACACTCGTCGGGCGGTTTGCAGCAGGGAGGGAGAGCTGGGGGGCGGACTGGGCGGTTGACGGAACTGGGCCATGGAAAGTCCAGCATTTTATGGGCGTTCCCATGTTTTTGCGGGCAGGAGGATGACGTCAGCCACCTGCCGCATCTTCTTTCTAGACATCGCAAATAAAGGTCAATTTATGCCCACCAAGTCAGCAAAGGCCAGATACCCCAGCGCCACACTAGGGAGAGGCTAAGTGCTATTAAGAAATAAGAAGAAGCTACAGTATGAGAGTTATTCATTAGAATGCAAAAAAGTGCACTGAAGCCTACTCCATCTGTAATTATTATTTAGTGCAGCAGATGTTTCAGTAACTGCTTATGGTTAAATTGTGACAGGTCTACCGGTGTCCAATCATGTGTACAACTGGAAATGGACAGGAAAAAACCATAGAGACAAATTTACAGACACGTGACAAGTCGGGATACAGATGCAGCACATCCGGCGCAATCACGGCAGTTGCTCAGTCATACATGCTTAATAAAATCTACCAGGGGACTTGGGGTTATTGCAACGTGTCCAAGGTCCCACCATACTTTTGAAGGTCGTCCTATTTGACCGCATAGAATGATTTCTATCTCTATGTCACACGCGGTGCAGTTTGACCAGCTGAGACACCCCCCTCCCCATCTCTATTTTAAACTATTGCCCATTTAGAAATCTCTATACAACATTATTTCATGTGCACATTCTGGTGAGGTTTGACCCTGCTGAATGGCTCTTACCAAACACGTATCCTTGAAGTATAGGATTGTTGATTGTGGCTGCAGGACTAAAGGACAGAAATGACTGGAATGTTATTAGTTACTGTGCGACAAGGCTGCTGGGGCTTAGTGCTCGCGTCCTCTATTGTCAGTAAACCTGGCCATGAAATCCGCCAGTGTACATTGTCTGCGCCTGAGAACAGATCCTGTTGTTTCCATGGGTTCATCGCTGTGTAAATTTCTACTTGGCTGCACCCGGGGCAGCCATACACCCCCAACCGAGACCACCCATACCTGCACCCCTAATTCCTGCAGACCCTACCCAACTGTAGGTGATGCCAGTAGCACCTGTGCAGTTGGTGCCATGTATAAATGCCAATATGTAGAACAGCAGCACACTTCAAAATTTAAATATGTGAGAAACACCAACTGCCATTCCAAACTGACTCACTGGTGGTGGGTGTGGCTCCACTATTTGAATTTTGAACTGTGCTGTAGCCCCAGACACGCCCTCCAACAGAGTAACCGTCCAATGGCAGCAATGGAAGATATAGAATAAAAACTCTTCTCTTGCCTCCCTATATACTGTGGTACACAGACCTCGGAGTTGACAGTCAGTAAGTTGACCACTATTGGTCAACAAGCATTAGGTGAACATGGACAATAGGTTGACCCAAGCAAATTGTCAACATGGTCACGGTCGACACATAAAAAGTTCCACATGGGTTTTTTACGCTTTTAAAATTTTTGTAACTTTTTCGTACTTGTGGGCTAAGATCGGGAATAGTAAAGTGAGCGCAGCGAGTCGTGCAAGGGCACGTGGTACACTAACTAACTGGCACACAAAAAAAGTAAAATGCTGATGTCAATCTTTTTATCTGTCCACCATTTCCACGTCTACCTTTTCCTTATGTCAAACGGCTTTCCCATGTGTATCACTTGCATGTTGACCTTTTTGGGGTCCATCTAATTACTGTTAACCCACAGCCATTTTTGAAGGCCCATGTGAATGCTACTGTATGTGGGGATCGGTGGCTGAGCTGATGTCGGACCCAATAACCGTGCCACACCCGCGCCCCTTTCAGCCCGTAACATCGCATGCTTCAACCTCTGTCGTTCATCGGCCCTTAACTCAAACCCCGGCCGACAAAGCCCAACACACGAGTGCGGCACTGCAAAGATGAAATGTAATATTCTCATGATGGCCGGGGGGGGGGGGAGCGATGGCTCGCTCTTGTTGACGGATTCAGAATGAACAACAATAGCTTTGTTTTGAAGCCCAGCGCTGTTTTATCAATCATTCTTCTTAGCAGGCATTGTGTTTTAAAGAATTGCCCTAAAGCTACATCACCGCCCACAAGACATCTGCGTGACACAAACACAACACAGGATGCACGATGAGCGCTAGGTAGAGGGAACGTGGATGGGGCCGCTCACAAAAGAATACATTATCCACTGCCGCACATCCAGAAAGGAGAGGTAGACACATTCATTAATTACATTCAGTACCCCAGTACCAATAGCTGTCCAGATGTTCCCACCTCCCGTATTACACACTTCCGACTTCCGACGTCAGCGTATATTTAGGAAAGTACTCTGTTTTGTTAATATAGAGTCTAAAGGGGGAAATACAATGCAGGGCGCTCTGGGAGCAGGAAGGAATCGAGGTTCCGGTGTGGGCTGAAAAGAGATTTTATTTTAGCGTTGCTGCTTGCACAGATTGTATCCCTGTTGGCTCTGAGCTCAGCTATCTCCAGAGTTACAAGCCCTCGTACACCCACCATCCTTCCATTATGTGATTACATCACAGGCAGCGTTGTCATTCCAACTGTTAATGAACCTAAATAACCCAACATTTCTGCTGCAGCGCAAGACGATCTGTGCAACCAAAGTGATTTAAAAGGGAACGGGAAAATCTGAATATTATGAAATACTAGCATGTAAATACTAGCCCCAGGGTCATCTCATAGAGGCAGATGTCAGCACCCGACAACTTTAGAGGCCTTTAACCAGGGCGGACTGCTCTGATTAGTGCAGACAATCAGATCTACCAGGCAGCATCCTCTTCCTACCTTCCAGCCTGCAGCCAGACAGTGAATGGCTGTCAGCTTGCTGATTGGTGGATACCTGGAGTTCGCGACCAATCAGAGTGCAGCATTTTCTACCTCCATGCCAGCCTGCAGCCAGACAATGGCTGTCAGCTTGCTGATTGGTAGATGGCTGTAGCTTGTTATTTTTTTTTTTTTATCCTCATCTATTTATCTGCCTATCTCATACTTGATTACCCTCCCATAATGGCATGGGTGCACACGAAAATCACACTCCTTGATAACGACCTCAGTGGAGGTTGAAACGCGTTGGAGGGAGCGGGGACACATGCTGGTGACAAGGTGGACAAGGATAACATCTGGTGATCAAATGAGGTGAACCGGGACCTGCTGAGATTACCCATTTTGGACCTTAAGCGATTTAAGAGAGCTGCCTAAAACACAGTTCTCCATCACTAAGGGTAATTGTCCACCTATACCCTGTATGCTACCTGGCTATATTTTTTTGTGTGATATATATTTTATTCTGTTTCAATAAATACTACACTATATCTGGATCCAACTGTGTTTTATCCCCTGTTGCAAGCCCCGGTATATATACTTGGGAAAGAACACCCATACACAGGAGGATAAGTGGACCCAAGAAATAGTGGCGGGGAGACGTTGGATTGCAGAAACCCCCCCCCCCCCCCCCCCCTTAATCCTGAACCAGAAGTTTGGAGGCGGAGAAGAGGAGACGCCATCTCCTGAGTAGGGACATATTGTTTTAATCCTCACCATCTCGGCGGCCCGGTGGAGGGATCACACCCATTGTGTAGTTTTATACACGTCCTATTCTAGAAATTGTAATCCAAGGTGTGGTCCATCCCTAGGCTGCATTCACACATTGGCGCATAGAAGGAGGGGGACTATAACAATTTTCAAAATTTCCAAGATGTATTAAATATCACATCCAGGGACAGGAGCTCAGATAGGAGCCCATCCAAGCAGATGCCCTTGTAACTGGGGAGGGATCCAGGCAATCCCTCTCCCAGTAAACCATATGATTTGTAGTCCATAGGTTACAGTGGCTAAAGCCATCTCTATTGCTATGGGAAACAGGGAAGTCGCAGCAGATATCTTTGGGTACACTGCCCCCCCCCCCCCCCCCCCCATCCCTTAGTATACAGTATAGTTACATGCAGGTTATCTCCTGGTTAAGGAGAGTAGTGCAAATTCCAATGACGGCGGCTCTCTGTTCCTTTACACAAAATTATTAATCTGTAATGCAATAACAGGAGTATGTAGCCAACACTAATATTGTTATAATCAGGTATATATTGTAGTGTTTATTTGGCTGAGATCCTTGTATACAGGTGCACTCAAGTGGTTAATAAACACAATTCAGTGTCGGCAGTGTTGACACAGTTTTAAATGTCTTTTGACAGATGGCTCCTCAAGTGATCAGGGATCTGTGTAGATCACTAATGTTACCCCTTATCAAATTATCACTAGGGTCGAGTCATATAGTACAGTTATTCCTTCAAAAAACCAATGTCGACAGATGTTTTTTAATTAGAGGTTTGTGCATGAAAGGGTGAGTGACGACTCATAGATAACATATACTGTCGAAATTGTTGGCTTTAATTGCCAGGTTCATAGGAAATCTACTAATAAGGAATAAACGACTGTTAGTGAGTCTCCAAAATTCAACATTAGGTTTCACACTCTATCTCCTCATGTGTATACGCTGGAATTGCTTTGAGGAGGTGGTTGTGGCCACTATATAGGTATGAGAGGTTCCTTTAAGGGGAATCAGTGGTGAATTTCTGCATTAGAACATTCTTGCCATTATACATTGGTGATATGGTACAGTATAAGGCATGCAGATGTCAAAAACATATATACTGTTGGTGAATTCCCACAAGATCGTGTTATTTCAATGGTCAGTGACAGGTCCTGTAAGGAAAATTCACCATAAGTTGGGCTGCTGCAGTATTACTGCTATGGATTCAAAATAGCACAAATTCTATATTGCTATCTGACATCCACAGGTCTGTGTCGGATCTTATGTTAGTCAGAAGAGGGGATATATTGGTGTTCACCTCAGTCCGACATATATGATATGCAGTTGTAATTCTGCACACAGATAGAAAGTGCAGTCAACGGGGCAAGACACTGCTCCGCTGTCTGCTGCTATCTAGTAGTAAACTAGAACAGCCGCCGCAGCCCAATGGATAGGGGTGAGGGAATCCTCACACCATCTATGAGTGCACTGCTACACGGAAAAAACCTGTAAGGGTAAAAAACATTTCAAAATGCATCCTAATATGTGTGAGGTACAGAGAGCGTCACCGCTAGCCGGCGCGCGCTTCGCAAGACAGCTTTTTCAAGGCCAACCCGACTGGCCAAACGGAAGCTATTCTTATACCCTCCCTAATGTGGGCGCGGCGGTTAGCGTCTTGATTGACGACCGCCGCGTCCTGTAACAAACTCTCCTTGCAGTTACCAGCCGCGTTGATTCGTTTGGGGGCGCGGCAGTCTCTGAAGGTGATTGACTGTCCTCGCGTCCTATCCTGTCACTATTCCGTGAGTGCTGCGCCACTCATTGGTAGCTCCTACGTCGTGATGACAGTTCTCGTACAGAGCGTCCGTTGCTATGGTTACCTCGGGATTTCTATCTTGTCGTACGGTAACATGGCTCTCTGCTGACGGGATCGGTAAGTATTGGTTAAATTATATGTAGTGCTTGGTATCACAGCAGGATTCTTCACCTTGTTCTGGTGTTTGGCAGCATCTGAATCATGCCTATCCCCGCAGAGACGGGCACATAAATATAAATGCACTTTGTCACAATATGGATCGGAAGGGCAAAGTAAGTCAGCTGGAATAGGTGGAATAAAATATAGGGTAAGCTGGATATGAAAGATGGACCACTATCAGTATCGTCCCTGTGTAAGGATATATGTTTATAACCCAAATACGTTGTGTACACAAGATTTGATTTTGTGTAGTACACAAGGGGGAGGGGGGGGGGGAAGGGGGAAAGAAAAAGAGACAAAATGAGGAGGAGAGAGAGGACCATTGTATCCCTAACGTGATAAGAATAAGTTGACCCATATTACACATGTAATCGTTAGTCCCAACAATGTGTAGGTCTCATATTTGGACCATAAAGGATGATCTGTCTCAGGCTATACAAGCGGTAAGTATATGTCAAAACATAATGCAGAATAGTTAGGAATGTTCTTGGTGCTAAATGCTGATATAGGTAAGATCAGAAGGTGAATGGTGTCGCACGGTAGCTGGACAAAGAGAGAAAATATGGACCAGAGAACAAATACTCAGCATAATACAGAATATAAAAAATGTATATATAAGACATATAAAAAATTATATATATGTATGCACCAATCTGATATGACATCAGTTGTTCCTAGTCCTAACGGTAATGTACCTCACGTTAGGACCATCGAGGGGTGTCCTGGTAAGGCTATATTCAGTATCAAGTGTTAAGTATATTTCAAAAAAACGTGTTGGAATATAGACGTTTAGGCAGAATTGTTATTTCTAGTGATCTTTGGGGCTATAATGATGGTGAGGTGAAGAAGATCGAAAAAAGGGGGGGGTTTTAATGTGACCCAGTGGCAATAAGGTGTTATATGTTTGAAAGGTTTGAGAAATAGGATAGTGTATCCTTAGTGTAAAAAGGTAAATTGATGATGGAAAAAAGGGGTGGGAATGAAAAGTTGGTTAATATAAATCAGTGTGATCTCTAAATATTGACTGCTAGGGAGCTTCCCATAATCCATTGAAAAGCCCTCGGCAGTCATAAGGGATTGAGGTGATGTGAGTTTTGGTCAGATAAAAATTGTGAACACAAGTGTAGGATTCAAATAAAACCGGTGATAAAAAAGGTGAGCAAGAAAAAAAGAGTTATGACCAATAAGATAAATGATATGAATTGGTGAGATTTCTCAATTATGAAACATGAGCTACCGAGTGTGAATAAGGATATGATAAAGAATACATTAATGCACAATGATAAGCACTGAAAAGTTTTTAAAGATATGCTGAGTATTTATTCTCTTCATTAAGTCCGTTAGGGACCATGGCGTCTAATAGAAAGATGAGCCTGGTTTCTTGTCTAAGTAATTCGCTGTCCAGATCACCCCTTCTGATACCCAAATTAACCTTGAGCATTCCGTATGCTTTTAAACCTGAGGGGTTTTGCTGATGATGCCTATAGAAATGGCGAGCCACTGGTGTTAGGGTTTTCATCGCTGTTTTGTCCCTTTGGGCATTCTTAATGCTGTTTACATGTTCCATGATACGTTTCTTAAGGGGCCTGATGGTCTTACCTATGTATGTCTTGTTGCAAGGACACTGTAGATTGTACACCACCCCTGCCGTCTCGTAGGTGATGTGGTCCTTAATCTTCCAAGTAGATTGAAATTTGTCTTGGTAGGAATTTTTGGCAACCATATATATACAGGCTTTGCAGGTGCCACATTTCTGTGACCCGATTTTGATCTTGTCTGGTCCCTTAATTTTGTCCATATGGCTGTGGACTAGAATATCTCGTAGATTCTTACTTCTACGCCAGCTAATTTCAATTCTATTGCCCAGAATTGGGGACAAGTCTGGATCTGTCTTGAGTATATCAAGATGTTGATTCAGGATTTTCTGTATGTCACGCCATTCTTGGCAGTAGGTCCCTATAAATCTAACTTTATGATCTTGTTGGATATCTTTTTGGGAGGGTACAAGTAGGGATTCTCTTGTCACTCTTTTGGTGTTGTCATAGGCAGATTTAATGGCCCGATTACTGTAGCCTCTTTCTCTAAGGCGGCCTTTAAGTTCATCAGCTCTTTTGGAAAAATTGTTTTCATGGGAACAGTTTCGTCTAGTCCGCAAGAATTCCCCTTTTGGGAGCCCCTTAATAACAGGGGGGAAGTGAGCACTCTTAAAATGAAGTAGGGAATTAGTAGCTGTCTTCTTCCTATACATATCAGAGGAGATGGTCCCATCTTCCTCTATATTTAAGCGAAGATCGAGGTAATTTACCCCTTCCTGGCTCATTTCATAGGTTAAGCGAAGGTTAAATTCATTGGTGTTGAGAATATTGATGAATGCAATGAAGAGATCTGCATCTCCCTCCCAAATGATTAACAAATCATCTATATATCTCAACCACAATGTGATGTGGTTGGTATATAGTTCGTGCCTCTCCTGAAAGACCACCTCCCGTTCCCACCACCCCAGGTACAGGTTCGCATATGTCGGAGCACATGTGCTCCCCATAGCAGTCCCCCGTACCTGGAGGTAGAAGGCCTCATTGCACACAAAGTAATTACGTTCTAGTACAAATCTCAAAAGTTGTATGATGATGTCATGTAGAACATTCTCACGATCCATACTAAGAAAGTATCGTGCTGCATGGATGCCTTGACGGTGGGGGATACTTGTGTATAGGCTTTCGACATCACAAGTTATCAGCCAAGAGTTACAATTAAGGACAACGTCCTGTATCTTTTTAAGAACATCCATGGTGTCTCTGACATAGGAGGGCAGTGTGACTACATATTGTCGGAGATGGAAGTCAACAAATTCACTGGCCTTTTCGGTCAGGCCTCCTATGCCAGAGACAATGGGTCTTCCAGGTGGGAACCTCTCATGTTTGTGAACCTTTGGAAGAAGGTACAGGGTTGGAATGCGGACATTTTTTACCATTAGGAATTGATGTTGGTTCTTGGTTATAGCACCGTTTTTAAGGGCTGTGTCTAGCATGAGAGAATAGGATTTGAGGAAATCCTCCGTGGGGTTAAAAGTCAACCTCTTGTAGCAAGTGCCATCTTTAAGCTGTTTTTCCAGTTCTCCAATATACAGGTCCCTGGACCATAAAACCACGTTTCCCCCTTTATCGGAGGGTTTAACTATGGTATCACTCCAGTTCTTAATTTCCTGTAAAGCTCTTTGTTCATCTCGACTGAGGTTATGCTTAAACTGGTATGAGCATTTGTCTCTCTGTAGTCGATCTAAATCTTTACTCACAACATCAACGTATGTCTTAACTACAGGACAAATTGAAAAATCAGGATAGAAGGTTGACTTTTTTTTGGGATGTGACATGTAAATGCCTGCATCCAACGGTGTTTCCCCCTCACCGATGTCACTCCCACTCTCCCTCTGGAGATCCTCCAATATATGCATAGCCTGTCTCTCTTCCTCCGTGTACCACAAATTGAAAATGGGTCCTAAATTGGTAGGGTCGTGTATCTCAGGAGAGGCTCCCATAATTCCATAATCCCCATCTCTGTCTCTCTTGCTATAAAACTTTTTTAATAATAATTTACGTGCAAAGAGGTGGACATCTTTCTCGTATGTGAACCTATCGAAAGATTCTGTTGGGGAAAAGGATAGGCCTTTTTGTAAAACAGTGATTTGGGGTTCAGTGAGAATATGGTCACCTTACTGACCATATTCTCACTGAACCCCAAATCACTGTTTTACAAAAAGGCCTATCCTTTTCCCCAACAGAATCTTTCGATAGGTTCACATACGAGAAAGATGTCCACCTCTTTGCACGTAAATTATTATTAAAAAAGTTTTATAGCAAGAGAGACAGAGATGGGGATTATGGAATTATGGGAGCCTCTCCTGAGATACACGACCCTACCAATTTAGGACCCATTTTCAATTTGTGGTACACGGAGGAAGAGAGACAGGCTATGCATATATTGGAGGATCTCCAGAGGGAGAGTGGGAGTGACATCGGTGAGGGGGAAACACCGTTGGATGCAGGCATTTACATGTCACATCCCAAAAAAAAGTCAACCTTCTATCCTGATTTTTCAATTTGTCCTGTAGTTAAGACATACGTTGATGTTGTGAGTAAAGATTTAGATCGACTACAGAGAGACAAATGCTCATACCAGTTTAAGCATAACCTCAGTCGAGATGAACAAAGAGCTTTACAGGAAATTAAGAACTGGAGTGATACCATAGTTAAACCCTCCGATAAAGGGGGAAACGTGGTTTTATGGTCCAGGGACCTGTATATTGGAGAACTGGAAAAACAGCTTAAAGATGGCACTTGCTACAAGAGGTTGACTTTTAACCCCACGGAGGATTTCCTCAAATCCTATTCTCTCATGCTAGACACAGCCCTTAAAAACGGTGCTATAACCAAGAACCAACATCAATTCCTAATGGTAAAAAATGTCCGCATTCCAACCCTGTACCTTCTTCCAAAGGTTCACAAACATGAGAGGTTCCCACCTGGAAGACCCATTGTCTCTGGCATAGGAGGCCTGACCGAAAAGGCCAGTGAATTTGTTGACTTCCATCTCCGACAATATGTAGTCACACTGCCCTCCTATGTCAGAGACACCATGGATGTTCTTAAAAAGATACAGGACGTTGTCCTTAATTGTAACTCTTGGCTGATAACTTGTGATGTCGAAAGCCTATACACAAGTATCCCCCACCGTCAAGGCATCCATGCAGCACGATACTTTCTTAGTATGGATCGTGAGAATGTTCTACATGACATCATCATACAACTTTTGAGATTTGTACTAGAACGTAATTACTTTGTGTGCAATGAGGCCTTCTACCTCCAGGTACGGGGGACTGCTATGGGGAGCACATGTGCTCCGACATATGCGAACCTGTACCTGGGGTGGTGGGAACGGGAGGTGGTCTTTCAGGAGAGGCACGAACTATATACCAACCACATCACATTGTGGTTGAGATATATAGATGATTTGTTAATCATTTGGGAGGGAGATGCAGATCTCTTCATTGCATTCATCAATATTCTCAACACCAATGAATTTAACCTTCGCTTAACCTATGAAATGAGCCAGGAAGGGGTAAATTACCTCGATCTTCGCTTAAATATAGAGGAAGATGGGACCATCTCCTCTGATATGTATAGGAAGAAGACAGCTACTAATTCCCTACTTCATTTTAAGAGTGCTCACTTCCCCCCTGTTATTAAGGGGCTCCCAAAAGGGGAATTCTTGCGGACTAGACGAAACTGTTCCCATGAAAACAATTTTTCCAAAAGAGCTGATGAACTTAAAGGCCGCCTTAGAGAAAGAGGCTACAGTAATCGGGCCATTAAATCTGCCTATGACAACACCAAAAGAGTGACAAGAGAATCCCTACTTGTACCCTCCCAAAAAGATATCCAACAAGATCATAAAGTTAGATTTATAGGGACCTACTGCCAAGAATGGCGTGACATACAGAAAATCCTGAATCAACATCTTGATATACTCAAGACAGATCCAGACTTGTCCCCAATTCTGGGCAATAGAATTGAAATTAGCTGGCGTAGAAGTAAGAATCTACGAGATATTCTAGTCCACAGCCATATGGACAAAATTAAGGGACCAGACAAGATCAAAATCGGGTCACAGAAATGTGGCACCTGCAAAGCCTGTATATATATGGTTGCCAAAAATTCCTACCAAGACAAATTTCAATCTACTTGGAAGATTAAGGACCACATCACCTGCGAGACGGCAGGGGTGGTGTACAATCTACAGTGTCCTTGCAACAAGACATACATAGGTAAGACCATCAGGCCCCTTAAGAAACGTATCATGGAACATGTAAACAGCATTAAGAATGCCCAAAGGGACAAAACAGCGATGAAAACCCTAACACCAGTGGCTCGCCATTTCTATAGGCATCATCAGCAAAACCCCTCAGGTTTAAAAGCATACGGAATGCTCAAGGTTAATTTGGGTATCAGAAGGGGTGATCTGGACAGCGAATTACTTAGACAAGAAACCAGGCTCATCTTTCTATTAGACGCCATGGTCCCTAACGGACTTAATGAAGAGAATAAATACTCAGCATATCTTTAAAAACTTTTCAGTGCTTATCATTGTGCATTAATGTATTCTTTATCATATCCTTATTCACACTCGGTAGCTCATGTTTCATAATTGAGAAATCTCACCAATTCATATCATTTATCTTATTGGTCATAACTCTTTTTTTCTTGCTCACCTTTTTTATCACCGGTTTTATTTGAATCCTACACTTGTGTTCACAATTTTTATCTGACCAAAACTCACATCACCTCAATCCCTTATGACTGCCGAGGGCTTTTCAATGGATTATGGGAAGCTCCCTAGCAGTCAATATTTAGAGATCACACTGATTTATATTAACCAACTTTTCATTCCCACCCCTTTTTTCCATCATCAATTTACCTTTTTACACTAAGGATACACTATCCTATTTCTCAAACCTTTCAAACATATAACACCTTATTGCCACTGGGTCACATTAAAACCCCCCCCTTTTTTCGATCTTCTTCACCTCACCATCATTATAGCCCCAAAGATCACTAGAAATAACAATTCTGCCTAAACGTCTATATTCCAACACGTTTTTTGAAATATACTTAACACTTGATACTGAATATAGCCTTACCAGGACACCCCTCGATGGTCCTAACGTGAGGTACATTACCGTTAGGACTAGGAACAACTGATGTCATATCAGATTGGTGCATACATATATATAATTTTTTATATGTCTTATATATACATTTTTTATATTCTGTATTATGCTGAGTATTTGTTCTCTGGTCCATATTTTCTCTCTTTGTCCAGCTACCGTGCGACACCATTCACCTTCTGATCTTACCTATATCAGCATTTAGCACCAAGAACATTCCTAACTATTCTGCATTATGTTTTGACATATACTTACCGCTTGTATAGCCTGAGACAGATCATCCTTTATGGTCCAAATATGAGACCTACACATTGTTGGGACTAACGATTACATGTGTAATATGGGTCAACTTATTCTTATCACGTTAGGGATACAATGGTCCTCTCTCTCCTCCTCATTTTGTCTCTTTTTCTTTCCCCCTTCCCCCCCCCCTCCCCCTTGTGTACTACACAAAATCAAATCTTGTGTACACAACGTATTTGGGTTATAAACATATATCCTTACACAGGGACGATACTGATAGTGGTCCATCTTTCATATCCAGCTTACCCTATATTTTATTCCACCTATTCCAGCTGACTTACTTTGCCCTTCCGATCCATATTGTGACAAAGTGCATTTATATTTATGTGCCCGTCTCTGCGGGGATAGGCATGATTCAGATGCTGCCAAACACCAGAACAAGGTGAAGAATCCTGCTGTGATACCAAGCACTACATATAATTTAACCAATACTTACCGATCCCGTCAGCAGAGAGCCATGTTACCGTACGACAAGATAGAAATCCCGAGGTAACCATAGCAACGGACGCTCTGTACGAGAACTGTCATCACGACGTAGGAGCTACCAATGAGTGGCGCAGCACTCACGGAATAGTGACAGGATAGGACGCGAGGACAGTCAATCACCTTCAGAGACTGCCGCGCCCCCAAACGAATCAACGCGGCTGGTAACTGCAAGGAGAGTTTGTTACAGGACGCGGCGGTCGTCAATCAAGACGCTAACCGCCGCGCCCACATTAGGGAGGGTATAAGAATAGCTTCCGTTTGGCCAGTCGGGTTGGCCTTGAAAAAGCTGTCTTGCGAAGCGCGCGCCGGCTAGCGGTGACGCTCTCTGTACCTCACACATATTAGGATGCATTTTGAAATGTTTTTTACCCTTACAGGTTTTTTCCGTGTAGCAGTGCACTCATAGATGGTGTGAGGATTCCCTCACCCCTATCCATTGGGCTGCGGCGGCTGTTCTAGTTTACTACTAGATAGCAGCAGACAGCGGAGCAGTGTCTTGCCCCGTTGACTGCACTTTCTATCTGTGTGCAGAATTACAACTGCATATCATTTAA